>NC_056744.1:1046377315-1046597500 GCF_019279795.1 Protopterus annectens | reverse complement strand
TAATGTCAGGTATCCACCTTGGATATGTACAGGCAAGCTATGCTTGACTGACACTGACATGTCTACCCAGCTGTGTTATAAATGGCACAGATAGGACTAAACACCCTGTATGCACCATGTGCCACGGATACCTCAATTACACTACCACAGTCAACAGAACATGCTTGGGTACAGGTCTCCAAGACAGACACTAACCATGTCATGTAATACATGTTGCATACATGTCAACTGGAGCTTCACACCAGCCCTCTGCAGGAGGCACCCTGAAGATTGGCTGATGCATATCACTCTCAACCTGAAGGTCACCACAGTGGTGTCTGTTGATAGATGGCCTGCTGGCACATGGCAGGTGGCATGATACCACTGTACACACATCCCCTGCACTTCCCATCTCTCCATGAACAATAGCATGGTACACATCTATGATCACCTGCACCGATGCACCCCAGTACTGACAAATGTGTATGTATGCACTACTGAAACTATCAGTGTCTGTGTGTTAGTAGCCCTGTAGTTGGGAATACCCTGAGGCCCTTCACACCTACCGCACCACCCATTGCCATAGTTAGAGGTGGCTGCTGCTGTACCAGACATTACATGTACCTTGTTATGCTCCTCTCCCTAAGGGCTAACTGGTCCTTGCAGTACTAGCACAACACTAGTGTACAAATGGGTTGATAGACATGGGATACCCACTAAGTTCTGGTAAGTGTGTGTATGTGTGCATGTGTGTATATATGTAGGGTACAACATTCCGAGGCCACATACTCCTATTACAATATGCATTGCCGCACAGTATTAGGGATAGTGATGTTGCTGCCCATAGGAGAGGCATAACAATGCATTACCCTACTATGCCTGGGGCATGTGCATTAGATGCATATCAGTCTTGGGATGGACAAGGGGTTGTATTGCAGTCCTGGTCAATGTGTGATGGTGGGTATGTCAGAGTGTCATCATGGGTTCCAGTGTGTACAGTATCCATAGTGGGGTGTGGGTGCTGGTTATACTGTCATTACACCAAGGTACCCCTGGTACATATCCCATGTACCACTGTATGGTGACCACTGTCACCATCAACCATATAGGTAACTGATAGCACTATCCAGCCCAGTTATACATGTGCTGTGTGCAACCTACCTGTAACAAATTGGACACACTGACAAGGTAGTTAGCACTGATAGGCCCAGGTCTCTCGGATGTGTGTCTGACTGTTATGTGTTTTTCAATGTGTATATGACGGTATGTCACACTATGTACTGTCCATATACAACCATTACATCCCCCATTACCTTACTGTACATGCCTGGGATGTTCTGCATAGAACATGTAACCTGGAACACACCTCATCCTAAAAGCTGTGTGGTGTGTACAATTAAAGCCACAAACATCAGTAGCACTACATACCTAGGTAGGGGTCTAGTCCCAGTGTTGCCAATTAAGAGTGTGCATGTATGCAGAGGGATCTACTTCAGGTTGCAGAATATACATGTCCCAGGGGGTCATCTGTCCAAGAACTGCGTGGCATATGCTAACATGTCACATGTATCATCCTGTGGACATACATTCCATCACAACTACTGTTAGCTGTGGAAATTGCCTCTTCCCCATTGTAGAGGTGTGCAGAAATACTGGGGTTGGTATATATAGCTGGGTGTGTCTGTTGTGGACATAGGCAACATCATAGCATTTACTGCTGAGTGTATCTGCCCATGTAGCTGGCCGCAATACTGTACAGTTCATGCCAACAGGTTAGGTATTTGTCTATCACACTATTTGTGGTTCTACAGCACCTCTCACCCTCCAAAGGGTAGAGGTGTGCCACCCACACCAGCACACATATGTTTACTGTGTTGAGGATTGCACTACATATGAGTACATACCATCACCAATGACATTAAACTAGCGGACTGCTTATTCCACAATGTGTAGTTCTGCTTAGTCTGACTTGGTGGAATTACATAAGCTACAATGGGTTCCTTGCACAGGTACATACATCCATGTGTACAGTATTCTCTGTGTAGTGCATCAGCACCTAAGCCTCTCTGTGTGTTATACGTAAACAAGTGGTATGTATCACCCAGTACAAATACCATTGTCCACTGTAGAAGGGCTGCTAACAGCAGCCAGAATGCACTCACCTGTACACACCACCCCCAGTCCTATCAGCCTTGTGGCACAGGCAGTAACTGTTTTACAGACCTGTGGCATGTGTTAACCTGTACCCAGGATATGGCACAGCCAAGGTGTCACCACAGTGCCATACCCTTTGTAAGATATGACAGCAGACCATTCTCCAGCTGACACATGAACACCTACAACACAAATGGATAACATTATGGAGACCACAATCATTCAGTGTTACTAACAGCTATAATGCATCATAGCTGGACAGCTACACTATCTGACATGTAAGCATTAAACATTACTGCTGACAGCATGTTGCACAGCAGTACATTGGCACACTATAGTACAGTCACCGTGTGCATCAGAGCCATCTTAGCTTGTCCCTACATTGATGTTATGGATGACAGGGATGTGGCACAGGTATCATCATATGCACAGGGTGTGTTGTTGGTTTGCCAGAGACCTAGGCTGGGCCATACATTTGACACCATGTGTGTGAGTGAGGGGTTTTAAATACTGATATGGCTGTGGTGGTGTGTGTAGGTGTTGGGGTTGCCCTAGGTGTGTTTGCATTGTGTGTGAGTATGCATGCACACAGTTCTGAAATGTGGTGTCCCTATACAGGTGTTTGTTGCACAGCTGCAGACCATACCTGGCAGGGTGTGCAGTTTACAACCTCCGGCCACGGACATGAGAACTGTGCATGCCAGGGGTTCCATGGGCAAGTCCAGGTACAAGCCTTGATCTGCTACTCTCCCCTAATGATGACATATGTCTGCTGAAACCAGGCCACTCCTGGGACTGGCCAGGGCCACATGCACATGGCCTGCTGTGGTGTGGACAGTGCCCCATTGCAGTGCTGGGGCTGGTACTGCCATTACAGGAGTGGCTTGGTGTCTTTGCATGTCCATGTCAACTACCAGATTTCGGTTTTACTGACTTATGTCCACGTGGCAGTGAAACCACTCCCACCACATGCTCTAGCATGGACAATCCACGGTCGAGGATACCCACCATCTCACCCCACCATCTATCCATGACCTCTGTATAATAACGGAGGGCACCTGAAAGATCACGGATGTTGGCGCTTACAGGTGAAAAAGCAGCCCTCTGCAGCCTCAGATCCTGTCTGGTGCACAGTTCCATATTTGCTTGCGTCTCCATGACAGCCTGAAACATGCATCTGGTGGTACCAGGTGTGACACTTCTGCCAGGGGAACAATAATGAGCAGCCCTCCCACGAGCACACCTGTACATCTGCCTATGTGGTACCCTGCAGGACATCTGGCTATGGACTGTCCTGTGCACTGTCACCAACCACCAACTGTCCCTCTGCTATGGCCACTGTTGATGGGGTATCTATAGGCACTGTGACTGTGTGCAGGGATGGGGTGGATAACAGGGGATGCCAAACAATGGTGCAGTTTCGGCCTCTTACAATCTCGCCTGTGCCTCAACACACCAATCATCATTTTTAGTGTCTGTATGGACACCAACATCAGATTGCATGCAGGAAGGACCCTGACCAACCTCACCACCTGTGAGGGGAAAACAAGAAATGTACTTTAAGACCTGTACGTCATTACTCAACAGTACACACACACACACACACACACACACACACACACACACACACACACACACACACACACACACATGCACACGCATACACGCACACACGCACCCATGCACGCACACACGCACGCATGCATGCACACACACACACACACACACACACACACACACACACACACACACACACACACACACACACACACACACACACACACAGACACACACACACCCTGACATTCCACCATAATACCTACCTGTCCCTGAGTTTACGGAATGCCCCAAGTTTAGTCTCTTAAGTTCCCCATCCTGCATCACACTTGGAAACCTACATTCATTAATACCAATCATTAACTTATCATTCTTCTAATTGACTAGACAAGTGACCACAAAACATGACCTGTTACTCCATTACCTCTTTGACTTGATTGGAGTAGGTTTTACAAGGACTCACTGCTGTCATCCACTGTTCACCCTGCATTTGTCCAGACATCGTTAGCATGGCCCCCATATGTTAGGCGCTACTACAGTCTCTCAATAATGTCACGCACTGGAGTGTCATACATAATTATAACTCAGTAGATGCAAGATCTGTTGCTCTATTAACTTATTATGTTGACAACAGTAATATTTGCATACACTCACTGGTGCTGTCTAGTAATTTCCCAATGCATCTGTAGTGCTGCATACATTGGTATTCTTTCACCTTTCTGCTGATTGCAGTTTTAACAGTATACCTGTTGTCTAGTTTCCCTCCCAATGCATGTTCCATGCTACAGACCTTATTATACTATCAGCTGTCCAGTGATTACATATCAGACAAGTATTCCTGGTATCTCATGTGTCAGTCCATGTCCATGTACTGCAAGATTCCAAAGGGAAGTTGAGATGTATGAACAAACCCACAGTCACACATGAGCATACATGGACACACACACAAACACACACAAACATCCTACATGCATCAATCCCCCTCCACGCCACCAGATTACACTTACAGACAAAATAACCCCCCCACACACACACACTTGCAGGTGAGGTTACACAAAGATATTACACACAGACCTCCCATTACCCATCTGTCAACATGCATAACATATGGTATTCAAGAGCATGCAGTGCAGCTATAGTCAATCCATGCTGGCAACAGTATACAAGTGTCTGATGCATGGGCTGTGTTAGTAGGTGATGCCCCTTCTCCTGGAAAACACTGTACCCATGTACACAGTATTGCTGTGCACCTGTTCAGCACCCTGCCATGTGCTGCACACCATACTTCACAGGTGTACACACCGTTGCTGAATGTGTATCACTGTGTCAGTTATGTCTGCTCTGCTACTCATGGCCCCTATATGTTTGTCCGACACATACCTGGGATGATATGTGGACAGATGTCATTTGTGAATGCCTGATGTCTGATTTACAGATGTCATCATCAGCGGTGCATGTATGGCCAATACGTTACAATTACACTGACAACCGTCAAACCTTACTGTGGCTATGGGGAGTGTACACACCCTTATTGATATGATGCCCTCTTCCTTGATATGCTATGGGACCACATTACTGCATATGTTAACATGAGCCTGATATGTGTCCTGTACAATCAAATGTAGGGTCAAACAAATGTGTTAGTTGTGCTGATGCTGACTGAGATACATACACTTTGTGGGCGCATATGTGTGTACGCCATTATCATGATGATTTGTTGCACCTATTGTTATGTGTACTACAGCAGTCCCTATTTCTGGCAGGGGTATACTAGCATGGGTCATCTGCATTTGCCGGTATATGGTCAGTCTGCCCTACACATGTCCCCCAACTCTGCATGATTGCAAGTTCAACTCATGTGCACATCCCTTGGAGTTCACACACTGCCGCCACTATTACAGTGAAGGCAGGGTTATGTCTGCCACAGTTCCTGACCCTGACTGTGTGCAGAAAAAGCCATTCATAGTATCCTTTGGTTCCCTGATGCAGTGCACTGTTGTGTCATGATGACACCCCTTCCCCACCTTCAGCCTTTTTGCAGATTCTTGACAACTATGACCTACACATATGTGTCAGTTTGCAGTGTCCCAAACACTGAAAACCATGTGTGACAGCCTGGTCCCAGCTAATGAATGGCAAACATACAGGTGTACACTGGCACCAGCACGGTACAGATGGGGATGGTGGGCACGGTACAGATGGGGATGGTGGGCCTGTGGTGGTGTGAGGTGTTTGTTGTGCAGCACATGTATCATACATGATACTGTTTGTAGGTTTCCAACGTGGTGCTGATACATCAGTACACATTGCAATGCATGCCTTTTGGGGACCTCTTCTGTTATGCATACACTACCTGTAGAGAGGCCTGGCTGATGTTTCTTGTGGTACAACTGTCACATCTGATTACCCTAACCCACGGGCCACACATTTGCAGAGTCCAGTCAATTACTGACATGGGTACTGCACAGCTAGTACTTGCTAGACCTTCCTGCAACCCCCTCAGTGTTGTTGCATGTTACTAGTCAGCCTGCATGACTTGTTTGCTACATGTGCCATCATCTGTCTTGGATGGCCATCTGTTTATTTCCTACATTATTTCTGTCTCATACATCCTCGTCACATACATGACTGTCTGCACTGTTTGCCATGGTATATGCAATGGTGAGGTATGGCTACATTTCCAACTCCTGGGTGCTACCTGTTGGGTATGGGGTCTACGCCATGGCATGTAAGATGTGTGCAAGCCACGGCTGCCTATGTAGCAGGTAAGTGGGCACATTTGATGGCCAAACGTCTTGGACAGCAGACTAATTCTTGGTGTGACATTGGGGATATGTACTTGCTGGAAGGTGCATTTCCATGACAAATGCATGCGGTCAGTAGCTCAACAGCTGCTTCCACTATATTTTATCTGGAGTGCGTGCACACATATGCTTTCTGTGTCTGTGAAGGTATGTAGTCCCCATATTTGTTGCCCTAACATACAGTTCTCATTGCTCATGCTAGGACCACATTGCAGGTTGCAAGGGTTGTGGACCACAGTATTATGATATGCCGTAGTGTAGATCTGTAACAGTTGCCATTGTAATACTGATATATACACTGTTGTAGTACTGTATAAGGGTGATGTTTCACACATGCCCCTACTGTAGGCCATTTGTCCCATCAGTATGTTCATCTCTGTGCACACATTTTGCAATGACAGGATGCTAGTTATATAGCAGGAGTTTGACATACCCTTCAGATACACCTTTATGGTAACCACTGAGATGCAGTGCAATTAACAGCAACAATACGTGAACATATATGGCATTCATTATGAGTAGGTGTGTTAAATGTGTGCATGGAATATACCATAGCCATAACATTACTGGTGCATTGGCAAACCTGAACAAACACCATACTCGCCAGCTACAGGCTGCTGCCTTGGAGGCATACCAGAGGGACCTATCTAAGTGTGTGAGAGATTTGATGTCAGTAGCCACAGCTGTGGAATTGGTACAGGGTGGGTGCAGAATTACAGTACATCAACAGTACAAGCCCTCAATACTACAGCTTATGCACATCTGTTTATTACTACAACACAGCAACAGACGATATATATGTCATCTCACATATGCATGATCTCACTGTACAGATGTGGATGGATATGCAACAGTGGTCTACTGATGTGCCCTGTGGCCTTGCCAGCATGCTCCTCTGCCATTGTGTGGGTAGTACCCACTTCCACTATGCTGTCCACCAGGTGTTGTGTGTGCAGGCGGGCAGGTGCCCTGAGGCTGGCAAGGAGCTCCTCAACATGTGTCAGGGGGAATGGATAGCATGACTTCTCCCATTGCGAGCCAATCCCCCCCTGACTGCAGCAACATGCTGATAGGCATTGCAAAGTAGGTCTGTGCAATGATGCCAGACCTGCTCATAACTGCGGTTATGCAGGCTGACATCATTTACCTTGGTGACAAAATCGTTCCACTGGGCGGTCCGCTCCTGCTGCTCATGGGCTGTTCAGCCAAACAACACCTGGTAGTGCTGCACCAGGTGTGTGATGATGACCTCATTCTCGTCCATTGTATAAACAGGAAGCCTCAAATGGGACATCTTGCCTGAAAGACATAAGGATGGAAACAGGTCTGAGCACCTCATACAGCAAGGTTATCATAGTTTTTAATACACATCTCTGCCCCCCCTCCATATCTGCAACAACATTCTGATCACACAACTCAATAGATATGTCTACATAATACCTACCATTGGGACATATTTCGTATTGTACCACATTTTGTGCTATGTATTTGTAGCCATGTTCCCTGTGGGGTCACTATCATTGGTGGACTGTTACGGACAATGCCACCTGCATGCCATTGTAAGGCCAACTATGGTTCCATATATGCACATGGTCTGTTTGCTATGTGATTGTTGCACATCTGTTGTTTTGTGTTATTGGGGATATCTATGCATGCTGTTGGACATGATCCAGGAATGTGTGGACTATTACTACCCACATATTTTCTATAATAGTGACACAATAGCATGTTAGGGAACAGTTGCCAGCAGAACCACCTCTCCCACCTCATCTGGTCATGTTACCAAGCCACATCACATGTGGGACCCACCCTGGGGCCTCCTCATCTACTAGTCCTGCACAACCTTCAGGTGGAACTACCTCACAGGATGGTGTCACCCCCCCCGCTGGGAGCACACACAGACTTGATCCTGTCATGCGAGGTCAGATCCAGGGTCTGGTGCATAGGGAGCTCCACAAAGACTTGGGGAATGTGCTACAGCACCTTTAGGCCCTCAGCACATACTCACAGGGTCCACATGCTCCTGCTGTTCAGCCTCCAGCCCAGGCACCTTCAGAGCTGTGAAGCTGAAGTTGTGACTGGACATGGGTGGTGGCCTTGTTCCCATTATTTCCATATGGGGGCTCATGGGGTGTCCACATTGCAGACGACACTCCCCATCTAGGGTGTTTACCCACATGTGTCATATACCACCCCGTAGGCTGTCTTCTCTATCTTCCAACCCAACCCTCATCCCCAAATATACCTGCTCAGTTTACCTACAAAAGCATGACAGTAACATGCTCGACAGCCACCTCCTCGACCATGCTAGGAGCGACTGTTGGAATGTCGACGTTCATTTGTACGTCCGTTTAGAAGGTTGTACATGGGCAGGGAGTTACAGCATGTATGTCAATGACAGAATTTGTCGACGTTGCTGTGTCGATCATTCAACCTACTTCATATTCATGATTCGATGTTAATTGTTGTGGAAATCACCATTTGTGGATGTGGATTTCGTCCTTTTGATAGTAAACCTACCTGCTCTCCTTCCGCAAATTCCCCATCCCATCTTCTCAAACAAGGGCAATGTGTTCCCCACATGGGGATCACAAGTGACAACCCGTCCATTTTGCACGCACTTACTGCTGTATATATATATGTGTGTGTGTATTGATATGTGTGATGTTCCCTCACACGTAGCTTGCAGCACTATTATGCAAAATAGGGGGCATGTATTTATATACATATGTGTGTGTGTGTGTGTGTGTGTGTGTGTGTGTGTGTGTGTTTGTATATATGTAGACACACATATAGATATATATATATATATATATATATATATATATATATATATATATATATGTGTGTGTGTGTGTGTGTGTATACACTAGATCGAATTTTCACTCATTTGAAATAGTGCATGGAATGCTCACTACAGCGAAAGTGCACTTAATCAAAAGTGCACTTTCACGAAATTCAGTACAATGAACGGTGTTTTACTGAACTTCCATCCAGTACTCACGGACCTTAGGGTTAGGGCACGGGTCATAGCAAGGAGATAGCCCATAGGGTTATCCCCTTACCATGTACCGTGCCCTAACCATAAGGTCTGTGATGACTGCAGTGCAGTGAAGGACATAGCAATGTCTTCCACTATGGTGCGATCGTCACAAACCTTAGGGTTAGGGTATAGGTTAGGGTAAGGGGATAGCTTTACTAACTATCCCCTTACCCTAACCCGTGCCCGAACCCTAAGGTCCGTGACTATCGCACCATAGTGGAGGACATAGCTTGTTTTTTATGTCCTCCACTGTGCTGCAGTGTTTTCGGTGAAGTGCACTTACGCAAAAGTTCACTTTCGTTAAAGTGAACTTTCACAGCAGTGAGGCTTCCTATTACATATTCGGAGTAGTGAACTTTCGTTCTTGTAATAGGAATCCCTATATGTATATATATATATATATATATATATATATATATATATATATATAGATAGATATATATATATATAGATATATATATATATATATATATATATATATATATATATATATATATATATATAAAATGAGTTGTATATATATGTATATATATATATATATATATATATATAGATATATATATATATATATATATATATATATATATATATCTTCTTTTGGCTTTTTCCCGGTTAGGGGTCGCCACAGCGGATCACCTGTCCGCTTATGATTGGCAGTGGAGTTTTACAGTGTCGAGTTGCCAGCCCGGCACTCAACCTTCCACAGAAGCACACACGCACGCACACACACCCAGGGCCAATTTAGAGTGTCCAATCCACCTACAGCATGTCTTTGGGATGTGGGAGGAAACCGGAGCACCCGGAGGAAACCCACGCGACCACAGGGAGGACATGCAGACTCCACACAGGAGGCACCACAGCTGAGGATCAAACCAGAGAACATCTTGCTGTGAGGTGGCAACACTAACCGCTGCACCACCATGGCCACCCTATATATATATATATATATATATATATATATAGATATATATAGATATATATATATATATATATATATATATATATATATATTTATATATATAGGTGTCTGTAGACATACATGTATATTTATATATATATATATATATATATATATATATATATATATATATATATACATATATATATATATATATATATATATATATATATATATATATATATATATGGGGTGCATTCAGACATCAGGTCCATACTCTCTAACTGTCCTTCCTGCACAGCTGCACTGTTCTGCCTTGCTACAACACAGATAGGTGACACATGTGGACACAGCCTAACATTATATTTAGGGACAGATTGCAGGTAAGCCTATTACACACCTATGGCATTTCTGCATGCTACATTACATGTTAACTTGACTGTCCTGCAATTGGTGGGCTCTGGAACCCACATGTCCATCATAATGGCATTTCTTCCATCACCAGCTATTGGCCACACTAATATACATGTTTTGCATTACACATCACACTATGATGGTTTACATCTTCTCAGTCAGTGCTGATCTGGGCAGTTGACAGGTAAGGCCCACTGCCCACAGGGGCAGACACTATGGTCCATAGCAGTTGTTCAGCTGGACATCATTACAACAACAACACCTGATGGCACATATAAATCATTCCACATCATCTCTCCCATTACTATGAACCAAGTACTACATTCAGTACATGCATATATGCTTCATATACCTGCTGTAGGAATAATGTCTCTTCTGGATAGTTTGCTGGATAGATTTTTTTTTATTTTTTTGTTATGTTTGGTTTTTTTTTTTTTTTTTGCTTTCACTTTCTCTCTCTATCTCAGTCTCTCTCTAATAAATGGATTGAGATGATTTGAATAGATTGGAGCATGGATTTTGTAGGTGATGCACATGATCAGGTGATGGCCTCTGCACCCATCAGTCATGGCAACCCACTAGTATAAATCCATACATCATGTGGGTGTGGTCCCTTTACCTTTCCAGAATGGAGGACATCCTTCCTGTGTGTGTGGGCAGCAGTGTTACAGACAGCAGGTAGCAATACCTCTTACAAGAGGACTTGCAGACTCAGGACAGCTACATATTTGTATAAGGTTCCAGACCTACCGACAGTGTGAGCAATTTTGTTATATGCATTGTATAGCACCAGTATTACAGGGTTTGTGTGTACATACTAGTTTAACATGGAATGCAGTCTGTTTGCATAGCTTTCAACTGTGGCCTATCCACATGATGGCCAGAGGTGTGCCTGTTATGTTTAGTCTGTCTACCACACAGGTCTTGTGTCAGATATATCACTGGCATTGTGTGTGTTGAGTGCTATCAGTACATGGCTACATCCATTTGTGTTTCTGACTTCATATTCCTTATTAAGGGTATGTTGCAGACTATCCTGTAACACCAGCAACTTTCTCAGTGTATAACAACACTATTTCACATATAGGCCTGTGTTCCAGCCTCTGTCCTCCACCTATATACCAGGCTTTATCCATATGACATGCAGTAAGGGGTTGTTATGTAGTGGCCTGTGATTATGTCATGCTGCCATTCCTGTCATCATTCCAGTGCTGTTGTGCCCCTCACACATATTGCGGGGTAGGGTCCATATATATGTGAGTTTCAGCTGCAGAAAACATGTGTGCCCTTCTGCAGTCCAGAGGTCAGTGTATGTAACAGTGTTATATGTTCCTGTAAGTCAGTCTATGGGTGAGGGGTATGCACCATATATAAACTAGGTTGTTACAACACACGAGGGATATCGGTAGTAAGCCACCTTAAGGTATATGAATGTACAGTACCATATATTTCACCTTGGGAACATTGGTGGCCTAGTGCTTACTGTCATACAGACTGTTCTGTTTGTCAGTGTGATTGTGATGTTTTCAGTTAAGCATTGTTATGTAACAGATACATCCAATTCTGTCAGCTTAAGTCGATTCCCCCTAGGGGCTGAGTACAGAGTGTAATTAGAGGCTGCTGAACTACACATCTGCATTACTTTCTGTTGATTGATTGTTATCCTCTGGCCCAGTCTTTCTTTACTGTTGTACTACTTTAAGACCTTGGCCTGGACAGCAACATATGTTATGCTTTCGGATTACTGTATAAAATGATCTGCTTGAGAGTTTCATTACTCAGTTGGTATGTATTTCAAAGTCTTAACAGCTATATGACATGGCCTGAGTAGCATCCTGCCCTCACCAAGAATGATACATCAGTATAAACAAAAAAATGATCAATTTCAACAATTGGGTAAGCTTCTGGTGTCATTCAAAGGGGATCCAGTGTCTGTCAGCCTGGGACGACATGCTCGACAAGCCACATTGCTTCGCAAGAGATGGCTTGCACTTATGAACCCTAGGCTTTCGAATACTGACCAAGGCTCTTGCTGCCCCCATAGTGCCTTTTTTAGGCAAGGCTCAAAAGTCAAACCCACCTCTGTAAACAGCATAATTAACAAAAAAACTGAGGGTTATGCTACTCAATGCCAGGAGTTTAAATCTCAAAATACACGTGCTCAAAGCACTCCTCAGTATGGAGAACGTCGACATCTGTGGAGTAACTGAAATCTGGTTCAAGGCACCAGAGAGCACCCCAGCACTACTGGGCTACAACTCATACCACACGTTTCAACAACAGAACACGGACCGAAACACAAAAGGAGGGGGTGTATCCATATTCATCAAGGATACCTACACCTCCAGGTTAGTGGCACAGCATGATACCTCTGAGATCATCCATATGCAACTAACATCAGGCAAATCTGCAATGCAAATTGTGGCCTGCTACAGATCACTCTCCATGACCCATGACCACCACTCCAACTTTCTGGAGACACTGGAAAATATGAAGGTCCTACCAAACACCCTGATATTGGGCGATTTAAATTACCCTACCATTCACTGGGAAAACTACTCGAGTACAAACTCCCAGGCCCAGCGCTTCCTGGAATTCATCATCTTAAACACACTGGATCAGCTGGTAAACTCCCCTACCAGAGGTGAAAACATACTGGACCTGGTCATCACCAACATGGGCGACAGGTATTCCACACCGGAGGTCAACCCATCACTGGTGAGATCAGACCATAAACTAATCATTCTGGATGTCCACACCCCACCAACTCCCCCAACTAAGGAAACCACAGTAAAAAACTTTTCTAAAGCAAACTTCACCTTACTTAAGACAGAGGTGGTAAATTTCACAGCTCCCATGCTAAAGGATAATGCTGCCCAAAATGCAGAAACCTTTACAAATGCACTCTATGAGCACCTACAAGGATGCATGGGTCATGCCATCCCTAGCAAAACCAAGGCTCACTCCTCTAAGAGAAGGAAAACAGTTTGTTGGACCCCTACCATAAATAGTCTATACAACAGAAGGAGGAAACTAGTTCAGAAAAAAATCAAATCCCAAGAAGGAAAGACATCCTTGATCAGTATCAGTTAAAAACTAAGGTCCCTCATGAAATCATCCAAGGCTAACTTCGAAAGACAAATAGCCAAGGATTCAAAAGATAACCACAAAGCCTTCTTTAGCTATGTTAAGAATCTAAGTGGCAACTCACAGATATGCACTGAATTAGTGCAAAATAGCACAAAGTATACTGAACCTACTGATTTTGCCAACATCCTGGCAGATAGATTCATTGCAAACTTCACCTCCCTCTCACCTCTAAAAGGGCCCACAACAATACCGGAAAAGTGTAGTGTCCCATAAATTACAGACGCACAGGTGAAAATAGCCCTTTCAAAAGCCAAAACACAGTGTCAATGGGACCAGATGGTATCCCAGGCTGCGTCTTGCACGAACTACAGAAGAAACTAACCCCTCAACTAAACATGCTGTTCAACCTCAGCCTCTCCACATGCTATGTGCCCATAGAATGGTGCACAACAATTGACCCTAGTAACTATCGACCCATAAGCATGACTAGCCTGGTCTGCAAGGCTATGGAGTGCATCATCATGGAACTCATTAATAAAGACATTGTGAACCTCTAAACACTTGACCCGACCCAGTTCAGGTTTGTTAAGAGCAGATCATGCCTAATAAACCTGTTTGACTTCTTCAAGACAGTCACCAAGGCCAGAGATGAGGGAAAGGTGGTTCACACAGCTAACCTTGACCTCATCAAGGCTTTTGATACCATTCTCCACTCGGGTATTACAGAAAAACTCACCAGCCTGAACATAAACACCTACGTCACAAGATGGGTTGCCAACTGGCTTACAGACAGAACTCACACAGTAAGAATAGCGGGCTCCAGGTCCGACTCTAAACCAGTCACAAGTGGTGTCGCACAAGGGTCGGTCCTGGGTCCCCTACTGTTTGGCATATACTTCTAAGAAGTACAGGCAAACAAAGGAGGTCTATGGCTAACCAAGTTCGCCGATGACTGCAAACTGGGAGCCATAATTGACTCTCCGGCTGACACAGACATCCTCCAAAAGGGCCTTACTGAGAAGGAGACCTGGTGTCAAAGTCATGGCCTCAAGCTAAATGCCAAAAAAATGCATAGTCAGCCCGACTGGGAAAAACAAAACACCCACAAAATACCACATAGGTGGCAGTCCCCTTAATACAGAAGAGGTAATAAGAGATCTGGGGACCCAGGTAGATAGTAATCTCTTCTTTGACAATCATGTTGCCAAAGTAGTTAGGAAATCCTTCTATGTGGCCCGTCTAATTACTAAAGGGTTCACATCTAGAAATAAAGAGGTTATAGTGCTCCTCTACTTGTCACTCATTAGACCCATCATAGAGTACAATGCCCCATTTGGGATGTACCTCACAAGACACTTCCAACAGCTGGAAAGACCACAAAAGTACCTCAGCAAGAGGATTACTGGCCTCAAATATATCTCCTATGCAGTCTGACTGAAACAACTCTGGCTGTACTCAGTGGCATATCGCTTACTCAGAGTTGATCTCTGCCTGACTTACAAAGCCAAGTCCAACTCAGAATTGATGGACATGCTCCACCTAAAGAAATCCAAGTCACTGCGAGATACGGGCTCTAGTGAGCTAAACCTCGCCACAACAATAAATAGAACATGCTGGAGGGATAGATTCCTGTCACAGAGACTCCCCATGCTTTGGAACAAAATTCCAAACTACATTAGGCAGAGCCCCTCACTAACACTCTTCAAGAGAAACCTTGACGAGTGGATGGGTAACAGAAAATATACCCCTGGGATCACTTCATTGGCTCTGCTTGACAGAGGATCAGTTAATTAATCAATGGGGCGGCGAAAGATGACACACCCTGGCTAGGCTTATAAATGCCCTCGAGCAGATAGCCTAGTACCTACCTATGAACCTATATACAACTGTAATAGTACACAAATAAACATTTCTTATGTATGCAAACCTGTGTATGGTGTCATATCCTTTGACTTCTCTGTGGGTATATGTTTCAGGCAACAATTGTCTTTTGTATGAGTGACTCATACACTATCAATTTGAAAAGGTGGCAACTGTGGGAGTACTGGCTGTTCAATATGCTATGCACCCTCTAAATATGTATCTTCCAATACATATCTATGTGTGTGTATCTGTAGTTACATATATATCTGTATATATATATATATATATATATATATATATATATATATATATATATGTATCTGCATATATGTGTGTGTGTGTGTATATGTATCTTTGGAATGTTTATTGCTTCCACATTGTACATTCCCTATGGTAGCCAGACTGTACTTCATGATATGTTATTAATACCATCCTAACATCATACAGGTGGGAAGGATTACTGTTAACTTCTTGTGGCCATGTTCTGTAGGGTCCTGGGTATGGGACTTGCAACAGTTGGTATTGTGGTGCAGAGCAGATCTGTTTGCCTGTGGGGGAGGGGGGGTGATATCAATACTTACAAGAGGTATTTAGCTTGGGCCCCCTCACCCCCATTAAGGGTGCCTTTGGTCATATATGTATTTGTTATGTTCTCTTTTATATCTATAGATATATATCTGTATATATATCTGCTTACATATATATATATATATATATATATATATATATATATATATATATTGTTGTATATATATATATATATATATATATATATATATATATATATATATATATATATATACATACACACACACACACACACACACACACACACACACACATATATATAGACATATATATGTAGACATATATATCTATAGATGTATATATATATATATATATATATATATATATTTATATTTATATATATATATATATATATATATATATATATATATATATATATATATATAAACACACACATACAACTACATGTATATATACATTTCCATTACTGTTGAATGACTGTGCTGGATGATATGTTTGCAAAAACATCAGGGTTATGTATATCTGACATGGCATAGTGTGCAGCATCCTCGGTTTGTGCCTTGCAAAGGCTGTTTATTTTGTTGCTGGGCAGAACAATGGACATTGGATACAGAGTGATTAAAGCACTTTTAAGCAGTTGTAAGCAGGTTTGTGTGAAGGTAAGCACTGCTAACGTCCGGTTACAGTTTCTTATACTCATTTAACTTCTCACTTGCTTAACCTGTGTAGTAGTCATTGCTTACCCCCCTCGCAAACAAGCTTAAACCTGCTTACTGCTGCTTAAAAGTGCTTACTCCCACTTACCCCCGCACTGATTTCTTTAAAAGAAATGAAAAAGGCTTGATAGGAAAGTGGTAAAAAAGGAGCAGAAAGAGGGAAAGACAGTAGGGAAAATAGCTAGGGATGTGCAGGAGCAGTGTAAGGAAGGTCCATAGCTAGCCGTTTCTTCTACGGCAACAGCTGTGCATATACACTGATTTGGAGGTAGATTTGGACACTCATAGGTTCATAGGTTCATAGATTAGTACTAAGCTAACTGCCCTTGTGAGCCATTTTAAGCCTAGTCAATTATCCCTTGTGAGATTCAAACCCTGCACCTTGTGTTTGTAAGGCAAACATCGTAACCATTAGGCCACCCTCCCAACCCTTCATACACCTGTGAAAGGGGTGAGGACAACAGTAATATTTTGCGAAGCCAATTAGACCAGATTACATGTGTCCAGTGGACATGGGTGTGAAATGGACAGCTGTGTATGGGGCAAGACTTTTTTTTTGGAGCAGATTGCCCTTTTTTTTTAAGGTGAGAGTGGGATGTTGTGGAAGGATAGTAGGTATATTTGGGGAGGTAGGTTGGGTGGGATAACAGACAAGACAGACAAGACAGCATACAGGGGTGGTATATGACACATGGGGGTAAACACCTTGGATGGGGAGGGGTGTTTGGAAGTCGGAAGCCAATGAGCCCCCTAGTGGAAACAGTGGGACTGAGGATCCACCCATGGGCATTCACCACTGCATCTTCACGGTCCCGAATGTGGCTGTGCTGGGGGCTGAGTAAGAGGGGAAAGCTAAACCTCTAGTTACACCACGTGGCCCTCAAGCTGGCATTGCAGATCTCCAAACTCCCTGCGGAGCTCACTATGCACCAGACCCCGGACCTGGTGACGGGTGACAGTGTCCTGTCCGTGCCTGCTCCCAGGGTTGGTGAGCCCATCCCCTGAGCTGGTTCCACCCAAAGGTAGTGCAGGACCAGTGGATGAGGAGGTGCCTGGGTGGGCTCCAGATGTGCTGGTGCCAGGTGCCATGGCCAGATGATGTGGAAGAGGTGGGTCTGCTGGGACCGGCCTTCCCAAACATGCTATGGTGTTTCAATTTTACAACATATGAGGGTTAGTAATAGTTAACACATTCCAGGATTAGGTATAACAGCATGCATAGATATTCCCATTAACGCGAAACACCAGATATGGAACAGTTGCATTGCAAACAGAACACATGCATATATGGAACCACAGTGGCCATTTCAACAGCATGCAGGTACATTGATGGCAGCATGCCACCAATGTGGCAATACTTTAACATGGCACATGCATAGAAACAAATTTAAATATTTATCGAAGAATAGGACTTATGTCCCAACAGTAGATTCATTAGTGCACATACCGATTGAGTTGTGTATTTAGTTTATTGCTGCAGATATGGTGGGGGGGAGATAAAGATGTCAGTTAATAATTTGTATATCCCTGTAGTTATCATTACTTTCCTAGTTATTGCTGTGATCTGTACCTACCAGGTATTATTACACTGCCCTATGGCCTTAGTTTGGACAGTGGTATGGATGTAGACAACTATATACATGAACTGAGTTTTACCTGCAGTATACAGCTCTTACCTGGTATACCTGTGGAGGTATTGTTTACTAACACTACCTGACTGTTTCTACGCATATTGCCAGATTCCAAATTGATGTTATGCACATACCTGTCCATCTCTTATTGCACACAATCTGGGCATGTTTTGACAACATGCAGGTGAATCCAGGACATATTTTGACTATTGCCCTCATAACCCTTTGGTGAGTTGTACAATGACATGTTTGTTTTCATAAACATTTTCCAAATATTTACAGGCCTGACAGTCAGTTATATGACATTAAATGCTGCCTGCATGTCAGAGATTAGCACGCTGGTATGCCAGGGGGACAGTGTAACAGCCAGCAGATATGGGCCAATTAACTGGACATTCTGGACAAATCTATACAGTTGAGGGGTATGATTCTGCATACTGCTTACTACCACTCCCAGGATTCGAATCATGGCTATGTCTGCTAAAAATAAAACAGTGCACAACACAGTTGAGTGTACTATAGAGATATTGCTGTGTTTCTTTTCTGTGATGTCTGTCTATAAATCTCCTGTGGTTAAACACTCTGACCTTGTAATTACAACACTCTTATACAGGGTTTCCTAGACAGTTTTATTATGTAGCACAGTGTGGATGACAGTGATGAGTAATACATTATTATTCAGAGAAACTGCAACACTAACAATGCCATACAATACCAGAGTAAACAGTACCAGTCCAGGATTTCAATCTTTTATTTCTAGGCACAGTTTTTGCATCTGACAGACCTGTGGGGGGAATGTTTGTTAGCACTACCTGAACGTTGCCGCACATATTATCAGATTCCACATTATTATTATGCACATATGTCTCAGTCTGTTATTGCACACACTCTGGTCATAGTTTCACAATATGGGGTTGGAGATGGGACATACTTTGCTTATTACTCTCACAAGATTTTGGTGAGTTTCTAGAGTGACAGGTTTGTTCTTCTAGATATATTTCTGTCATTTATGATGTCTGACAATCAGTTGTATGTCATTATTTGCTGCCTAAACTTCTGGGATCATCCCACTGATTTGCCAGGGGGACAGGGGGACAAGCAGCAGATATGGCCCCATTAAGTGGGCATTCTGGACAAATCTGTACAGCTGTGGGGTATGATTCTGCATACAGCTTACTACCACTCCCAGGATTTGAACCATGGCTGTGTGTGCTAAAATACAACAGTTCACATCTCAGTTGACTGCGCTATTTGGATTATGTTATCTATCTTTTCACTGTTTTCTGTCTAAGTCTCTCTCAGTTCTACAATATGACCTCTTGTGATTACAACAGTTGTATACAGACACTCCTGCACATTTTATTTAAGTAGCACAGTGTGAGTAACAGTGCTTAACACAACAGTACTATTAAGAGATTGCAACACTACATTACCATATTATACCAAAGTAAACACAAACAGTCCAGCAGTTAGACCTTTATTGTCAGGCTGTTAAGCTTTTATTTACATACAACATATATGAGACTCTTCCTGCCATATTGTCTGGTGTATTCAGTATATGCCATACACAATACAGGTTTTATACTGGCAATTAACTTTCTACTACTTTTAGATTTATTTCTTTTGACAATACATGCAAGAGTATTACTAACCTGCCTCGTGACACAATCTCTGCAATCTACAAGCATGGGCATCCCCATTCACAGCCCGCTCATCTGCCACTGTCAAAGACATAAGAGGAATATTTAGCCATACCTATCCATAATATATATGAGCTGGCAATTATTAAACATATAGTAGACTGATACACACGGCTGGGACATTCCCCATCTGCCTAGCCTCTTGGATCCACTGATCCAAGAGCTCCCTCTTTCTCCGCTTCAGGTCGGCATAGTGATGCCTGATCTGCTCACCAGTTCAAGGTATGCCAATGGCACTGGTGAGGTCTTGGTTGAGCCAGTCCTAGGGTTCTGCTTTATATTGGAAATCCTGGTACTGGCCCTGCAGTAGTCTCTGGTCATGGTCTTTAACACGGAGTCCAGCCATAACTTTGGACTCCTGGATGCCCCAGCACTGTGCACGAAAATGCACTCCTTCTCCCACACCAGTCATAGTACCTACAGGAGGAAGCTGCAGCCAGTTATGAGATGTATTCCTGCCTGTTGGGTTTACATAGGGCCAATTTCCCACACTTTGCTTTGGCTGGATGGTTTTGAAAATGCTAAGCTACGGGCAAACCGGCTTACCTAAGGTTGGCATTGCTTAAAGGTGTATACCAATGGGCAAACTGATTTAACTTGCCTACACATTGCTTGCACCTAGCAAGCAGGGCTGTGCAATGCTTAGCATTGCTTAATTTTTAATTGGCATACTATTTGCTGTTTGGCATTGATTTACTATTTATTACATGTTATATATGTGTTTGGTTAACATGATTCATGTTTACATACACTGTATGGGGTCCTTGTGTTTAATAGGGGATTTCAACACTTTATTACAATGACACCTCACATCTGGACTTATTGCAGTACTCCAGTTCACATCTTTATGTTATGTAGTAGGTTATACAACATAAAAATGTATATTGATTCCTTTCACATGTTAAATTTGATTTTCCTATAGTGAGGATCTGTTTGGTGATACCTCATTCATAGGTACTGCTGTGATGGCTTACTGGTTAACTACTGTGACTATAGTGTACAGGGTCCTGGGTTCAAGACCTACAAGGGCTGTTTATTTTGCTGCTGGGCAGAACAGCGGTTGTTGGATACAGAGTGATTAAGGCACATTTAAGCAATGGTAAGTGGGTTTGCGCAGGTTTGTGTGAAGGTAAGCAATGCTAACTTCCAGTTAAATATGCTTACAGACAGTTATCTTCAATATTGCTTAACCTGTGTGCGCATTGCTTACCCCCCACACAAATGGGCTTAAACCACTTACAACTGCTTAAATATGCTTACTCCCTCTTACTACTGCCTAATAGTGGTAATTCCCGCTTACCCCCACATTAATTTAGACAGAAATGTAACATGGTTCTTGGGAAGGTGGTGGATTTGGACACTGTATGGATTTATCATTCATTACACATTATACCTTTGATTTGTATCCCTGATTCATGTGTACATATACTGTATGGGGCACTTGTGTTTATCTGCAGATTTTACAACATTATTACAATGACACCTCACATCTGCATTTAATGCAGTACTCCAGTTCACAAATATATGTTATTTAGTAGGTTATACAACAAGAAATAAGTGCTCATAAAGTGATTTGGCATGGAAAATGGAATGTACTGGAGTGAGACTGGAAATGGGAATAACTGCTCGTAAGGTGAATGCTCTGACCACTACACTATTGCAGTACTGCCTCATTTGCATATATCTTTATATTTATCTTCTTGTGTCATTTAAGCTACAGTATATTTAGCTAAGCAATGGGGAAACCCGCACACCTATGGTTACATTTTATCTGTTTGATAAAAAAAAATTGTTTATATTATTATATTTTAAATATTGCTCTTATAAACTTGGTGGGGGTGTTGCTGGGGATATGCAACCCCCTATGAGCGGTCTTGCTCATTGTAATAGCTAAACTGCAGGTCTTGACTGTGGGGGCATGTATATTGTGAGAGCTCTGCTCTCAGACATGCCCCCTACACTCGTCCATGCTCCATGTCCATTTAGAAGCTCAGGCAGCGCACCTTCATTGATATGCATGGCATGCTGCTGTGCTGCTCCTAAACGGTCGCTTCTGTACAGGACTAAGCTATTTTTGTATGGAAATTTACTGAATCCAGGGGTTTATCTGCTATTAATTTAACTGCACAGGAATATATCCTATTTACTTCTGTTATATCACATGATTTTTTTTGTTAAAAGTCATGATTACTGTGTTTATTTTTTTTTATCAGACTTCTTACATTTTGGGTCTTATTGACTTTGTGTAATCTATGTCTACCATTGATCTTACTATGCCTATCAATTTCTATTGAATCATGTAACTCTTCTCTTAGCTCATTTTCTTCTGAACTGAGGGCACATTGTTTATTCTCCTTTTCCTGTGGTCATTTGACAGAAAGTTCCAGAACACCTTCCTGTGACATATTCTCTTCAGTTGCATCCTGCGTCATCCATTACTCTATCATATGAGAACACACTGGCCTGTCACTACACAACATTGATTGTGTCAGAGGTGCCACTTTTTCCTTCTCCTTCTCTTGCTGTGCAACTACAGCAGAATGTTTGCATTGGATTTCTACTGAAAGCTCCAGAATATCTTCATGTGGCAAGTGATCAGATGCTTCCCATTCTACCTGTTCCTCCTTAATTTGGGGATTCATTTTTCCTGCTGTGATGTCACTAGTGTCAGATTTTCTAGATTAAATCCTTCACTTCACAGGTAATCCATAATTTCAGTTTCTATTTAACTTATCCATTACTAATCCTCTTTTCTGTTTTACCCCATTGTTTTCTTATGTTTTGTATTGTGAAAATTTCCATATCCAAATGCCTTTGCCTATATTTGTCTTCAAATTTCTTTGGGGCTCCTTTTTTGTATTGATTAGTTTTGCTTTCTCCTCTGCATAAATATTTCACAATATTAAATCTCTTTTTCTTTCCCATGTCCATATTTCTTCTTCAACTGTCTCCTGCTGTACCTCTTTCTCTTTACTTTGGGGACTCATTGCTCCATCATGTTGTGATATAACCAGTGTTAGACTTTCTACATTAAATCCTTTACTTTAAAAATATTCTACAACTTCACCTTCAATTTGTTTAACTTCTGCTTTACTAATCTTTTGTTCTGCTTTCTTCCTTTATGATATTATTTTTTCTATTGCGACATTTTCCATATATGGGTATCTTTATCTGTATTTCTCTTCAAATATCTTTGGAGCTGCTTTTTTGTATTGATTAGTTTGCCTTTCTCCTTTGCATACATATTGCACATTATCGGATATTTCTTTCTTCTCCATGTCCATGTTTCTTTTTTATACCTGTCAGAATCTCTAGGTTTTGTTATTTATATTTTCACACTTCCTCCTTTTTTCCAAATGGCCAAAAGTTTCTTGGTCTGTATAATGTTTTCCATGGATATGGTGTATTAATGAATGCAAATTTTCATTTGAAGCGTTTGTCAGATTTTTTCTTGTGCAAGTATTTTTCTTTCCTCCAATTTGTCTATCTCTCAATTCCTCAGAGCTGCTCTTGGTTTGGGTAATTTGCCTGAGAGTTACACTGATTCTGCTGCATCTAAAGTCACCTACTGCTAAAAGAGTCAAAATAAGTATAATTTTGCACTTCTGCTGATTATTTTTATGGTATTTCATAAAAAAATCCTGAATTGTTAAATTTCTCACACTTGTACAGTTGCCAAGCTGAACTCTTTCCACTGTTGTTGTAGTAATTAATTAGATTGTGTCTGCTAGTTTTACAAGACAATAGACTATAGAGTGTTTGCTTTCCCTGCACATGAGCTCTAAAATCAGCATTTTTACATTGAGGGTTTTCTGACTGCACTCTTGTGGAAGAAGTGGGTGTCAGCAAACCTACCTTAGTTGGGGGCTGCTAGCTAAAAGTTTATTGTATGTTTCTCTGACTGGTCTGTAGGTTTTGCTGTTGTGAAACTTGTTTTCCTGCTCCTATATAAGCCCAGTTTTTATGTGGGCTTGCACTCATTTCCTCAGAGGTTTTCTTGGTTTGGCTACTTTGCCTGAGAGCTATGCTGAATTTACTGCATCTAAAGCCATCCACTGCTAAACAAACTAACATAAGTATCAATGTTAAGTTGTCCAATCTTGCCTTCGTTCTTGCTGAATGGGTTCAGAGCCGATCCTCGGCTTTGACTCGGCCACTTACTATAGCTTGAGAGCTCTTTACTGGCTTGAGGCTATTCCTTATTCCAGAATGCCCAGTGCCAGCTACCCAGATCTCATTTGCTGCTTTAGCTGCGAGGTTGTGATTAATACTGGCTCAGGCTTAGTATCATTTTTTGT
This sequence comes from Protopterus annectens, assembly GCF_019279795.1. Lineage (NCBI taxonomy): Eukaryota > Metazoa > Chordata > Ceratodontiformes > Protopteridae > Protopterus > Protopterus annectens. Next base: position 1,046,572,804 of record NC_056744.1, on the reverse strand, counting down.
CTCTTTTAAACTCAAATATTGTTCTTAAAATTTGATATAATTCTTCTTTGGTAGTAGTTTGTAAGTTTCTTTTACTGTAAACCCCCTTATTTCATCCTTGTGCTTTACTTTGTACTGTGTTGGCCATTGCCCCTTAGTTTCTAGGCCTTCTGTTATTCCCTGAACTCGTTTAACTTAGAGAGCCCCCCCCCCCCCTTTAAGGACAGCTGTTTAAGTTAGAGGCTCTCCTTTAAGGTCTTTATTAATTTTAGTTTTTCTATTGTAGTTTGTCTTTTACTAAAATGTCTAAGGAAGTTAAAACCTCTGGTTTTAAAAAGTGTGACTCATGCTGTCAGAAAATGTCTCTGACAGATGGGCACACTAGTTGTGTTTACTGCTTGGGACTCTGCACCTGCTGGACTCTTGTGCTATTTGTCATGCCTTTAGTCCAAGGGTACTGCAGGAGCAGAAAAACAAGCTTATCCTCCGTGGATTATTAAAACAGGATTCTCCTGCTAAAGCATCTCAGCCAGTGAAACCTTTGAAACCAGTCAAGCGGTCGGCTCCATGTTCGGAACTGACCGGTGAGCTTGACAAACTAAGTGTGTCGGTGACTACCCCTCTGTCGGCTCCAGCTGTTACTTCGGAGCCATCTCAGAACCACAAAAGAGCTAGGTCTCCATCTTTGGAGCCAATTTGCTCAGTGCCACAATCACCATTACTTCAAAGCAAGTCCAGTCATCGCTCATCTTCCCACTCCTCTTGATCCTCAAGGTTATCAGATCAGGATGTGGACAAAGTGGTCAGTAGGTTGCTTAAGTCACAGGCCCTTTCTAAAATGCTTTTGAGCCCACCTCAACAGGCTTCAGCTCCATCCGCTTCGATTTTGATTCCTCCTCCGACTATGCTTAGTTCGGAGCCGGAGTCCATGGACGCTCCGATAGTGGTTCCTTCAGCTCCGATGACATCCTCATCAGCTCTGACGTTGGCTCCAGTTACCTTGATTCTTCCACCCATCAAGGTATCTAGGCACCGAAGCTCTCTTGTCGACTCCAAGGGTTGAAGTGGCATCGGACCCTTGTCCGACCCCGCTTTCCCTCTCAGAGCATCAGCTCAGTTGAGCTCAGCTCCCACATCGGCCTCGGAGCCGTCGCCCTCAGTGCAGGGTGGTATTCCTGTCTCTTCGGAACTGGAGCCTTCCTTGTGTTGAGACTCTGATGCCTTTGAGGTCATGCAGAGAGTGTTGTCCCCACAGATGGCTCCGCTATTGGCTCCAATGGTTCCGTTCCCCTCGGTACCTGTGACAACCTCTGCTCCTCCTCCAGCCCCAAAGTGTAGGAAACCTATGCCCCAGGACACCCCATTGGGTGAATCCTCTTCTTCTGAAGCCTCCCCAGAGCATTCTGAGCAGGCTCCCTGGAAGAAAAAGTGTAAGAGGAAGCACCTAGACTCTCCTGAGTCTGTCACCTCAGATACAGACCTGGATGAATCACAGGGGTCCTCAAGGTCCTCCTCTGAAGATGTTTCCTTTTTGGACATCCTTGAGATTCTCAGGCAGAGGCATAGCTGGACTTCCCTAGCCCCCACTGAGGATGAGTCTGTATACCTGGATGCATTTGGTTCCTGACCGTCCACCTACTGGATGTCTCCGCCTTTTGATCCACTCATGTCTGTAGTGTCTTGAAAGGCTTGGTCAGCTCCAGATTCCATGGAATCTGTCCTGAGGAGACCCAATAAATTCATCACAGCTGCCAAAGACAAACAATTCTTGACTAAAGGTGTCCCCAGTTGATGCCATGGTGGAAGCAGCAGCCACAAAGAGAGAGTTAGCTGAAACTTCCTCATCTGTCCATCCCCTGAATAAAGAATCTCATACAGTGGACAGATATGGGAAGCAAATGTTTTCATCAGAGACCTTCTCCCTTCGGTTCCTGAACTGTCTTTCCCATTTTACTAGGCTTCAGAGAGATCTCCTAAAAGAACTTGGAGATACCCTACAAGATCCAACAGCTGAGTGAGCTTCAGCCAAGGTAGCAACCCAGCTGACGACTCTTAATTCAATAGTCAACTCCTCCATGAGGCTTATTTCATACGCAGCCGATGGAGCGAGTAGAGTTGCTGGAATAGGAGTGGCTCTTAGGAGACATTCTTGGCTACGGCTGTGTCAGATTGCGGAACCTTTCAGAGCATCCTTCACCAATACTCCCTTTGATGGCTCCTCTCTCTTTGGGCCTCAGGTGAAAGACATGCTTACCAGGTGCCGGCAGGAAGGCAAGACGCTCTCTGATGTCGGAGTCCATTTTCCCACTCCTACCAGACCATACCCAAAGGGTCAGAAGGGTGAAAAGATGTAGTTTTGAAAATCCCAGGGACCCTTGCCTAATGCACATGGTGAATTTCCCCTAGGGGCAGAGGGGGAAATAATAACAATGGCAGACGCCACCCTCATGGCAGAAGGAGTCCGCAAAATCAGGGTGACAGAGATGCATTCTCTTCGAAACCATATCAACATCCCTGAAGGGATGCCTGACTGCTCAACTCTGGAGGCAGTCGGGGGAAGGCTTTCATTGTACCCAATCACCTGGCAAAATATTACAAAAGACAAATGGGTACTAGCCATTATATCCGGAGGTTACAAGTTTCCCAATCATCAACCTCCTTTTGTTTCAAAAAAATCCATCCCAGATGTTCCACCCAATCTAAGGGATAAGACAGTCACAGAAGTTTTAAGACTGCTAGAAAAAAGAGACATCCAGGAAGTCCCCGCAGACCAAGTAGGATCTGGAACTTACTTAAGATTCTTTTTAGTGCCCAAAAAGACAGGGGACTGGAGACCAATTCTGGATCTCAGCAGGTTAAACAAATTTGTACAAAAAGAAAAGTTCTGGATGGTAACATTGCAGTCCATTCTCCCATTTCTGGGTCAGGACAATTGGATGTGCTCCATAGATCTTCAGGACACATACTATCATATAAAAATGGACAGACGGTCCAGGAGATTTCTACGCTTCTGGCTAGGGGCCAGTCATTACCAATTCAGAGCTCTGCCCTTTGGTCTCCCCATAGCCCCCAGGGTGTTCACCAAATGCATGGCAGTAGTCATGGCTCACCTGCGATGTCTAGGATTCCAGGTGTTTCCTTATCTGGACAACTGGCTCCTCACAGCTACCACCAGGCAACAACTTATAGAGGCACGAGATTACACCATCACATCCTGTGCTCAACTAGGCATCACAATAAACTTTGAAAAATCTGCCTTGTTGCCCTGTCAATCTATTACATATATAGGAGCAGAGCTAAACACAAGAAAAATGACTGTAAAATTGCCTCAGGAAAGAGTTTCCATTATTCAAAAACAGGTGTTACTTCTCCTGAGGAGCAAAATAATTCAAGTCAAATATGTTCTTTAAGCTCTACGTTCCATGGCAGCAGCCATTCTTCTAGTTCCCTTAGCACGCTTTCACATGAGAATCCTTCAGTGGCTTCTTTTCACACAATAGTTCTTCCAGGAATTACCCATGTCTCACATGATGCTAATTATGGAATCTTGCAAAAGACACCTTTCCTGGTGGATGGTCTCCCCACTTATTACTCAGGGCAGACCTTTCATGGAACCCCACCCGGTCACCACAGTGACCACGGATGTTTCCCTGATAGGGTGGGGGGGCCATTATCTAGGGAAGACAATCCAAGGCACTTGGCAACCTCATGAGTACCACTTGCACATCAACATCCTGGAGAGGAGAGCAGTGCTCCTAGCATTGTAAGCTCTTCAAGACTCTCTCCTGGCTGGGATGATTGCAATACAGACAGACTATATGTCAGTGGTTTGGTACATCAACAAACAGGGTGGAACCAGGTCTTACCCCTTGTGCTGAGAGGCCCTTAGACTGTGGCAATGGACGATGTCCTCCCAACATTTTCTGACAGCAATGCATATCCCTGGGACATCCAATGTAACAGCGGACAGGCTCAGCAGGGCTATCCTCATGCCTCAAGAGTGGTCTCTGAAACAGGAAATTGTGGATCTTATTTTCTGCAAATGGGGCCAGCCTTGCTGCAATCTCTTTGCCTCTCCCCTCAACAACAAATGCAGCAGATACTTCTCCCTTGTTCCTCCTCCAGGTCAGACACCCAGGGATGCCCTAGTCCATGATTGCCCTCAGGGACTCCTTTATGCATTTCCTCCCTTTCCCCTAATTCCAAAAGTCATTCAGAAAGCAAAATCGTTGGGCTGCAAAATGATCCTCATTGCCCCCTATTGGCCTCGAAAGATCTGGTTTCCATTCTTACACCCCCACCTTCTAGCCCAACTTTGGATTCTGGACCCAGTACCGGACCACTTGATTCATCAATCAGGTGGGCTACACTAATCCCTCCAATCTCTCAAGCTCGCAGCTTGATTACTCCACTTCCAATCCTAGCCAGGCTCTCCAATATTTCCCCAGCAGTGCGTGATATTATTGTTTCCTCCCATAAGACAAATACAAGGAAAGTATATGCTAACAAATGGAAAAGATTCTCTTACTGGGCAGAATCCAGGAATTTAGATCCTTTTACAGCTCCTGTACACAAGATTTTGGATTTCTTAGCAGAACTGTTTCATTCTGGTGCAGCGGCTGCTACCATCAGAGTACAACTCACTGCCATTTCAAATTTTCACTTAGGAGTTTCTAACTCCAGCATAATGTCCTCACAAACTCTGTAAGGCTTTCATGAGAGATACACCTCTACTTAGACCCCCAGTGAAAGAGCCCCTTCCACCTTGGGATCTCAATTTGGCTCTGGCTTCCTTGATACTGCCACCCTTTAAACCAGCAGCATCACGTTCCTTGGAATTTCTCTCTTGGAAAACTCTCTTCTTAGTTGCTATTACTTCTGCCAGACGTGTTTCAGAACTTCATGCACTATGTGTTCACCTTCCATACCTAGTTTTTCACAAAGACAGAGTTTCTCTGAGAACCAACCCATCTTTTCTACCTAAAGTTTGTTCAGAACACAATTTGAATCAATCCATTGAACTTCCTGTCTTTTTCCCTAATCATTCCAACAAGGCAAAATACAGATTACACCAACTGGATGTGCATAGACAACTGCATTTCTATCTCCATAGAACTAAAGAAATGAGAAAATCAGATCAGTTGTTCCTTTCATTTGCTAACAACAAACAAGGCCTTCCAGTTTCTAAAGTAACATTGTCAAAATGGTTATCAGACACCATAATCCATACCTACCACTTGCGACAAAAATATCTTCCAACAAAACCTAAAGGTCATTCAACCAGGCCAGTAGCTACTTTGGTAGCATTTCAGTCTAGATTGCCCATAGATTCAATTTGTGCAGCAGCTACTTGGGCAGCTCCTCATACATTCATTTATCATTACAAAGTATATGTGGTCTCCTGGAGCAGAGCTTCCTTTGGTTCCACTGTTCTGAAGAGTCTGTTCCAATGAGCGACCCAGGATTGAGGTGCTAGGGACGCTGTCCCATCCAGCAAGAATGAAGGCGAGATTGGAAAACTTAACATAAAGAAGTTATGTACCTACCATAACATTCCATGTTAGTTGTCCTTCATCTCACCTTCCTTCTTGCGTACCTCCCTCCTTCCCCCTTCCTCAAGGATTGAGAGGAGTTTCTCAATGGTTTCACTGGCTAATTTGTTTTATTAGTTGCTTCTCAACCAAACCATGACAATTAACTGTATATCCAGGTTTATTAATGGATTATCTCCTATAATTATGTCTAGTGTGAGTTATCTCAAATGAGATCTGGGTAGCTGGCACTGGGCATTCTGGGATAAGGGGTAGCCTTGAGCCAGTAAAGAGCTCTCGAGTTATAGTAAGTGGCCGAGTCGGAGCCGAGGATCAGCTCCGAACCCATCCAGCAAGAAAGAAGGCAAGATGAAGGACAACTAACATGGAACATTATGGTAGGTAAATAACTTCTTTTTTTGCACCTCTGCTGGTTATTTTTAGTGTATTTCATAAGAATCCTGCATTAATTGTTACATTTCTTGCACTTTAATAGAGTTTCAAAACTGAACTGTTTCCTCTACTGCTGTAGTACATAATTACATTTTGTGTGCTAGTTTTACAGGACAGTAGTATGTAGATTGTGTAGTTTCCCTGCATTTGAGCCCTAAAAACAGTATTTTAACATTAAGAGGGTTTTCTGACTTTACTTTTGTGGTGATAGTGTGCTGTAGCAAATCTATCTGAGTCGGGGACTACTGGATGAAATGTATGTATTTTCCTGATTTGGCTTTAGGTCTTGCTGTTGTAAAACCTGTTTTTTTTGATTCTATATAAGTTCAGTGTTTGTGTGGGTTTGTGCTCAATTCCCCAGAGCTGCTCTTGGTTTGGCTATTTTACCTAAGAGTTGCTGAGAATCAGCTGTATGTAAAGCCACCCTCAGTTAGAAGAACAAAAGTTAAGTATAATTTTGCATTTCTGCTGATTATTTTACTGTAGTTCATAAAAATCCTGTACTAATTGTTACATTTCTCACACTTTATTAGAGTTTCAAAACTGAACTGTTTACACTACTGCTGTAATACTTAATTACATTGTGTCTGCTAGTTTTAAGGACAGTAGTATCTAGACTGTGCAATTTCCCTGCAAGTGAGCCCTAAAACCATCATGTTTATACTGAGTTTTCTGCCTCTACGCTTGTGGCAGAAGTGTGCTGTAGCAAACCTATCTGAGTTAGGGTCTGCTGGCTGAGAGTTTATTGTGTGTTTTCCTGATTAGTCTGAAGGCCTTGTTGCTGTGAAACTCATTTTTCTGCTTCTGTATAAACACAGTGTTTGCCCTAGGCTTCTCTCCATCCAGTGGTGTTTAGCAATGCTCTGTATAGACACAAATGTTATCAAGTTAAAGTTTGCATTAGAATAACTATGACTGCAACCTTCTCCAGTCACTGTGCTGCTCTAGGAGCATCTGAGTTGTGCAGCATTACCTTGTTGGATAACTGCATTTCTGAGTTTAACACCCATTCTCCATCTGTGTGCTATCATCCCAGCACTTAAATCTCCCCAGTCTTCTCCCGTGTTAAACCCATAATAAAAAAGCTGAAACCATGGATAGGCTTTTGAATACTGGCCAAGGCATTACCCCCCCCCCCCAATAGTGCCTTTTTAGACAGTGCCAAACCAACAAACCTACCAATGTAACAAATTCTTCTAATGCCAAGCTGAAGTTACTACTGCTGAATGGTAAGAGTCTTAACAAGAAATTGCACTCCCTGGAAGATCTCTTCACCCTGGAGAATACTAACATCTGTGCAGTCAAGGCTGAGCGAAGCATCCCAGCAGTGCAAGACTGCAATGCCTGTCACATATTCAGACCACCCCCCATAAAGAAAAAATCAAAAGGAGGAGGTTTTTCCATTTACATAAAAACAGTCACACCTCTAGACTGGTCAAGCAGGATGACTCGCTTGAGCTACTCCATGTCCAGCTGACCATAGACAAAATCCTCCATTATATCATCGCTAACTAAAGGTCCCCAACCATGAACCATGAAAACCACTCTGCATAACTGAAGTTACTAGAACCACTTACCATTCACCCAATACACTACTCTTGGGCAATTTTGACTACTCCTTCATAAACTGGGAAGTATATATGAACACTAACCTGCAGACTCAGAGATTCCTAGACTTTGTCAAAGCAAATGTTCTTGAACAGCTAGTCTGCACTTCCACTAGAGGCTCAAATATCCTTGACATAGTACTCACAAACATGAGAAAGCCTTGTCTTCTCACCAGCGTAATGTCCTTATTGGTAAGATCAGATCATAAATCAGTTTCCTTTGAAATAAATGTAATGGTAGAACTCCCATCAAACCCTAAAACCCCAGAGAATTTTTACAAGGAAAATTAACTTCTATAAAGTGATAGCAGAAGTAATTTTAAAGCCCCCCCAACCCCAAAAATATAGAGGTCTATGCAGAAATATACATAAATGCCCTGTACAACAATGGCATAGAAACTGCAATACTTGGCTGAAATAAACCCAGGTCTAGCAGGAAAAACTGGTGGACCCCTAGCATAAATTGACTATATAGCAGAAGGATGACATTTCTGTTTAGAAGTAAGCAGGAGGGTGCACAACAGAGAAACAAATCCATCATTAGTCTCAACAGACAAATCAGGAAACTAGTCAAGTCTTCAAAAGTGAAATATGAGACTAAATTAGCTTCCAAATAAAGGATAACCAAAAATAATTTTTTAGTTACATCTGAAATCTTAGGGGAAACACTCAACAATGTGCTGAGTTGGCTGTTGATGGCAGTACCTATACTCAGCCAGAAGAAATAGGAAACCTGCTGGCTGATAAATTCAGCTGAAATTTCATCCACTAATCACCTCCGGTCACTCCCAATGAAATACTCCCTACCGTTGATTTGCCTGTTATCACAAAAAAACTGGACATGACTGCACTGTCTAAAGCTAGAAATACAGCATCAATGTGACCTGATGGAATCCCAGAGCACCTATTAAACAGCTTGAAACATGACCTAGCAGACACTCTCAGATTTGGGTCTATATCACATAGTCGAATTGTCATAAGTGTGACTATGTAAATATCAAACCTGGAACTTCAAAACGCAAGAAGTTTGAACGCTCAGAACAGTGATTTTTTCCCCAGGGAAAAAAATTGCTATTCCAGCACAAAACAAAAAAAAAAAAACAAACACTTCAAACTCTTTCTAATGTGGGGGGTTTTGCCCCCTCACCCGCCAATGTGGGAGGCTGTGCCCTTCACCCCTCCTACTTAAATATACCAACTCCGAGATCGCACCACAGTGGAGGAAATAGCAAAGCCATGGAAATGGCACACCACATTTTTTCCCTGGGAAAAAATTTGGTGTTCTGCGGATTCACTATTTTGAGGTTTTGAACTTCCCAGTTCGAAGTTTCAGCATTCAGACAATTCAACGTTCAGACTTACGATATAGACCCTCAGATTTGTATTTAACCACTGTCTCCAGACAGGTTTGTGTGAGTGGAGGACAGCAACAGTTATCTGTCTGCACAAGAGGGGACCATCGGCTCACCCAGGAACTACTGACCCATACGTCTGACTAGCTTCATATGCAAGGCTATGAAAAGTATAATCATGGACATGATTAGCAATGACATTGGAAATCTCCAGACTCTAGACCCAACCCAGTTTTTCAGTCTAGTGGAATTCTTTGAGAAGGTCAAAAAGGCCATGGATGAGAGTAAGACAGTGTATACTGCCTGCCTTGAATTGGCCAAGGTATTTGACACACTACCCCACTTGGGTATTATAGATACATTTACAAATCTGGGCATAAACCTCTACATCACCAGATGGCTAAAAATAACTCATGGATTGGGCACATGCAGTTACAGTGGGGGAATCCACATCCAGCAAGAGGCCAGTCATCAGTGGAGTATCACAAGGCTCAGTACTGGGCCATCTCCTGTTTCAGATGCAATCATTGACACCCCAAATGATGACAAAGTCCTACAGAAAGGTGTAATACAGATTAATAATTGGTGTCAGAGCAGCCACAACCTTAAACTAAATCTGCAGAAGTACATAATAATACCCTTTGGGAAATCAAATACTCCTGCAAATTACAACATCAATTGCACCACCCCTAAGAGTGGACCCAGTGGAGACAGATCTGGTTACTCAGATAGATATTTGAACTTCAACCACCATGTGTCCACGGTGGTGAGGAAATCCTATGTGGCTCAGCTTATATGTAAGGGCATGGCATCTAGATCTAAGGATAAAATAGTACCTCTGTACTCGACCATCATTTTTATTTTTTTATTTTTATTTTATTTTACATTTGTTGACTGGGATAGTCCAACTGGATACATGTCCATTTTCAGAGGAGGCTCAAGGAGAAAAGCTCCAAGGTAAACAGAAACATTAAAACATGTTACAAATATAATTTTGACAAAGAGTACATAAGCAAACAAGAATAAGCATGTTCCACAGGTTAGAGTTAATCCCTGGTGAAAGTCAGGGGTAAATTAAGCAGTAGCTGATTAATAGATTTTACACATTCAAGAAGAGAGTTAGCCTGGCTTAATACAATGACATAGCCAGTTTAGTGCCAGATGTAGTTTGAATCTAGTTTTAAATTGACCTAGGGAGGAGAGTAAAGTAATATCAGCTGGAAGTGAGTTCCAGGATCTGCCTACAGGGTTTGCAAAGAGACAGTCACCAGCTGCATTGTTAATTTTGCTTGTCTGAATTAGTAGTCTGTTAGACGATCTAAGCAGTCGCAGATTGTAATAGGGGGTGATAATATTTTTAAGTGCAGGAGTATTATCCGGATTATAAAGGATTTTATAAGCCATGATCAGTTGGTTATACTGAATTAGACTGGGTAGTTCAAGCCATCCAAGCTGGTTAAGATTGATGCCATCATGTGTCCTAAAAGGCAGCCCAGTGACAAACCTGGATATGTGATGATAGCAGGTTGAGAGTTTGTTAAGTACAATTTTGTTCAGATTAGAGAGTAGAGGGGATGCATACAGAAATGTTGAAAGAAGGTGAGAGCGAGCTATGACAATTTTGGCTGGAGGGGTTAGGAAGGCTTTTATTCTGTAAAGTGACCCTAGATTTTATTGATGGTTTTGATCGATTGGTTTACATGTAGGTCAAATTTTAGATTGATATCCATAATGACACCTAATAGTTTTGTAGAGGGGTCAGGGGAGATTATTGTGCCATCATTTGCATTTATGGTAAAGGTAAAAGCAGGAGACTTTTGTGTTGGTGAGAATAACAGCATTTTAGTTTTTTGGGGATTTAGTATCAAACAACGTTCAGAAAGCCAGTTTTCTATAGTGTTACAGGTGGACTGGGTAGCAGACCATAAGTCTGTTGGAGATGTGGTGGAGCAGATCAGGGTGGAGTTATGAGTGTACTGGATACAGCTGACTTTTGAGATGACAGTATACAGGTCATTAATGAAGATGGAAAACATCAGGGGCCCTAGTATAGAGCCTTGTGGTACACCAAGGGTGTTGGGTAGTAGGCTAGAGAGTATGCTCTGCCAAAGACCAACCGGTTGTCTCCCATTCAGGTAGAATTTAAACCATTGAAGGGACTTAGTATATAGACAGAATGTTTGCAGGATGTGTATTAGAAGTTGGTGGTCAACCATGTTGAATGCCTTGGAAAGATCCAAGAAGAGAGTGGAGGATATGTGATTGTTGTTGCAATTATGGTTTATGGTGTTAGTAAAAGCTAGTAGGGCTGAAGTAGTGCTGTGGTGTGGACGGACGCCATGCTGGGTATCTGCCATGAGGTGAGTCTGGATTAGGTGGTGCATGAGCTGTCTGTGAATACATTTTTCCATAATCTTTGCAAGTGGAGAGAGCATGGCTGCTGGTCTATAACTGGAGAATTCAGTAGAGCTGCCTCCTTTATGAAGTGGAATTACATAGGATATTTTCCAGATGGTGGGAATTCTAGCTTCTGCTATGGTTCGATTAATTAGTGTTGATACTGAGTAGGCAATAGTATCAGTTGATTTTTTAAGGTACTCAGCGGGTAGTTGATCAGCAGAATGTGGTGGGTTTTAATTTTTTGATCAAGGTTCGATAAGTGACGTGGCCACTGGTTGGAAGCTGAACGAGAGTAGGTTTGTAGGGGTGGTACTTTCAGAACCAGGGGAGCTAGGAGGTAATTGGCTTGCTAGGGCTTGAATTGTCTCAGTAAAGAATCGGTTAAAACTATATGAAAGATCCTCAGGAAGTTTATCAATAGTAGCAGCGGGGATGGGGGTAGAAGGTTGTCCAGGAGGAAGTAAATTATTCAAACCTGTCCAAAACTTCTGAGGATTGTTTTGATTTACTGTCTGTAAGTTCCAGTAGTATTGTGTTTTGTCTTGTAAAATGGATTTTTTGGTTTCGTTCCTAGAGTGCCTGTATTTAATTTGATCTTGGGGGTCTTTAGTAGAACGCCATAAAGCCCATAATTTGTTTCTACGAGTAATTTTGAGTCTAGCCTCTTTAGAAAGCCATGGTGCAGTTTTTGCTTTTCTTCTCTTTGAACGAGCTGGCGCATGCAAATCTAGGATCTTAAGAAATTTGTTATTAAAGTATGCAACTGCCTTCTCTAAGGGGAAGTGTTTTAGAATAGACCAGTTACATGAGTTAAGTTCCTGTTGGAATTTGGCAGGGTCAAAGTCTTTTTTGTTTCTAACTTTTCTGAGTAAGGGTTGTTGGGGATTAATGGCTTTGTGCTTAACTATATAAGTGAGAAGGTGATCGCTTAGGTCATCGGGAAGGGTACCAGCATTCTACAGTTGGGGGTGAGTATTTGTGAGTACCCAATCGGGTATGCTTTCTTTTTGGTTGGGTTTACCTAACCTGGTAGGGGTGGATATGATTTGAGTAAAAGCATGCAGGTTAATATGAGTTGATGGGGATTCTGAGGAACAGGTGCCCCAGTCTATGTTAAAATCCCCAAGTAGTATGGTTTCTTTTGGGTAATGGCATGATAGCCAGTGCAGGGTGTCTTCAAGTGTAGTTATGTTGTTACCTGGGGGAATATACATGCAGATGATATTAATGCATCAGACCATTAATCAAGTACAAAGCACCCTTTGGCATGTACCTTGCCAGGCACCTGAGTGTCCTTCGAGGTTTTTCAAAAAAAAAATACAGGTTATAACCAACATGTCATCTGTGGACTGATTAAAAGCCCTGTCACTGTATTTAGTTTCCTACTGATTACTGAGGGTTAATCTGTACCTGACCTACACAGCAGTCTCTGACTCAGCCTTAATGGAAATGTTGCATATTTGCAAAACTAACTGGATGAGGGTTACCCACTCCAAAGATCTAAACCTGACCTCTGATATGAATAGATCATGCTCGAGAGACAGATATGTGTCCCAGAGATTGCCTCTTCTCTAAAATATTCTTACTATTTACATGAAGCAGAACCCCTCCCTGACCCTGTTCAAGCACATTATGGGCCAATGGATGGTAAATTGCAAATTCACTCCTTTTGTAGCACCCTTGTCCCTTATGGACAGAGGAAGTCTTTAAGAGAAGCAGACTCCCTCCCTGACCCTGTTCAAGTGCATTATGGGTCAAAAGATGGGAAATTGCAAATTCACTCCTTTGGTAGCACCCTTGATCCTTATGGACAGAGGAAGTCTTTAAAAATATTCAAAATCCTGCTTGCTGACCCTTGTTATCTTTCCCCTAGGGATAGAAAATTGGTTAAAAGCTGTGTAAAATTGGCTAGACTTGTAAGGGCTCTTGAGCCATTAGCCTAATTATCTTTGATGGACTTATGAACCTATGAATATCTCCTATCTGGAAAATATGGGCTTCTTGCATAATAGTAACAATACATATTTTTTCTTATCCTCTGTAGTCCACTCTATCATATTTATGGCTCTTTTTGGCATCTCAATTTTGTGGACTAATTCTTTCTTCTACAAAAAGGGAGCCATCCTACCCTTAAGCCTCATCTTACCCCATTGTAGGAATGTTTCTGTGGTTTGAGAATACCACACCATCACTTTTTTCCAGTCCTAGCACCAGTGTGCATACCAGGATCAGGCACTTTTTTGTCCTGGGACTTGTGCGCCTAACTTTTTTTTATTTTATAATCTACTTTTGTTCATGATATATGCTATATAAAATACAATCGCTATATCAGTGTCATCTTGGTGAGATTTTGTAAAAACATGGTCCACCTTGTGAAGGTACTCAGCAAGACTTGAGGATGAATTCAATTCCAGCAATACTACTCTCCTTTGCTTATTGATTTTATCATCTGATTTTATCTCTAGTATGTTTTTACTAATTTAATTCAAAATAAGCTTCATGTGCATTGATAGTTGATCTTTATCAGAAAAAAATGTATTAGTAATCTGAACCCTCATAACAAAAATATCAGTTGCTAACACTATAATACTATTTTGCATCATTAATTGCTTTATTTTACCTTACTTTTTTATAAAATTTATCTTTATTAATTTAATATATTTACAACATATACACAGAAAGGAGGAAACTCAATATCACACATTCTTATACAATGATAGGAATACACTGAATCATCAAGGTAATCTTCTTAAGAGTCTTTAGTATTTAAATAGCAACATTTTTCAAGGTTATCCCAACCACTAAAAGTCTTAGTACTATATATAGATTGTATTCTGATCAATTCTTTTTTCAGTTTTATGTAGCATTTCTTTATTATTTATTATTTTATTTATTATTAAGTATATTTAAACTTTTTGTTGTGGCTGGTCCTACAGAGAATATTTTAACCTTTTTTTTTCAAAACAAGTTTATTGTTTTAACATATAAGAGAAATATCATAACAATTTTATACAAATAATTAAAAATAGGTATTATTATAATATTCAACAAAACAACTAAAGTATTTACAAAGACATCCACTACAATCAGATCAATTAATTAAACTAAAATACTGTGCTATTGAAATTAGAATTTTTTTAACAAATTTTGTAAATTATCCCATACAATAAAATGTGATGTTTTTCTAGTTGTTCTCATTCTAATTGTGCTTATTTCCATATGACACATTATATTCATAACATTTTTAAATTCATTGAACGAAGGAGGTGTATCTGAAATCCAATTTCTAGTTATTATTTTCCTAGCCACTGCTAGGATAGACCATAACAAGGGAAGCTTAATCTTTTTAACACATTGAGGTACAGGTGTGTTGAATAATATAAGAGACTTAGAAATAATGAAATTATCTGTAAAAGAGCCTGCAAAATTCATTAATTGACTTCCAGTATTCTTTCAACTTCATACAGTCATAAAACATATGAGCCCAGTCAGCATTAATTTCTACATTACATCTCTTACATAGATTATCATTATTATTAATTTTATTCATCATCAAAGGTGTATAAAAGATCTATGTAAAAATTTCCATGTATAAAGTCTCCAGACAATGGAAGATGTAGTTCTATAAGCAGATTCCAATATATATTGTTTATCTTGTTGAGTTGGTGGGTCCCCATTAATAGAGGTGAAATAATTCCAGTATGAATCTACATTGTAAAAAGTTTCTTGTCTGATAATTTTATGTATATATGAAAGTTTACCTTTATCAGAAACTTTATGCTGTAAATTTATTATCAAGTAATCAATCAGTTTTGGAATAGATTCTTTAACTGTTATAGACATTAGATCTATTCTATCAATGAGATGTTGTCTAAAGATCTGAACCTCTAACCAGCAAGTTTCTCTTAGATCAAATTCTTGTTTTAAGAAATCTAGATTTTTAACTTTATTATCAGATATCAGCTGATACCAGTACTTTAGATTATTATCTATAGCTAAATGAGCTCCTTCAGAAGTAGATGACATAAGCATACCCTGAGTATAAATTATAGGGAATACAATAAAATTCCATTCCCTATACTTAGGGTGCATGAATATAAAGTTACGATAACTAATAATAATATTTAATGGGTAACAGACCATATGTTTAGGTGTAATAGGTGAAGTACAAAATTCCTTTAGCAACCACAACATGGAGTTATTTATAATCATATTTTTATGTGTTAAGGAGATTTTCATGAAGTGCATACTAATTAGCTCCCAATAATCTTTCCATTTTATGACATATGACCGATCTATTAATAAAGTAATAACTTTTATAATAGAAGAGATAATATATAAATTAAAGTCTGGAAAAGAAATACCCCTTGAGACCAGCTATTAGTATGTTTCTTTAATGCAATCCTAGGTCTATTAGGTGCCCATAAGAAATTTAACATTAGTGTATTCAGTTTCTTGATAGTTATTTTTGTAGGTGAAAGTATTATTGATTGTATTAAGTATAAAATCTTGGGAATATTATCATTTTAATAATTGTAAGTCTCTCCTCCATAGTAAAAACATATTATTCCAGGTATTAAAAGATTTTGTATATTAAGAAAACAGGTATTATAGTTATTATATATAATAGATTTAATATCTTTAGATAGTATTATACCTAAATAAGTTATCTGACCTGAGTTGGGTACATATTTAGTAAAATCACTAATGAGAGTATTTTTCGTGTATATATAGGTAGTATTTTAGTTTTTCTTCATTGAATATTAAACCAGAAATACTTTTAAAATTCATCATTTTATCAAATAAAGACTGCATAGAAGAATTAGATCCTGCTGATGTAATTAGAACATCATCTGCAAAAGTTGAATTTTTGATGTTGTATTTTCTTCTATTTCAAAACCCTCTATGTCAGTACTGTTTCTAATCAAATTAGCCCAAGGCTCCATTACTAAAGTGAATAATAGTGGAGAAAGTGGACATCCTTGCTTTGTACCTTTAAGAATGGGTATTTTTTGTGAAACATATGTTCCTACCTTAATATAAGCCAGCATTCCTTTGTATAAATGCTCAATTAAATTTACAAATGCATCAGAGAAATTTGTGCATTTCAGTAAGGTAAACAGATAGTCCCAACTTACTGAATCAAATGCTGAACCTATATCAAGACTAATAAGTGTTAAATCTTTCTTTTTCCTATTTGCAAAATCAATTAATGTTAAAGTTCTTCTTATATTATCAAAAGTATTTCTATTTACAATGAAGCCCGTCTGATCTATGTCAATAATGCCAGGGATAATTGTCTTCAATCTATCAGCAAAAATACTCATAAACATTTTATAATCAACATTAAGTAATGAGATGGGTCGATATGAAGAACATCTAGTTGGATCTTTATTAGATTTTAAAATTGGTGAAATAAATGTATATTGCCAAGATGGGGGGGTTATTAACTCAGTTTGGGCCAGAATAAAAACCTTATGTATTAATGAATATGTAGTTTTAGAAAGGATTTTATATATCTCTGGTATAATACCGTCATTACCCGGTGCTTTGTTTGATTTAAGCTTATTTATTTGTGTAATAACTTCTGTATATGAAATACTCTTGTCCAATAGTTTAATCTGTTGTTTATTAAGCTTTTTATTCATGTTTGTGGTTATAAACTCCTTTATTTTATCTTTAGGTTCCATGTTAATGTTGTTATGGTTAATCTTGTGAAAGTGATTTCTAAATTCGTCCAGTATTTCTGGTATACTAGAAACATTCTTCTATTTCCTTAGAGAAAATATTTCTTTGATATGGTTTTGTTTATTCAATCTTTTTGTTTTATTTTTAAGTCTATGTAAGTATTTGGGGCTTATTGAATAAGACAAAAACTTGTATTTCTCTAAAGTTATTTTAACTTTATGAGTTAAAATTTCTTTGTATTTCTCATTTAGTTTGTTTATTTCTTCAATAACTTTCTTGTCCATAATATTTTCTTTATTATTATGCTTATAAGAGTCCAGTTTACTTTGAATATCTAACAATTCCTTATCCCAAGATTTCCTTTTGTTATTATACCATCTGATACTTTGTCCATATAGATATGATTTTAAGGCATCCCAAACATAGACAATGGAGACTTCAGGAGTATTATTTATGTCTAGAAAATGTTGTACTTCTGAAAGTATATATTCTTTATAGTCTTTTAGCTGAGTTAAGTATGCTGGTATCCTTTTGATCTGAACATTATGAGTATTTTTTATCATGAATTAAAAAACAATTGAGTTATGGTCAGATATAGGACATGAAATGATTTTGGAATTAATTAAATCTGTTACCATCTGGTTAGAAATAAAGACCCTATCTATTTTTGAATAAGTTTTGTATCTGTTAGAAAAAAGGTGTATGGTAATGATTTTGACTCTATCTGATTATTAATATCATTCAAATGATAAGAATTAGCAAAATCATTTAAATGTTTTGCATTAGATGTAATTCTTCTTTTCTTTATAGTGGTAGTATCACTTTCATGTAGTATACAATTAAAATCACCAGCTAAAATAATATCCCCTATAGAGAATGATATGATCTTATCAATATGATGTTTCACTGTATTAATACCAATTCCAGGTATCCAATATACATTAATTAAAGTGTAAGTCTTCCCATTAATTTGTATTGTAACCATACAAACCATTCCTTTGTCATCCTGATAAGACTTAATGGTTTTAGGAATGGGCATACTTTTATTCCATAAAATAGCCACTCCTCTTTTTTTCTGAGTGTGCTCTGAACTAACCAATACTGTATACTTATTAGTGGCTAGTTTATCAATATCTTTTTCAAGAGATGGGTTTCTTGCAGGAAGACTAGATTGGCCTTGTGTAGATTAATGTATCTTATTAGGCTTGCCCTTTTACACGGATTATTCAATCCATTAATGTTTAAAGAAATTCCTTTTAAAGATGTCATTTGGCATTTTTAAAACTCAAGAATCTTATGATCGAAATAACAAATAACCAGATAAATAATGTTACATCTCCTCTTTTAGGTGTACCTTTAAATATAGCTGTATTTATTAAATCTCTTATGGGATTTTGTATAGGATTCAATTTTGTTTGTAGTGACAATGAGTGTACAAAATATATTGTGGATGTCAAAACTATATACATATAACAATGAACAAGTGAAAATAATGTAAGGATTAAACCTTGCATCCCGCCTGGAGTTGAAAACTCCAACTTAGAGCAGTATTTACTACTCAAGTTAACCCCCTACCCTAAGCAGCAGTACCTCAGCTACCACCTTATCAATTTAATACTAGTTATATTTAACTGAGGTTAACAGTTTTCGATTCAATTATCTATCAAGACAAAACTATACATTTGGTAAAACAGCATCATATAAACTAAAATAAACTTTTTTTTTTTTTTTTTTTTTTAAAACTGTTCATACTATTATATAGATCTATGTAATATATAACACTTGTATTCTAATAGCATTCAAATAATCTTAATGTTAGAAATCAAGAGGAGAGAAAATTATGTTCTAACATTCATTTAAATCAAAAACTTTGGCTAATATGATTCAGACATTACATGCATTAAGATGCATCTATTTTCTGTCATGTGAATTCTATCAACAGCTTCCAAAAAAATCTTGAATTGTTTGTATATGAGCATTTACTTAAACTCATTATTGTCAATAGAGTAAAATATTGTATTCATAAAAATTATTATAAATCATATTGCATAGTTATGCAGATTCTCAGAAACACCTGCGCTAATACCTAAAAAAAAAAAAAAAAGCCATCACACACATAAACACAGACACACACACATACATATACACACACACATCCACACACACACACACATCCACACACACACACACACACACACACACACACACACACACACTCACACACACACATACATATACACATACACATATATACATACATACACACGCACACACACACACACACACACACACACACACACATATACACACATATATATATATATATATATATATATATATATATATATATATATGATCTCACTGAGTTGTGTCTTTGTAGAGCACAATCCTACTTGCTGTCCCTAGAATAAATCTGTCTGCTTTATACAAAATAATGCACAGCAAACACATATTAGTAACCAGATTTTACAATCATGCTAACCCACTGCTTTAAAATATATCACATGACATTTCTTCCAGAATAGAGTTATAAGATTATTTATGCTTGTCAATCAGATGAATTAAATGAGTTATAGTAAAGTATATGTTTGGGACACAAGTTTTAACACAGATTATTATGCTACTGTTAAGTAGATTTTCAAAAACATTTAAATAAATGTTTCATTTTCTATGCCTTCTAAAATAAGATATTTACTTGCTACAAGAAACTACATCATCTAAACTCATCATAACTGACATATTTTATGAATAGAGTATTTTTCCTGAATCTGTGGTGTGTCAGTGTGATAACCTTGTCAATGTTTATACTAACTGCTTTCAGTTTCTCTGTGAAAATTCTGTGAGTGAAGCTTCTGAGGAAACTCATGGACACTATGCATGAGACAGCCCACATCCCAGATTGTCTCCCTTAACATTTTGGTGGGAAACTTATTAAAACTTGTGGCAAACATTCATTTTGTCAATAGAGTAAAATATTGTATTCATAGAAATTATTATAAATCATATTAGATAGTTATGCAGATTCTCAGAAAAAAAAGCCATCACACTCACACACACACACACACACACACACACACACACACACACACACACACACACACACACACACACACACACACATATATATATGTATATATATATATATATATCTGATCTCACTGAGTTGTGCCTTTGTAGAGCACTGTCCTACTTGCTGTCCCTAGAATAAATCTGTCTGCTTTATACAAAATAATGCACAGCAAACACATATTGGTAACCAGATTTTACAATCATGTTAACCTACTGCTTTAATATATATCACATGACATTTCTTCCAGAATAGAGTTATAAGATTATTTATGTTTGTCAATCAGATGAATTAAATGAGTTATAGTAAAGTATATGTTTGGAACACAAATTTTTAACACAGATTATTATGCTGCTGTTAAGTAGATTTTCAAAAACATTTAAATAAATGTTTCATTTTTTATGCCTTCTAAAATAAGACATTTACTTACTACAAGAAACTACATCACTTAAACTCATTATAACTGACATATTTTATGAACAGAGTATTTTTCCTGAATCTGTGGTGTGTCAGTGTGATAACCTTGTCAATGTTTATACTAACTGCTTTCAGTTTCTCTGTGAGAATTCTGTGATTTGAAGATTCTGAGGTAACTCAAGGACATTGTGCATAAGACAGCCCACATCCCAGATTGTCTCTCTTAACATTTTGGCGGGAAACTTATTAAAAACTAGTGACAAACATTCATTTAGCAGTGTAAATGCATCTAAACATGACAGAACCTCCACAATGTATTCCACAGATCATCACAGCCTCTATGCAAGTGAAATTAAACTCAAAATTACCAACAAGTAATAAAACTCAGCATTCTTCTCCCAACTCAATTTTCATACAAATCCTATTATTCACTGTGCCCACACAGTCAAAAGCATTTCTATATATTAATAAAGAAAAGAAAAGAGAGTAGAAAATAAAAGGGAGTGAGACAGAAATAAAAAATGTAAGAGAAAGCTGTAAGAAGTATATACAATGGAATGTTACTTACTGTTTATATTAATAGAGTTAAAAATAAAACATATTATTTACTCTTATTTAGTTCTGATTATTATTAGTTAAAGCATGACAGATTATTTACAAACAAGCATAAGCAGTATAATCAAGAAAGTATAATTAGAAATAGCATTTGAAGAACTTATAAACTTTTACAAGAAATAAATATGTTATTATTCTATTAATGATATTTTCATTACTGTTCTCTCCTGCCCTCCCCACCCTTTACCCACTACATAATCTAAATAGAATGTCATTGTTTAAACAAAGAAAATAATAAAAGAAGAAGGAAAAAAGGTAAAGATAAAAAATGTATCAAATTACTAACCTTACTTTTTCAGAAAGAAAACAAATCGAGTCACAGCCTGCCATTAAATCCTCAGGCATTTTGACTGGTTATGAAACAAAACATTTCTTTGCACATAGAGAATAACTTTGATTAAATCTTTTCCAAAATATTTGTGGCTTTCTGGAAATGCAGGAACTATATTCAAAAGATTAATAATGAACTAAAATGATGAGAGAGAAAAAACATATAACAAATCATTTGTTTTTAGTCTCTTCTTTTCTCTGAAGTCTTCCAGGAAGCTTCAGTTGCCAATCTCTTTAATGAAGAACTAGCCCATTCCATTTCTTCTATTTTATCCAAAATCCTTTTTCTTTGACAAACAGTAAAGCAGAGTCTAAATCATCGAAGACCTTAGGACCATCAGGAAGGAAGATTTTAAGCTTGGCAGGAAACAGAAGGTATGTTTTAAACTGTGCTTTTTAAGCTCCCTTATTAGTGGCAGAAAAACTTTTCTTTTAGCAATTACCATGGAAGAATAGTCATTGTCAAAACGCACAGTTGTCTCATTAAACTTAACAGGAGCTTTAGCCCAAGCAGATTTAAGAACCATCTCTTTATCAAAAGATGATAGAAATCTAACTATAACTGATCTAGGATAGTTTTTGTTAGAGTTAGTATTAGCTATAGATCTATGTGCTCTTTCGATACCAAAAGAGAATGCTTCTGGTAAATCTAAAGTTTTAGGGAGCCATGTTGTTAAAAAAGAAGTAATATTGTTACCTTCAATATTTTCTGGCAGTCCAAAAATCCTAATGTTATTGCGCCTAGATCTATTTTCCATGTCATCCAGCTTTGTTTGTAAATGTGTATTTTGTTTCAGCAGAAACTCAATGTTGATTTCCTGTTCTTGTATTTTATTTTCCATGTCATTCACAGCTTCTTCTATGATTGTCATCTGGATCTTCTGTTGTTGCAGGTCCATATGTAACAAGTCTATTTGTTTTGTAGTTTTTTTCTATGAAAGTGTCTATTTTAGTATCCATTTTATCCATATTAGCAGTAAGTTGCTGGACTATAATTATCAGAGACTGAAGTTCTTTCTTGATGCTGGAGTCTTGAGAATTTGTCTTACTGGAACTCATTTCAGACTGATAAACTGACAGGAAAATTTCCAAAGTAATTTCTGACAGGAATATTATTAAGATTTCCTTTCTTTTTTAGATATAGTTCAAGAACTATATAAAACAAACATATTTAGAAAGAAAATTACTTCAAGAATTAATTTTTTAAGTAATTAATTCCTGTCAATGTAATGAAATTGGTGGAGCTGAAGAAATCTGCTGCTATCCTGTGTTCATCCTTTTTTATGTAGCATTTCTGATAAATTTAAACATTCTTTGAAAGTAGGAACTGAGTTTGATTTCCAGGTTTTTTAATAACTTTTCTAGCACCTGTCAAGGGAGCCCAAAACATTTTTTTTCTGTCTGGCTTTTACAGACACAGGAAATGGAACATACATTAGTATTACTGATCTAGTTAAAGAACAATTATCAGACCATAACTCCTTAAAAATATACCTACCTCTTCCCAATATATATTTAATTTTTTACAGTCCATAAACTTGTGTCCAATCAGCTTTTGCACTAAATCTCCAACAAAATGAAGAAGTCATTTTACTAAACTTAAGAGATTTTATAAGGCGTAACAAGCATTCTATGTATATATTCCCACATAAAAACATTCCAGTATCAACTTGAAAAAGTTTGACTAACTGATTTAATAAAGTTTTATTCTTGGCATCTATTGAGTCACTTAGTCCCCTAATATCTAAAAGGTTTCACAGTTTTGAATCACAATAAGCATTATTATTATTTATAATGAAATTATATAACTTGGACAAGCTCCTTTAGTAGGACAATCTGCCTTCAAAGATAGCATTTGTGTATTCATATAATGGGGGAGTAGTGTTTTGTTCCTCTTCAATCATATAATCTACAAATTCATTAAATTTCTTACTAATGTATAATATTAATGGGTCTACTTTGAGTGATCAAAATTTAAAAACTTCAAAAGTCATATGGCCGGGATCATATGATCAAACTTTTAAAACTTCAAACATTCAAAAGAAAATTAATGCACATTTATGCAGGGGGGCAAGCCCCCTGCACCCTCCCACACCACCACTATTAAAATATACCAACTCCGAGATTGCACTAAAGTGAGGAAAAGGGAATATTCCCATTCTACGCTGTATGGAGATCTCCATTTAGGTGTTTGAAGTTTTAAAACTTTGATCATATGGTTTTGGCCATATGAGATTCGAAGTTCTGAAACCTCGATCACTTAAATGGAACTCAATATTAAATGGTTAGCAGATTCATCTAATTTATATTATTTCATTAAATATTATGGTGACTTAGCTTTTCCTTTTTCAATACAACATTAATACTCTTCTGAATTTCCTTAAATTTAGAGATGCATGCAATGGGAAAGCACAAAAATTTCCATTTTTTTATTACTGGAGTTTTAGAAAGATATTTCTTAACTGTTGTAAGAATTGATTCATCAATCAGTTGATCATGAGATGGTGACAGTTAACATGATACCCAACCTCATGTAAAAAATGAGAAAAAGGGGACTGATGATGATAAATGATGATGTAAGAATCAATTTCATATATGCAGAGTCTAAAGATTGAAATTCATTTCCTTCTAATGTAAATTTTCTTAACCAGTTGAAAGGATTGTTACATATTTCTAATGTATCATATTTAATAAACTTATAAGAATTTAGTATAATCTGTCACTGCATTGCTTTTCATTGACTAGTGTGAGTTGAGTCTATCCAGAGTATAATAGCGTTAAAATTTGCAGTAATAGAGTAAGATAATATATCTGGAAAGCTAATACGACCATACTCCCATAATGTTATATGATTTCTATAAACAGTTCTCAACTTTTTAGGATACCATAAGAATTAATTTAACATTTTTTCTATTTTCTTTAAAAGTTTTTTTGTCAGGTATTAAAGCTACTGAATTCAAAATATACATATAATGTTGGGTAATATAATCATTTCAATAAGTACTGACCTGTCTTCAAAAGTAAAAAACATTCACTCCATTTTGTAATAAGAAGTAGCACTTCTTTAATTATTTCTTCAAAATTATTATTAATAATCATACTCACATCTTGATAGATTTTTATTCCTAAATATTTTACTTATTTTCCCTCCCAGTTACATTATTTATCCTTAAACTTACTATCTAGTAATTGATTTAACACTAAAGCTTCAGATTTATTATAAATAAATTTCAGCAGTGATACTTCCTGAAACTTTTCAATTTCCTCATCTATTTTCCTTGATTGAATAATTTAAATATCCTATAATTAGTAACATGGCATCTACAAAAAATGTATTTTAGATTGACAATCTATGTTAATTGAGAATCCATCAATTTTTTTCATTGCTTCTTATATTATTAGCTAAGGGTTCAATAACTAATGCAAATAGTAGAGGGGACAAGGGACACCCTTACTTTTTGCCTTTGTTTATAGTGAATCTATGAGAAATGTACCATCCAGTTTTAACATATGCTTTGGAGTCTCTGTACAGTTTTTTTTTTTTTTTTTGTTAATATTCCAATACACTGTTCTGGAAATGAAAATGCTTCTAAAGTTTTAAACATTTAGTTCCAATCTACAGAATGAAATTCCTCTCTGAGTATCCAAGGTAATTAGGGCTAATTTCTTGTTCATTCCTTTGCAAAATATAAGATAGTTACTACCCTTTGTATACTGTCATACGCTAATCAATTGACAATAAATGCTGTTTGATCTTTATTAATTTATCTACTATATAGCTCAATCTTGTAGTGAAAATGGAAGTAATGGTTTATAGTCTACATTTATTAATGAAATAGGTCTATATGAGGAAACTAACTTCTTATCCTTGTCTTCTTTAAGTATAGGTGAGATTACAAAAAATTTCCACAAGTGAGGAATTATTTTGTCACTCTGAATTTTCCTAAAAACATCACTCAGTAATTCTAAAAAAATTAATGGAAGCAGACTATATAATTCTATACTTAAACCATCTAATCCTGGAGCTTTACCATTTTTCCATTTTTAAGCTTCTTTAACTTCTTTCTGGTTAATATATATTTGTTGGTAATTATGTTTATTAGTAATTTCTTATCAATGGATCAATGGATAATATTAACTGGTTAGCAGATTCATCTAATTTATATTCTTTCATTAAATATTCTGGTGACTTAGTTTTTCTTTTTCAAGACAACATTAACATTGTTCTGAGTTTCCTTACATTTCTTTAAATACTTGTCAATGTTGTAATAATCAGGATTAATATTTTTATCTTTATTAAAATCATCATGGATTTAAAAAAAAAATATTAAGCATTTCTTCTATGTCTGAAGTAAACTTATTAGTGTGAAGATTTTGGATATTATTGATTTGTGCCTTTTTGTCTTAACATCTTACTTCTATTAACTAATCTATGTAAATTTCTGAAGTCATCACAAAACTGTGCAATTTTACTTTTCTAAAGATATTGCCACTTTACATATTAAAACTGTCTAATATTTTGTCATTAATTTTTTAATGGCATTAATATCACCTAATTTCTTTGTTTGTTGTTCAAACCTTGCTTTGTGTATTGCACCCTGTATTTCTAGGAACTCTTTATCCCACTGTTTCATTTTATTACTAGCCCATCTTCCATTCTATCTTTAATATGCATTTTATGGAGTCCCATAGTATGACTTTACTAACCTGACCATTATTATTCAAAGATAAAAAAAATTCTTAATTTGTTCCTTAATATAACGTTTAATTCTTTTAATTTTTATCATATATCTTGATTCTATAAATAATCTGAAATGTCCTTGTATTCATTAATACATTAATACTTAGTGGATTATAATCAGATACAGAACAAGGAATAGTTTTAAAATAACTCACTTTATTAAGTAAATTTATAGAGGCATAAATCCTATCAATTCTAGTTTGCATCCCATGTGCAAAAGAATAATGAGTGTAAAACAGTGTCTTATCTCCTGCTTTTACTAGTAAATCAACTAAATTATTATTACTAATCAATCTGGTTGGTACTTTAGCTGATACCAGTATTTTAGCTTTCTTCAGTTTACTTTTATCTTTTATACTAAATATAAAGTTAAAATACCCTGCTAAAATTACATTTCCATTCCAATGACTTTGTAGTAAATTTAAGTGATCTTTAGCCACTCTTGCACCTATTCCAGGAATCCAGCAAAAAATAGCTTCTATATAGAGTTTGCTATTATATTTAATTTTTACAAATGTTTACATTCCATTGGGATCATTAATGGATTCCAAGACCTTAGACATTAGATTTTCTCCAAAGTATAGCAGTTCCTCTCTTCTTAATTATTGTCCAGTTGATTTACCACTTATTCCTGTTTTTCAGGGTCTACCGAAAATACATAAATCTTTAGCCAGTCCCCCATTAAGACATATTATTTCTGGATGGAGTTGGCTTATGAAGCCATTGTTAATTTATGCAGAAAAACACCTTAAACCTATATTGAACCAAAAAGTTACAGTTCTGAATGATATTGGACATTTTTTGAGTTAGGTGTACTTATCAGAACCAGTTTTCCAAAGTTTTTGGTCAGGAAAAATCATAAAGTCTGAATATGTAAACATTATATATATTATCTTGACCATGTTTTTTGAGCTTGTAGCCAGCTTGTGTGTGAAAAATATTCTTTATTGTCCACTGGATTCACTGAATGGTTGAAAAGTGTATTCCTGCATGCAGAAAAAAACAGGATTTTAGAAGTTTTTTATCCAGTTTAATTGTATTTTTGACTATCTGAACAGTTTTATTATCCAAACTACCCTGGGTCCCAATTATTTTGGATAATTGACTCTCTATTGTACACTATTTTTGATACTATGGGTATTAGTTCTCTAATTATAGTGACATCAAATGAATCAGTCTAGATTCTGGTAGGGATTTCTTGAAGGAAAATAGTGATCATGGTTCAGGTATGATAGATTATTTATGTTTATTTATAGAGATAATTTTAACGAAAAACGTATTTATGTTCTTAGGGAAGTACTATCACCAGAAAGTTGGAGTGGTGATGGGAACCACATGCACCAGTAGTTATGCTAATAGTGTCATGGATCAATGGGAAGTGAAGTAAATTCTGAATATGAATACATTTTCTTCTTATATAACCTTCTATCAAAGGTTTGTGGATGACATATTCCTTCTTTGGACAGGCAATGATGATGATCTCAGATGTTTCATTGATTATTTACATAATACAACCAGTTTCCTTAACTTTAGTACTACTTGCTCTGACAGATCTATAAATTTTTAGCTGTGAGGTCAGAGAAAGATGAATGCTGTAACGTGATTACTAGTCAATATAGGAAGGATTATCATAAGAATTACATTTTACTTAGACAATGCTTACATCACCCACATGTATATAGAGATATTATAAGGGGTCAGACTATGAGATTGTCACATTTGAATAATAGGGATGATAAATTTGACTCAGATGCATCAATTGTTTTTCAGAGAGTTTATAATGAAAGATAATTGGAAGAATAAACTAAACCCTATTTTTCACACAGGGAGGTTTTATATAGTGCATGTCAGGGTGAGCCTATGAAGGTTAAGGGTATGCCGATATCCTTAAGTTATTCTACTAATATATGTCCTATATGTATATTAATTAAAAGAAATTGGCATATATTATGAGATGATAAAGTCAATTGTGTAACCAGAACCCAATCCAATTTTATATTTAGGAATAGGATGTCCCTAAAAAGACTACTCTCCTATAATAATAATAATAGGAGTTCAGAAGTTTTAAATCAAATGGGCATGTTTCATTTTGGGAGGTGATATTTCTGCAAACTTGTCGACAGCAGTAATATTTTTATACATCCTGGAACTAATAAGAGTTATCATTTTAGAGTGAAGGCAAATTGTATGTCTAAACACTTAGTATATTTAGCACAGTGTGAGGTATGCAACAAATTCTATATTGGGAAGACTGATCACTCCCTTTTAGAATGCATGAAAGAGCATATAAGGGACATTAGACAGCATAATAAAACTAATTCTTTCACAAGACATGCCATGGATGAGCAACAGAACCATGTTTTTAGGTTTAAGGTGGTTGAATTATTACGTGAAGATGGAAGACTAGGTGATTTTATGAGTAAGACTGAGATAAGTGAACTATTTTATATTTTACATCTGCAGGCTGACACATTATATGGTTTAAACAGCAAGGTATCTTTAAAACCTGCACTGAGGCAGTGAAAACTATTTAAATGAATGTTTTAATCACATGCTTGACGCTATTGGAAGTTTTGAAGTGACTTTAGATATTTAATTGATGTTAATATATTGTTTAAATGGTCTGATGAAGCAGCTTGTATGCAAAAGCTCTTACCATTTTTTTTTATTTTTTATTAAAGTTCTTCTGCCAATTACAGAATTTTTCTGTTTTATTGTTTTTGTTTTTATTGTTGTTTGACTGCTCTCCAGTGGTTTTGTTTCTTCTGTTTACTTGTATCTTTTATACTAAATATAAAGTTAAACTCCCCTTCCAATGACTTTGTAGTAAATTAAGTGATTTTTAGCCACTCTTGCACCTATTCCAGAAAAATTAGCTGCTATATAGAGTTTGATATTATATTTAATTATTGCAAGTATTTACATTCCATCAGGATCATTAATGAATTCCAAGACCTTAGTCATTACAGTAGATTTTCTCCAAAGTATAGCAGTGCCTCTCCTCTTTTTGTTAAAAGAAACAGATAACATTTTGTAACCTAAGTTATTAAAATATTGTAGAGCTTAATCTGTCAAGTGAGTTTCTTGCAAGAACATATTGTTTCCTCAATTTAATTTTAGATAGCACATTAATGATTTCCTTTTGTTGTCATTACTTAATCTATTTATATCAGTAGATAGTAGATTAAAACTATCTATACTGTGCATTTAAAAATATTTCTTAAAAAAATGACACTTTTATCCACCATATTAATTTAATTATATATATATATATATATATATATATATATAATACTCTAAATGCATTCCTCCAACACAATCTTAACATTCCACATTTTTGAATTCTTCCTTTCTATCAACTAAACTACTAAAACTTGTAAATAAGAAAAACAAAGACAAGTCTACAAGTATGACTGTATATATTGCTATTAAAACACAACCTACAATGGAAACCAAAGTTCTTAGTTTGCCTGTCAAAGTACTATACTATCTATCGACCTACAATACATACAAATTCATCAGAAAACTAGCCAAAAGTTACCATGACTTACAAATAATTAATATAATATTATATGTCAAAAATAATAAGAGACCATTAATTTAGTTATATATTTTGCCATTTAAGACTATTTCCCCATTACTACATAAAAGTTTAATAATCATCTTCTACTAATCATAAATATTAAATAACTCAACAAATAGTGTACTGTATACCAATTTATCTAAAAGTAGTATACATTATCCATTATGTATTCCTAGATTATTCACTCATTCAACATTATTATAACTAAATCTCTTAATAAATAAGTAGAATGGAGTGGGACCTGAAGAGATAAAGATATCTGTAAACTTACATGTGACAGTCCGTCTATCATAATAAACTATAATCTTCTTCTTCTTCTTCTTTCGGCTTTTCCCGGTTAGGGGTCGCCACAGCGGATCACCTTGTCCGCACATTGAATGGCAGTGGAGTTTTACGGTGTCGAGTTGCCAGCCCGGCGCCCAACCTTCCACAGAAGGCACACTCACACGCACACCTAGGGCCAATTTAGAGTGTCCAATCCACCTGCAGCATGTCTTTGGGATGTGGGAGGAAACCGGAGCACCCGGAGGAAACCCACGCGACCACAGGGAGGACATGCAGACTCCGCACAGAAGGCACCCCAGCCGAGGATCGAACTGGAGAACCTCTTGCTGTGAGGCAGCAATGCTAACCACTGCACCACCATGGCCGCCCAATCATAATAAACTATAATAAAAAAGGGAAATCAATGCACATATATATTTATGCTAAAAGGTACACACACATATTTTAGAGATCTAATATCTCTGAATATATTTTTAAAGTACAATTGTCTATATCTCAAAATTGTGTAATACTCTCAACATGACAAATATCAAAGTATTTGAAAATCCTTTAGCTTCTTAAACTACTTAATAAAATGTGAACATTACTGAGGTTGAAGAGAATGTTTTGGTATTTATATGAAGTCAAAATATTTGCAGTCTATTTTGTATTCAAAAGTTACAATGTGCTTAATTCAAATCCCATTTCCCTTCCTGAGTTCAAACATATTGAAAAATCTACTTTACTTTCTATCAGAATGGATGCACTGATTCAGCAATGTAATACTCAAATTTCAACTTTGACTTATGAAATGAGTTATTTCAGGTAGTCTTAGTGAATCTAATAACATATAACATGAACAAAGCTTCAAAGTTCACATGATCAAGCTTCAAATTGTATGTTGCCAGGTTGTTAATAAGTTTATTATATTGTCGCCTTCATACTTGTCAGGTATATCATAAATTCTAATGTTATTTCATTTCAGTCTATTTTCTAAATCATCAATGTTGTCCATGAGGCAGTTTTGTTTTAAAAAAAATTCAATCTGAGACTTGCCTACAATTATTATCCCTTCATGATCATTTAAAGCTTCTTCCATTCTGCTGATTTGTGTACTTTTTTATTTCATAAGAATTTCTCAATATTCCATTTTCTTTCCAGTTTCTTCTTTGAAACTTTCTAATTTGGTATCCAGTTTGTCTATTTTAAGTAATACATTCCACATACTAGATATTAGTAACTGTTTCTCTTTTGAACACAAGAATCATGAGTACCATGTATTGAGTGACTTGTGTTGAAGTCTCTTCTCTCTTAACTAAGCAGCTGAAATTCTGACAGAAAAAAAAACAGCTTTTGAAAAACTTGAAGCTATAAATCTTTTCCTCTGACTATTAATGAAGAAAATTAGCAAGCAAGTAGCTCCAAATTTTAATTTTTTGATTATATTTTCTGTCAGAGAAAAGTTTTCAATCACAGAACTTCTACTAGTTGCTGCTTTCCATTAGCCATCTTGGCCATGCCCCCTATTTTACCTTACACTTCAAGAATAAAGCTCACCTATTTTTCTTTATCATATGTCTGAATTGCATAACTATTTTACCTGTTGCCTATCTGTGTCTTCTTTTGCTTGTATCTCTGTTTCTTTTAGTCTCAGAGCCCTTTGTAGAAAATTAAATCAATATAGTATTGTGGCACCTTATCATGACCTTCAAGTTTATTATGTTAACAATATGCCATGAAACAAAATCAACTTGTTTTTTTCCTCCTCTCTTGCACATAATCAGAAGTGTAGACACCTCATCTAGTGCAGTTGCCAGTTCCACAAACCAGTACCTCATGCTCTCTGAGCAAAAAGAAAAAAGAAAAAAAAAATGCGCTTCTGAAAACTTGAGAACTTGCAGGATGCTTCTTGCAGACATTACCACAGTACTCATTGGCCCCCATGTAAAGAGCAAAAAAAAAAAACAAAAAAAAATCTGTTCCTTCTACTGGTATACCAATCAGGAGGACAAATACGTGACACTCCCTTTCCTCCTGCCCTAGTCATTCAGGCCCCATTTCTGTGCCCTGCCTGTGAACAGTCAGTTTCATAATTTAGTAAATTATTTTTACAAACTATAGCAAACTGGCTGCTACAAAGGTAGCAAACAGTTTATACCCTGCCTGTATGGAGCACTATGGCACTCAGGTTTTACTTTAGAAAAAAATATATTTTCTAATTTAAACTGTAGCAAACTGCAGCTGTTGCAGACTATACCCTGCACAGAGCACTATAGCACTTAGATTTTAGTTTAAAAAAATGTTTTTTTTAACTTTTATATTGTATCAATCTGCCTGGTATAATGTAGCAAGCAGCTGATACAGTTTAGACCACACACAGAACATGGCAGTACCCAGGATTGATTGCAGATGCTATACTGGCTTTTAAAAGTCAGTATTGCACTAAAACATGATTGGGGTGATGGATGGCCACTCATGCCCCCTAAAACTTTATGCCCAGAGCAGTTGCCCCTCTTGCACCACCCAGCTACACTACTGTGTATAATTGTGGACCAAAATGTCATTAACCTTTGTGACCATAACTCTGTCACTAGAGACATTTTAAATAATTGATTATTCAATGTTAAGTGGTCTGTGGTCTTTTTTTAACAATACCCCCTCTTTAATAAATATAATGTACAGGCATGTGCAATAGCTTTGCCCTTTAAGTAAGGGCAATGCAAAGTCCAAAGAGGTTATGATCTCACGGTACTCCACCCCATCAGAATAATCATTGAGTGCAATGATCCCTTCAGTAGGTACCCAATCAGGAATATGCAGCAAGTAGAGCAACCTCAGAGGTACCTTACAAAATGAATACAAGGTGTAACAAACCTGACTTATGCACATCACCTTAAAGCCCTTTTTCTTCTGCTCAGTTGCGTATAGATTTCTGAGGGGTGATCTATTCCTAGCTTACAAGGCATCTGCAAACTGCCCAATTCGGAACATTTGCATCATAAAAGTCTACTTCCATACACACACACATGCATATACATATATATATTTATACAGGAGCCATTTATAATCTCGAAATACTGAAATGTCGAATTTCAGTATCTCAAGACTATAAACCTGAATGTTTAAAATAGTGAAAGTTCATAATTGTGAATTCGAATATTTCAAATTCATGGTTATGGCCTTATGCTACGTGATGTCCGGGATTGTGTGTTAATGGTGCGCAGTGCTGTGTGTGGCTCTATTTGTTTTGTCAGGTAAGTGTTTTGTAAGGGATCTGAGTGGGGGTTAGAGTGTGTTTGAGTGTGCTGATATTTTTGATGTGTGTGTGAGGGACTGGAGAATGTGTGTGTGTGAGTTTGCTTTTGTTTCCTGTTTGTGCGATCTCAGAGTTTTATATATATATATATATATATATATATATATATATATATATATATATATATATAGTAGGGGGTGTGGGGTGCAGCCCCCAACATGGGGGGTGCAAGGTGTCTTGCCCCCCTGCTTAGGTGTGTAAGAGTTGTGTATGGATGTGGTTTTTGTTTGTTTATGTTTTGATGTGGGTGTTGTGGTGTATGTATAGTGTAGTGTATGCGATTTGTTCGGTGTTTTGCATTTCGCAGTTTTGGGCTCGGGTTTTGTAGTTTTGGTGTTTTGTGGATTCGGTTTCATAGTTTCGAAATACTGAAATTCGATGTTTCAGTATTTCGAGATTATGAAGTGAATCTATATATATATATATATATATATATATATATATATATATATATATATACACACACACATAAATATATATATATATATAAAACTTCATGTAAATAGAATGACAGCAGTGTAAGCCATGGGCATCCACAGCTTCTCAAACTTATTTTCAGTTTCAGTTTTTTGCTTGACTTACTCTGATTTGTGTTATTAGACCAACTCAATATCTGTAAATGCACAACAAAATAAACTAGGCGAACTGCATGTTTTTAGACTTCCAATTTTTGGTCCAAGTACTGACAGACCCTCTCCTACATTCATCCTGAAGCATCAAAACTATCATTGTAATCCAGGTTCTGTTAACTGGCCACTCTTGCTTCTCCACTGTCTGTAGTGGAAAAATGTGTTTTATCTTGAATGCTGAAAAATGTACTGTACTTGTTTAAAAATATTTTTCTTATAATGCAGCACAGAACATAATAATTCTAATTGTCTGTTCCTGAATTTGGGTTAATGATATTTTTTGCTCTTTCCACTGAGGCACAAATGACCTTGTGCATGACATTTTCTCACTTCTGCTGTATCTGTAATTATACCCTTGACTAGTTACACCCACCCCCTTTAAAGTACAATACAGTGCAGTATCAGCAATGCATCTACATACTGTGGGAGTAGAACCCACAGCCTTCTGCATCAAAAGCAAGCGTTTAACCTGTTATACCATTAGCAATGCATGCAGGCACAGCATAAGCAACACTAAACTTCTCTTCCCGTGAAGATGTCAGCTCCTTGTAAAATCCACTCGACACTGAACTATATCTCTCAACTTTGCAGCACAAGAATTCTGGAAAAAGACAACATTTATTGGGGGGGGGGGCAAAGGCCCAAAAACCAGGGACACATTTTAAACATTGCTTGTATAATTTTGGAAAGTTGCTAGAATAAAATGTTGTGGTACCACTGTGTGTTTTACTGCCAACTCTTGGCCCCAGGACCCTATGCACTACAGTCAGAGCAACATACCACTATGCCAAATCATCAGTTTCCTGAAAGATAGGAAGTCTGAAACTTAAATGGCTATCGTGAAATGAATTCAATTATCACTTCTCACCATAGCTCTCAATCTCTTAGCACAAAGCACCTGGACAAAGCCAATAATGGGGGAATACAGCCTCCAAACATATTAATTGAATTTAGTTCTCACCATATCTCTCAACCTCTTAGCATTAAAAACCTGGACAAAGTCAATATTGGGGGAATACAACCCCAAAAATAGGGACACATTTCAAATACTGATCTTATAAACTTTGACAATTGCTAGAATAAAAGGTTTTGTGCTACCATGTATTTTCTGAAGAATATGAAGTCTGAAATTCAAATGCCTGTCATTATTTAGTGAATTCAGCCCTTCACTGATTTGCCACAAAATTCTAGAAAACCACAGATTTTGTAAGGAACAGAAAAAAAATATGAGGCAAAAATCTGGAAAGTTTTCACAAGTGGTGGTGATTAGGGAATTTAGGCTCTTGTTACCTGTACCCAAAGTACAGAGTTTGAGCATGAATGGCTCTAGCCACCAGGTATATTCAACTGGGGCATTTTATACACACACACACACACACACACACACACACACACACACACACACACACACACACACACACACACACACACACACACACACACATAACTAAAGAGTCTGATCTAGAGGATAAGAGTGCTAACTATTATCTTTCTGAATGATTTTTAGAACTCATTTGTCTGAAACTGTCTATTGCAAATGGAGATTCAGACTTTCTGGAATAAAAAACGGGCCAGGATGGGAGGGATTCACAAGGTCTCTTTAATGGTCATTCAGACTTGTTGGACTGTCCTTGGCTTTGAGAGGTTGGAGATTTCTTTTGGAACCCTATTTCCATTTCTTTTAAAATGTCTGTTTACTTGCAGTTTTTTGGGTCTTTGTTTTTTCTCTTTTTACCAGAATTAGATAAGGAGATAGAAAACCCCTTGCAAATGTTGGAAAAGGAGGGTAGAAAAATCTTAGAAACTCCCCTAATCAGCTCGACCCTTTCATCACACTTTTTGATCATCTGCAGCAGGGGGGGGGGGGGGTGGCAAACACTAAATCTCTATCCTATCCATGTCTCATTTTTAACTTCATCTGGGAGGTTCTGAGATTGCAGCCAAGCAATCCTCCTTAAAACAGCACCAGTGGCCATATCCCTGGAAGAAGTATTAACAGCGTTATACACAAGCTGTAAACAATGAGTAGTGACCTGTGCAATAGAACACACTAATTTATTTAAAACAGATGTTTCCTCAAAAGAAAAAACTGCAGATAAATTGTTCCTTATACTTTTGCGATTTGTCAGAAAAAACCTTTAGCATATAAGCCTGACAATTCAAAATACTGAAAATCAAAGTTTCAGTAGTATACACTTTTCCTCATACCTATCAATAATTTTTCCATCCTTATCAGAAAGAGTAGGATTTATTTAGCAGCAGTGGGAACAACTAAAGCTATAGTTGCTGGGTCAGGATTGGGAACAGTGTTTGAAAAATTAAAAGACTAAGGAATGGTATACATCCTATATGCCTTTTTAGGAGCAACTGGCTGACTGTGAGGCAAATTGCAGGCAGCAACACACACATCCTCTAATCCAGACAGAAGAAAAGGAATGGGCGTAGGTTCTTGAAAATCCTTCTGTAACAACTGAGTATTTTCTGAGGAACTGAGGAACATCAGTGTTCTCCCACTGATAACACTCATACATTCTAGCAATAATCTCAGGGATAGAGAAATCCACACAGGGAGAATCAAAAAGTGAGCTCTCCTCTGAGTTTGAATTAAAAATATGAGAAAAAAAAACTTTACCTATCCCTCCATCATCCTATTGAGATTCAGAATCTTGAATCTCTTCAGGAAAAGTGGAATCCATCATTCTTTTACCAGAAACGTTTTTACAAGAAGAATAGCTTGAATTAAACCCTGAGGCAGACCCAGTAGACTTCTCCTAGCCAAAGAAAATTGAGGAGGAGTGAATACATATTTGTTTTTCTGAAATTGTTTTATAGGAAGAACTGGGCCAACCATGCTAATGACAGCAGCAGCAGCAGCAGCTTCCCTAGTGATGGGTGCAGCATTTTGACACAGCAGGAGAACCCTTCCCCATTCCCTGTCCCAAGACCGACAAGAGTAACTCTCCCTTGCCTAATAAGGGGAATCAACAGTCACAGAGGATATAGTTTTGCCCTGGTTCATAGTGGCTGTATGTGCTTCACCAGAGGGATCTGGTGCAAAAGGTGAGTGATCTGAGCTACAACAAATGCCCTCAGCTAACTCATCCACCTGCAGTTGAGGAAAAGTCCTAGCCTGCTGTGGT
The DNA here is from genome assembly GCF_019279795.1 of Protopterus annectens. Classification (NCBI taxonomy): domain Eukaryota; kingdom Metazoa; phylum Chordata; order Ceratodontiformes; family Protopteridae; genus Protopterus; species Protopterus annectens. The sequence goes on along the minus strand of NC_056744.1, from coordinate 1,046,535,692 downwards.
GGCAAAGGCTGTTTGCTTATTTTTTTTTCTTTTTGCGGATGGAAGTAGAACTGACAATGAGAATGATAGTCTGCTCCATGGTCCAGCCAAAAATGGTGCTTGTTTGACACAGAAGAAAAGTAGCTACTGCCAATAAACATTACCAATCCATAGAAGTTTCTTTTAGAAAGAAAATTATATTAAAAGCACTTCAAAATGCTATACCAGCTCTGCAACAGTAAAATAAACCCAATTTCTCCACAGGAACATTTTTTTCAGTTACATTACTCCACTTTTAAACTAACAGAAAAAAATTAGCACTCCATTTAAAAGTATGTTACAGTCTGCAGACAGTCTGCTAAAACACAGCATTCCTAGCTCTAAAATAACTTTCCTGTAGAAAAAAGTAATAAAACATCATCAAGATTAAGAAAATTGTATTTTTTCTCCCCAAAGGGAACTTATCTGCCCAGCATAAGAAAGCACAAGCCCACCAGTTATGTTGATTGCAGTTAAGCTTTGAAGGATTTCGTGCCTAAACTTGCCTTTTAGTCAGATCAGCTCAAGCTGCATGAGAGTTTGGGTGCTCTAAAGCCTTGAAACTGACTGGCTGTCATACCCTTGGCATGATATTTCCCATATAACTAATGTGGGTCTATATCATGTTGTCGAACTTTTAAAAGTTCGAACATCATATGGTCGACACCATATGATCAAACTTTTAAAAGTTCGGACATTTCAACGAAGATCTCTGTACAGTGCAGAATGTGAAGATTTCCCTTTCTGCACTGTAGTGCGATCTCGGAGTTGGTATATTTAAAGAGCGGATGGTGTGGAGGGGTGCATGCGTGCATGCCCCCCTGCTGAAACCTTTCAGGTTGGTTTATTTTTTTATTACATTTTCTAACTTTTTAAAAGTTCAATCATATGGTGTCGACCATATGATGTTCGACTTTTAAAAGTTTGATTATGTAATATAGACGCAACTAAGGCTACTGCATTAGTGATCAATATGATGAATGAACATTTGAAGATTTTACCTTTGACGGCAATAGTATGGCTATCTTCACACAAATGTGCTTTGTCCCACCTCACTATAGAAATACAGACTGACAGCACTATTGTGAGACATTTACTCTTAAATACCTATCAGGCTGCTGAATGTAATGTACACCTTATGGGATGTTACAATTGTCATTACTGTGATGAAGCCTGATACCTACATTCTCCTTTACTTCAGTCTTTCTTCACTCTCCCTTCAAAAATGTGGTTTTAACTGTGTAAAGTATGAGCTGAACTCAGGTAATGAATCAGTCTGTAGACTGATTTTCTCTTAGGGGCAAGGGTTCAAATCAAGAAGCATGTCAAACAGGGTCTATATGATAAAGCCGAAGGTACAAAAGCTTGAGTACTCTTTAATCGACACATAAGTGTCAAATGTCCTCTTCTGAGAACGGCCACATCATTGATTTCTTTCCAAGGGAAAGAAATCGGTAGGCCAACTACTCACGAAACAATTTAACAAACACTATGAAGTGGGGGGCTTGACCCCACATCACCCCCCAAACTAATTAAACTAACAGCAAAATTGCACTACAGCAGGGGAAAGGGCAGATTTCAAACAACAGACAACCAATTTCAATGATGTGCCCATTCACTGAAGAGGAAGTTCGACACTTATGTGTCAATGAAAGGGTCCTCAAATTTTGTATCTTCGAGTAAGTAATATAGACCCTGTCAAAAATTATTTAATGTTTTTTGTTTTAATATTGTTATTAACCCACCATTATCCTGCTTATGTCTTTATTATATTTTTACCATCCTTTCCCTGCTTGATCCATATTGCAAACAATTTATTGGACAGAGTATGACAGAATTATTATGATGACAAACCTCAGATTTATGCACCATAATGTTTCCAGAAATGGGCTATAAGCAAAACCGTTTTACATCTCTCTCCTTTCCTCCTACTTCTGCCTCATGAGTCTTTTTTCCTCAACATTTGCCCAGTCAATGGGAGTTCACATCTTTTGACAAAACTGGTGTGCTTTTGCCTTCAGCTGCACTAGTCTGTTGCCCCTTATGCTACTGTGCTTAGTCTTTCTATGATATGGAAAGACAGAGTGATAGCACTATGAGGAAACAATTATTATCATATGTTTAACAGGCTACAGATTTAAATGTACACAATAATGAATGTTTTAATTGTATCTATCTATTTTTATGAAATATGCTGCACACCAATTTCTTTTCTTCATAGTGTTTCCACAGTCCCTTCAAATTGTGTGATTTTGCACCTGACATTTGCCCTTCTTTGTGGTGTGATCAATTATTGATCACATCTATAGACTGTCAATCCAGCTTTGCAGGTTTCTGAATCCATTGACCTATGGATTCATGCATACATCTGTAATTCCACCAGCATTAACATGCTTGGTCCCATATGTGGATCACAATCAACCCAAAACTGCTCATACCATCCCAGCAATATGTGCAAGACATTTGATAGAATAGGGGATTTATAGGATAACAAGCATATTATACTAGGCACATCTTAAAAATAATGCTGTTATATGCACAGAAGACAATAGGATTTATTATTTTGCATTGCCAAGCATTTTTTGAAGTGTTTTAATTATGACACCTATATGTATATTACTGCATAGTGACTGTAGTACTCAATGATGTCATATAAACACATACAGTTGCATAAGGGGCAGTACATTCCTCAGATCAATGGGCAGGCAACAAATACAAGGACAATCCAAGTATGCTCTAGTATTATCCATCTAACAAGTACTTTACAATTGTCATGAGAAAAGTGTAAATCATGAAACACACAAAAAAATTAATATAACACACATTATTTACATAAAGGCTGGCATGCAGTAAAGACCACTGTTCATTCCCATTCTAAGTTCAAAACCTCAAAAAAAATAACTATGCACACACTCATACTTTACCATCAATTATGCAAATGGATTATGTGCAGTGCATTACAGGAAGTCATTTTTGCAAAAGAAAGTAATGGCAGTGGCTTGTATTTCTTGTGTATGTTGTAATAGACAGCTGTACTCTCAAGATATGAAGAGTTCAGTGTGATGCTGTGCAAACACTGCATAATGTAAATTTATGTCGGTCTCCAATACATTAGACTTGCAAATGATGTATAATGATGTTGGACCTTTGCATACATACTTATTGAGTGGTATTATGTAGTGCACTTTCATATGACCTGTATGTTTTTAATTTACACTGCACATTGTCCAAGAAACCTGGGCAGGAAAGACAGAGCAGATGGAGAACTTATAAGTGGTGGAAATGAAGTTCCTGAGAAGGGTGGTAGGATGCACACTCTGGGGGCAGATGAAAAAATGAGGACAAAAGAGCATAAGCCAAAGTAGTTCCAATTGTAACAAAAGATCAAAGAGAACAGAATACTGTGGTATAAACACATGCAGAAAAGCAGAAGACAATCTGGTGAAGAAGATTTGGGACAGGCAAGAAGTAGGTAAGAGGAAACAAGGACATCCAGCAAAGAGGTGAATGGACTGCATGAAAGAAGATCTGTGCCAGTCAGCCATGAGTGTTGAAGAAGGCAGAAGTGTGGCACTGAATCAAGAGATAGCACAGTTAACATGATACCCTGATCCCATGTAGAAAATGGGAAAAAGGGGGCTGATGATGATGATGATGATGATTGCCACGCATGAGGAAATATTGGAAATAACACACCAAGTTATTATTTGCATGTAGCAATCCTGAGCACAACATCCAGTAATGCTTGTTTGTCAATCCAGTGTTTTACAAGTGTGATCGCCATCAGTCCAACATACTGTGAAACAGTTACATGTCACTCACAGTAATGCAATGTACATGAAAGATAGGATAGTTAAATTACATGGGCAGTATGTAATCACTTGTGATCAACACAGTGCTGTTTTTTCTGTTCAGGACACATTCCATTTCACCCAAACCTGTGATGCACACTATCTTCTCTGCAACCCACTGATGAGGTAATCTTTACAAAGAAAGTCAAACTTCTCTTTGTCAAATATGATTGATACAATGTAATCTAGATTGTGTATATAATTGTTCAAATATGGAAGCAACTGACTAGTGTGTATTTGTGTGTGTGTGTGTGTGTGTGTGTGTGTGTGTGTGTGTGTGTGTGTGTGTGTGTGTGTGTGTGTGTGTATGGTAGGACTGGCTTCAACCACACATCTGATGTGGACACTTCCCTGCAGGAGAAACACTGTAGCAGGGAGAGTGCTCTGCCATCAAATTCTTCCAGTTTTAGCCAAAGCACCTTCTCTGGTGCACACTGATGAGGTCATATTTCAAATGTACACTATCTCATTTTTGTAATCAAATTTTTCCTGAGGTACTTGTGTTTGAGAATGTGTACTCTAGACCGTGTAAGATAGGTAGGAAGTTGACAACCAGCAGTGAGGAAATCAGGTGTGTGTGTGTGTGTGTGTGTGTGTGTGTGTGTGTGTGTGTGTGTATCTCTTGTGTCAGGTAGAAATGTCTTTACCCACACAATACAGGTGTGCTCTAACACTTAGGATAAACATTTATACTGGGAGAGTCCTTCATCCAGTTTTAGCCAACACATCTTGTTTGCAACACACTGTTGGGGTCATTCTTTCAAATATGCTCTGTCTCACAGTTAAAATATGACTTCTCCAGTTTTGTTTGCAGTTGATACTGTGTTCTCTAGATTGAATAACTAGACAGGTAAGTGATTCAAATCCAGCACTGCGGAACTGGTATGAGTGTGTGTGTGTGTGTGTGTGTGTGTGTGTGTGTGTGTGTGTGTGTGTGTGTGTGTGTGTGTGTGTGTGTGTGTGTGTGTGTGTGTGTGTGTGTGTGTGTGTAGTGCTAGGCAGGCAAGGCTTGACCTATATATCTGATGTGGATACTTTTATTCACCAGAAACATTTAAGCCAGGAGATGTTTCCCCCATCAATTTTAGCCAAAACACATTTTCTGCAGCACGCTGAAGAGATCATCCTTTCAAATGTGAAGCTTCTGGTTAATACTATATAATATAATTTGCGTAACTAGATTGGTAAGTGGTTTGAATCGCCCCAGTGTGGAAGTAGTTTGAGTGTGTGTGCATCTAGTGTTAGGTATATATAATTTCAACAACAAATCTATGTGCACACTTTCACTCAGGAGTGACAACTGCACTGGTAGAAGGCTCCACCATGAATTTCTTCCTGTTTTTAACACAATCAATTGTCATGTAATACACTTTTGAGATCATCCTTTCAAATTTGTTCAGTCTCACACTTGCATTAAGTCTTCTTTGGTATTTGCATTTGCATTTGATACTCTGTTCTTTAGATTGTGTAACCTATATAGGTAGGTGGTTTGAATCCAGCAGTGACTAGCTACTCTTTTTATGTGTGTGTGTCTAGTGATGTGTGAGAATAACTTCTCTCACAGATCTGATGGGTAACTTACAGTGGTATTGGGCTCTTTCACCACTTTCAGTCCATTTTATCACACACACACATTACCCTATTTAAAACAATGGTGATGTCATCCTCTCATATGTTTTAGGAAAATGGAACATCAAAAAAAAAAAAATGAAAAAATCTACCTTTTTTACCTTTTGCAGGGGGGCAAGCCCCCTTATATCCCTCACCATGAAAATTATATATACCAACTCCAAGATCACACTACAGTGAGGAAAAGCGTGTTTCCCGATCCTTGATGTACTGCAATCTCCATTAAAAAGCTTTGAGCTTTTCCAAAACTTGATCATATGGTATCAGCCATATGGAGTTTGAGTTTCTGAATCTTGAACTTCTGAAATCTCGAAATTCATATGGTGGAGACCATATAATTGAGGTTTCAGAAACTCAAAATTCTGAACAGAGATCTGCATACAGGCTGGAATGGGAGATTTCCCTTTTCCTCGCTGTAGTGTGATCTCAGAGTTGGTATATTTAAGTAGCAGGGATTTTAGAAGTTTGAGATTCTGAGGTGAATCCATATATCTTTATTTATTGAGTCATGGGACATGTTCCTATGCTCACATCTCTGCACACAAAATAAATTATTTTTTAAATATGCTGTACTGGCTACTCCCTAGCTCTGTATAGTATCATTAATACTATGTCTTATATTTAATTAAAACAAGTGTCAGTTGTGTAAAGGGATAAGGCCCTGACTACAGACTAGGCCCTTCCTGCATGGAGATGAAGGGGTGGAGCCACCTGCACATACTGAATGCTTCTATTCAATGAAGGGTGGCAGTGCCACAGAAGGGGCAGTGCGGACTGAACATTAATCTCACAAAACCACCACAAGTGGTAGCTTTTATAACATGTCTGCGGAAGCACCGGTGAAGAAGATTGGCATTCGGAGCACCACAGTGATGCAAGTCACTAATTGCACTGTCCACAAGATGAGATTAGATCACTGATTTTTGTTTTCATTTCCAGGATGCAGGAGAGACCACATATCTTCCTTTTGACTTCTTATATGTCACTCCCTCACCGAGCAGCTCTCTCCTCAGGTCTGGGTTGAATCTCTTGCAGTACAGGAATAAATAAATAAGCCCTATTTGATCAAGGGGAGACTTTATGGTCAACACGGGGCAAAAATAACCTAGAAAAAAAATCGAGATTGGAGAGCTTCGGAAGCTCATAGGCCAACTGACTCAGTTGGTAGGTTTGCTAATGCCAGTTAGCCAATCGGTGGTTACATTGTTATCAACACTTTCTGTACCAGGAAACCAGGAAGCAACAAGGCGTTCTGCTTCGCATGAAGGAATGTGCAAACGCAATTGCGAAGAAGTTAGTGATACAAATGGTTTAAATATTGTTGAAACAGGGAGTCTAGATTCTGCTTGAGGAGAGACTGGAAATCAGGGAGCTGAAGTTATACCTGAGACGCAAAACAGGACTAATTTTTCGAATTCTGGAAATATTGCTGGGTTTCAAACAGGTACTGTGCAACAGTTGAGAGACATTCTCAATGTCAAATTTGAATTTGGGAAAAGGAACTTTAACAAAACTGTTGGTAGAACTTATATACAAATGTTGGAAGATTTTGATTATGCTTTGTATAAATATAAAATGCTTGAAATGGACAATGCTTACCTGAAACACTGTCTCGAGTTAAAAATTGTACCTAAGGGTCTTAGAGTTTGCAAATATCCGAACAGTGTTGTTGAAGGTTCTGCATTTCATCAGCAATTGATTACTGCCTTTGACAATTGTGGTTTTGAGATAATGAGGGCCATTATACAAAATAATGAATGTGAAATGGAGAAAAGGTTCAATCAGGTTGAACATCTTAACAAAGACATTATTCATGACTTAATGTTTACTGTAGATGAACATAAGAAAAAATATTACAAGTTACTAAAAGATGTTGAAGGTAAATGTTTGGATGTTCAAAACAGGAAATTGGGTAAAATTGAAAGAGATTTAAATGAGTATAAAACCAAAACATATTATCTTAAGCCTAGAGTATTTGGGAAAAGATTTGGAACATACAGTACAAGTGAAAAAGCGACACCAGTATTTGATGATAATGAATTTGAGGTTTCAGAATTTCCACCGCTTAGAAGGTCTGAGAGACTGATGCATAAAGAACCAATTGATTATAGTTCAAAAAACTATCAAGTGAGGGAATAGGGGCCTCAGGGAAGGAAACAAATGAGGTGGAAAAATTAAATGATGTTTTAATTAATGATGGATGTAAGTGGACATTAAATGATTTTAACATCTTTAATTATTCTAGTATCACTGTGACAAAACCTTTTTTTGATTTATTTTCAAAAGGTTTCGGATTTATACCCAAGCAAAGAACTAATATTTTTAAACTTTTATTGGATATTAAATTATTTATTAGAAAAAAGAATTTGGAAATATTTTTAATGGAGTTAAGAGGACAGTTTGTGAAGACAATTTAGTTCGTAGGAGCATCTTCAACCCACCGCTTCACCCACAGTTAAAAAATTTCGAGTTAGTTTTGGAGAATGAATTAAGGAAGTCATTATTGAGACACAAGGTACAGTCAAATTTATCCTTGGTGGAGCAAGAAACACTAAAATTAGTTAGTAAAAACAGGAACTTAAGGGTTATGAAACCCGACAAAGGTGGGGGGGGGGTGGTGCTTATGGATCACATAACATATGAGGGCAAAATGCAAGAGATTTTAAGTGATTCTACCAAATATACAAGGGTATCTATTAATGAAGTAAATGTGGCACATAAAAAAATAAATGTGTTATTGAATGACTTATTAATGGATGGGTTGATTGATTTAGAGGCATATAATTTTTTGCATGTTGAAAAACCAAAAGTTCCCTCTATTTTTGGCATACCCAAGGTACATAAAAACATAGCAGATCCACCTTTAAGACCAATAGTATCTGCTGAAGGTTCTATTACAGCTCCATTAGCTAAGTTTGTTGATACAAAGGTGAAGAAGGTACTTATGAATAGTACATATATATTACAGGATTCCTGGGACCTTCTGAAAAAATTGGATAAAAGCTGTTTTTCTGAAGATTTGGCATTTGCTACCTTAGATGTGGTTGATTTATTTACTAGCATTCCCTATGATATAGGCCTTGAGTGGTTCGAAGAAGTATTAATAGGATTTACAGGAATCACACATAATGACTTTAGAACAGTTTTGGTTCTAATGGAGGTAGTATTAAAAAATAATTTTATGTTTTTTGAAGGGGAATCTTTTAAACAAATAAAGGGAGTTGCCACGGGGGCACACTGTGCTCCTACTTATGCCAATATTATTATGTCACATTGGGAAAACACATATTTAACAACTTCTGCGTTTAGTAAATTTTGGACCTTTTATGGTAGGTTTTTAGATGATTTATGTTTTTTATGGCAAGGCAATGAGGTTGATTTTATTTTATTTATTGAATTCTTGAATGGTACAACTGATTTTTTAAAATTTACGTACAAATTTGATAATCAAATGTTAAATTATTTGGATGTAAATATTATTAAGACCAAAGATGGTTTTGAGTCGAAAATTTATAGAAAAGACACTTTCTCGAACTCATATTTACATTTTACCAGTTCACATCCAAGTTATCAAAAGAGAAGTGTGTTGAAAGGTCAATTAGTTCGCCTTAGTAGAATGACTTCAGATGATAGTACTTTTAATATGGAATGTAGAAATTTGAAAAGCTTATTTTTAAATAGAGGCTACCCGGGTGAACTTTTTGACCAGTTATGTAATGAGATGTCCAATGAAAGAGGAGATAAGTTTGCACCTATTTTAGGTAAAGGTGAAACCTGTACAAATTTTGAAGCAAACAATGAAAATAGTGGCACTAAGTATGAAACAGGTATTATTACAACTTATGACGGACAATCAGGATTAGTTAAAAGAGTTATTGATAAAGAATGGAAAAACTTTGCTAGATTATCTGACTTAAATTACATTTTCGACAATGAATTAAAATTTATTTATAGGAGAGGTACCAATATCAAGAACATATTGGAGAAGGGTACACATGACAGAATATTTGAAAATGTTACTAGGAGAAAAGCAGGATTGTTTAAATGTGGAAGGTGTAGTTACTGTACACATCTCATTATAGGAGAGTCAATATATTTACCAAGTAGACAAAAGAAATGAATATTAGGTTCTTTTGTTAATTGTAACACCAAGGGTATTATATACTTAGCCACCTGCACAAAATGTGACTCATTTTATGTTGGGAAAAGTGAAAGAATGCTCAAGCAAAGAATTTACGAGCATCTTTATGATATTAGGACAAAAAGAGAAAACAATGCATTATATAAACACACTAATGTATGTAAATCTGCCACATTTAAATTCTTTGTTCTTGAAACTGTGTTAGTTGATCCTAGAGGTGGGAGCTTAGTTGATCCTAGAGGTGGGAACTGGGAAACACTGGTGGAATATAGAGAACTTTATTGGCAAATTATACTAGAAGCCAATAGAACACCTGGTCTAAATGAAATGATTTATTTTATTCCAGTTTTAAAACTGAGGTCAGCCAAGCTATAACATGAGTATATAAGTTTAGTTTTATGGCATATTAAATATCAAGAGGTTATTAATTATAAAACTTTGTACACATTTTGCATACAATATTTTATCACAGTGGTGCTTGTATTGTTTTAAAACTTTCTGAATTGTTTGATTGGATCTGTTTTTTTATTGGATATTTGTTATATATAAGATGGGTTCACTTATGTGATTTTATCTGATGAAGTTAAGGACGAAAACGTGTTGGGGAATATTTCAGCGTTATTGTGCATTGTTTCGTGGTTTGTCATTAAACTGTTTGTGACAGTCCCTGGATTTGGTGCTTTTTCTGTTTATTAGTGACTTTTTGCACCTTCCGTTTTTCTTGGTTATCATTAATACTATGTCTTATATTTAATTAAAACAAGTGCCAGTTGTGTAAAGGGATAAGGCCCTGACTACAGACTAGGCCCTTCCTGCATGGAGATGAAGGGGTGGAGCCACCTGCACATACTGAATGCTTCTATTCAATGAAGGGTGGCAGTGCCACAGAAGGGGCAGTGCGGACTGAACATTAACCTCACAAAACCACCACAAGTGGTAGCTTTTATAGTATGTCTGCGGAAACACCGTTGAAGAAGATTGGCATTTGGAGCACCACAGTGATGCAAGTCACTAATTGCACTGTCCACAAGATGAGATTAGATCACTGATTTTTGTTTTCATTTCCAGGATGCAGGAGAGACCACATATCTTCCTTTTGACTTCTTATATGTCACTCCCTCACCGAGCAGCTCTCTCCTCAGGTCTGGGTTGAATCTCTTGCAGTACAGGAATAAATAAATAAGCCCTATTTGATCAAGGGGGGACTTTATGGTCAACACGGGGCAAAAATAACCTAGAAAAAAAATGAAAAGAAAAAAATCTTATATTTAGTTCAGCTACAAACTGACAACTCTGCTCATTATATATAAAGCTGTTCTCATTTAAAAGCTCTGAAGCAGCATAAGCTGAGGTAGGTATAGTAAATTCCATTTGGTGCTGCAATTACATTTTATTCAAACGTAGGCATCTAGCTTTCATTTCTCCTGTATGACACTTTAAAACATATTATTGTATAAAATACTAAGTATATCCTTGCTTATGCTTTCTATGTTATTGAATTTTATCTGAAAAGATCTGCTATAACTACTCTTAAATTTTATAATCGAAATTTCTGAAGTTATGTTTAACTGTGTACGGCAAATAGCTACATCTGCTTCAATGCTTGACCCATTGGTAAGGCTCCATATAACAGAGTGCAAATTCTTTTATAACCTGAATGATTATACAAGTTCCATTTCAAGGAATTATCTTTGGTACTAATCACTTTAAAAGCAATAACAGCAATATAGTTTTTGTGTTTGCTGCGGGTGTAATTCTGTCTCACAAACTGTTGTATACATATTGTTAGCAATTATTAATAATTCTGATTTCAGTAACTTCATTTAAAAAACACAGTTTAAACTCTAATCTGTAGTATGTAGTTTGTGACTAATGGACGTAAGATGTAAGCAACAGGCGTAAGTTATGGGCATTAAAGGCCAAGGAATATACTGAGTCATTAATGAGTCATCACTCTGTGATGATTTTTTAAATGGTGTAAGTTATTCAAACTGTTATAATTGCATAAGCATGAGAAAATATATTAATGAAATTATATTTAAGACTATTCCTTTTACTTTGTGACTTTAAGAAATCTGTTTAAAATGACAAGGGAGATTACATACCCTTTGGTAACAGGTATGAGTCCAAGGGATCATACATAGAAAGAAATGGCAATAAAACAAGAAAAAAATCTGTATGTAATACATAAGTAGAGGTAAGCAGCACTGAATTGTATTTATTTCTGAGCTAATTAAAACTATGATGTCCTTGAAATGCAATTAACGAACCTATCTAAAAGTATTAAGTAAGATAAATCTAGGATAAACCTGTCAGCTTTATAATATATAAAATGAAAGAAATATCCGCCTCCTTCTCCTTGGGTGGTGGCTAAGATAATTTCATTTTAAGAAGACTCAAATGAAATGTAAATACAGTATCTTGGAGACAGTATATAATTACCAAGCAATGTAATAAAAACAGAAATGAAAATAAATAGCAGCTTTCTGTCGAGGACAAAGAAATGATTTTGGATTGTCATCTTCAAAATTATTTGAGAATTACTTGAAAATAATAGCTGTAACCTTTACATATAAGATATTTAGGGTCTATATTAGATCGTCGAAATGGCATTACAGCAAATGCTGTTTCATCGACAGATATAGACCGAAATCCCAAAACAGCGAAAGCTCAGGTCAGCGATTTTTTTTCCCAGGGGAAAAAAATTGCTTGGTCTGAGCCATGACATTGCACTTTACCCCACTGTAGTGCGATCTCAGAGTTGGTATATTTAGTTGGGGGGGTGAAGCCCCTCTCTTTGCAATGTTTTAAGTGGTGTGTTGTGTTTTGTTGGTCTAAAGAAATCAATGATCTGTGGTTTTGCTGTTTTGAGATTCCCGTCTATATGTGTTGGCAAAACGGCATTTGCTGTAATGCCATTTTGCTGATCTAATATAGACCCGATATTTATTATGATGCTTACAAATAGCTTAGACACCTATATTAAGAGACGCCATATGGTTATTGAGCAAATGCCTGTTCTGCAAGTGAGAGTACATGATTTGCACCAGCCAACAGAATTACACCCCATTCACATAAAATTAATGTCATATGCTGTGTCTTTTTAAGGAAAAATATGTATGTTATATTTATGGTATGATCATGCATTACTTTACATGCATTTCAGCTAGCTTTATTTTATATAATATGTAATGATTAGCTCTATGTCAAAAAAAAAAAATCACCACTTATTTTTTAGAACATAGACGCTTGCAGAGCAATTTAAACTGTCTATTTATCTGACTGGAATAGTTGGTCTGAAGGGATTGGTAGATTTAGGCAAAACATTATCTCAGATATAAATTTTGTTACAATTGTAGTTGCTGCTGTGGTTGGCGAGACCCTTTTGACTCCTCTTTTTGATTGTGGATCCTCTTACTGTTGCTATACTTATTTGTATCCCATTGCTATTTGTGCATCAAGCAATTACATGTTGTCAGCTATTACTGCCTTGAATGGATGTCTTCTGTTCTTTCTGTAGACTCTAACTTACTTTCCTTAGATACTGTGAGATATCACTTCATCAGCTTTACTAATAACAACAGCTGCAGTTTGTTGCAGTGTTAGGAAAAACATAACTGCAGAAGTTTAAGTTTCTTTTCTTTTCAGCAAATCATACAGTTCTTAAATTGTTAGCCATTATAGGTCTTCTATCACTACTGATTCCATTTTATCACTTTTCAGAATGGGCTTGATTCGCCGACATCAAAAAAAAAAAAACCTAAAGTCACTAATTTAATCTTTAAATGTATCCCCATCCATAACTGAGCTTGTGAAAGACTAATGATATAATTTTGCATTCTCCCTTTTCATCAAATGCAAACTGTCTGAATTGTATTACCTATCTATGCAGTATAGTGAAGGTAATATAAATTTTAGGTTTTATGTTTAAAATCTCATTCATTTCTATGAAAATATACTGAATAGTAGTAAAAAAATACAAAACCTGGAAACATTGAGGTAAAATGCAGTGTTTACTCCAAATGGGCATATATATATATATATATATATATATATATATATATATATATATTTTTTTTTTTTAAACTGAAGTGCTTAATACAAATATGTTGTGATTAGTGTTATGGTTTGAATTTACTATATAAATGAAGGCATTTGATCTCTTTTTTTACACACTGATAAAGGGCTGATCCTGAAAGCTTTGTGATTCGTTTCCTGTTTGGAATAAATGCTGCATTTTACCTCAACGTTTCCAGGTTTTGGATTTTTTTTTACTACTGTTTTGCATTTTGTATCCTACCTGTTTACCTACGTGCTGTTCTTGTTTCTTTAAAATATACTGACTCCCAGGTTCATAATATGCAGACTTTTAATACAACAACAAAGCCAGACAAAAAATGGGCGGGACAAAGGCTTGTGATTGGATTTCTTTGCTGACTGATGATTTTTGTTCTTGATAGCTTCTCATTATATCTTCTTTCATTAACTGCAATTCTGATTTATTGACAGTATATGTCTGAAATTGCTTAGCTTTTTCTTCTTCTTCTTCTTTCACTGGCAACTGCTAGTTCTCCTAGAAAATCTTCTTTGAGTTTTGCTAATGGTGCTGTACTCAACATGTTTGCTATACATAGATCCTTTGCTGGTCTGTATTCCACTTTCAGATCGTAACTTCTTTAGATTAAGCATGACTATGAGGTTCAAACAGATGTTTTGAACAATGACATTCTAGATATGCTTTAAGGCTGTAATATGCATCCATACATTACTTACTTTACTAGTATATATATATATATATATATATATATATATATATATATATATATATACACACACACACACATAGAGAGAGAGAGAGGTATATAAGTACTCTCATGAAATTTCTCACATCTGTACACTATTGTTAAAAATTCATTTTCCATTTGAGCATAATTTTTTGTACCAAATTTATAAATATATGCAAGCTAAAGATAAGTGGTTTAGTTCCCTGCACAATCACATCTCCTCAATCATTTTGATTTGCAGCTACTCAAACCCTGCTGGCTTATATGCATTATATTTTTTCTTTGTAGATGCTTTTATCACTACTTTTGTAACTGTTTTGTCACATTTTAATAATGTATTGCGGCACTGACTAAGTTAAGTGCCATAGTGCATCTTGTTAATGTCCTTTCCTGTTTGGATAACATTTTTAATAAAAATCTGCATAAACTTTTTTATTGAAACCACTGTGCAAATAAGTTATGTGTTTCTCTGTGATATCACCTTAGGGATCATCCATAGTCTTTAATTAATATTTTTTCTCTTGCTGTGCAGTATGAATTAATTAAATTTTATAGATGAAATGTAATGTTTTCCATGAGCTGATGCTACTGAGGTTAAAGATCATCTTTAATTTTCATTGGCATCAGTGTGAGGGGAAAAATTAACAAGACATCCTTTTAATTAAAAAAAAAGTCTCCCACCTGGAGAAAATGCTAATCAGCACTTTATGCACCACATTGAGTGATGAAAAAGGTAAGTGACTGAGTGTGGTAATATACTTTAAGTTATTTGGTTTACTTGCCATTAAGATCCTTTTCCAGTGTAAGAAGATAGAGTAAGTGTTTGCTCAGCAAAGGAAATGAAAAGTTTTGTTTCAGTCCATGATAACTAATTCAGGAGGTTAAGTTTGCACTGATCGTTTAAGATCATTTCCTGCCTCCATATCTTATAGTGGAAGATCTGTTCCACTTTTTATGATGATGTTTTACTTTTCAAATAAGACATAAGAGACAATCTAGATCTTTTTAGATCTCTTTAAATGGTGGATGCATCATGATTAACACTGGAATTCTACAGGGATGTGTTCTCAGCCCACTGTTATTTACCATCCTGACCCATGACTGCTACGCTAAGTGCAAGTCCGACCATATCAGCAAGTTTGCTGATGACAACACAGTCATGGGGCTCATCACAAAGGAGAATGAAAGGGTGTAGAGAGAGGAGGTGGCATCTCTGATCAGTAGGTGCGAGGGGAACAACCTTGACCTGAATGTAAGCAAGACCAAAGAGATTATCATTGACTTCAGGAAAAGCAGAACAAACCACCCAGTGCTCAGGATCAATGGAGAGAGTATGCAGAAGGTTAAGAGTATGAAATATCTGGGTGTATACATATCAGAGGATCTCTTGTAGTCAGGAAACTCCAGCCAACTGGGGAAGAAAGTGCACCAATGCCTCCACATTTTAAGAAGGCTGAAAAATCTAAGCTTCCTCTTCATATGCTCTCCTCCTTCTATAGAGGTGCAACAGAGTATCCGCACCTACATCCTCACAGTGTGGTTTGGAAGCTGCACAGTTACAGAGAGGAAGGTATTACAAACAGTGGTGAGGGTGGCAGAGAAAGTAACACATTCCAGTCTTCCATCAATACAACATCTGTATTCTGCAGGAAGCATCCATAAGGCCACCAAAATAATACAAGACAACACACATCCTGAGTATGGACTGTTTAAGCATCTGGCATTGGGCAGGTGATATTGCAATGTCCCCTGCAGGACTACAAGATTCAAAAACAGTCTCTACCCTACAGTGATTAGACTTCTGAACTTGGGCACGAGTTCCAGGGTTCTGGACACATAATTCAATTTTTATTTATTTGTGCAATATATACTTACATATATATTCCAAGTAAGTGCAATATTTATTTATTATATACATAGTGAGTATTATTTAACTCACTCAAGTGCAATATTAGACAAATAACTTAGGCATTGTTCAGTTTGCAGTGTGTTTGTATTACTTTAAACAGGGTAGTTAATTTAACTCAGGGGAGGGTAGTCTTTTCATGTCTGAGTGTTGGTAAATGTCTCTGCTCTTTCTTGTGTTTATTAGGAGTTGCATTTGTTAGTTATGTTTATTCCTCTATTTCTATATGTTGTTTCACTTTCCTTTGCAATCTCAAAAATTGAGCTGATGCACAAAATTTCATTTAGGCTACACATGTGTAGTTCTAAATTACAATAAAGTTTACTTTGACTTTAATATGTGAAGAATTACTTAGGAGGAAAGCCACACACCTGGAACTTAAAGAAGGCCCTTTTTTATTTTGACTACTTGGTAGCTTATCAGTTTCTGAAAAAAAATCACTATGGTCTGAATAAAAGTTCCATTTATCAAAACGTTTTTAATATTTTGATTAAATACATTAGACACAAGAAAGAAATAAGTTCATGACTAAGACTTGTGTCAAACTGAAAAAATGTGAACTTTTTTGTTGATAAAGAATCCTATAAATGCCAACTAATTTAAACTTAAATATACTTTCCAAGATGCATAAATAAATATTTGAAACAGCAAGACACTTTAAGGAATTCTTCCTGTGTATTAAAGATTTCATTGCAAAATTTCAAACAGCTGCAATCATTGAATAGTGACACCCAATTGTTTTGCATTTAAAGGGGTTTGATTCACAAAAACTGAAGTTATTGCTTTCAAAGGTTGATAAATACTTCCCAAATTTGGTTGCATAAGGTTCTACTGAAAACCAACAGAAATGTTCCAAGCAATCAACGTCTGAAGTTAACATTTCAATCTTAGCACTTTTCATTATTACAATAACACCAGCATTTTCCATGTATTTCAACTGGCCCAATGCTGTCAGTTTTTTTTTTTTACCTAAATGAATCCTATTGTGAATGCAGCATGTGGATTACATATAGGAAGGAAGTGTAATGTAATACAAGGGACGATTTTATTTAGGTAAATATCAGATACTTTTTAAAGTCTATGTTATTCAGTTGAAAACATCCTACTTGCTTAATTAAGATGACCTTGAACTTGACTGCTGGTCTGGTTAAATAAAAAGAAAGAATAAGATATTGGTAGGGAAAGAGAATGTTCTGTACTTGTAAGTCTGCCAATCCAAACCCAGCATAATAATTAACTTTAAGAATACATGACTACATGAAAAGAGAGTTTAATATAGTCATGACAAAAGAGGCTTGGCTGAATAACATACAATGTGCAGATAGGTGAACATATGCACATGCATTATTCTAGTACTTATTTAGTATAACAGAAAACATTGGAAATTAAAACAATCTCAAAAATTATTCATACAGAAATATGAGGCAACCAAAAATAGCATTCATTATCAAACATTATTATATAAAACACATTTTAAAATAAATCAATGATCAATAAACTGAAATAAAAAGGAATGTTTAACTTGGCTGTATTTTAAATATTTCTAACAGTGTTGTAACACAATCAGTTAATTATCAATAATGAATTTACATGTTAAGAGTTCTGGTTATTAGTGTTTAAAGAAATATACTCATTATTGGCAAGCTATGCAGTGGTTTTTATTCACAAAAAAGGAATCATCCTTAATCTGTAGACTTAAATAATACCAACACCCTTCTTGTGAAATGCTTTTTTTTCCCAAAACCTGAAACTTAAAATCCATGCAACCTGTAACAGTAGTACACATCATAATATGTTTAAAAAGAAGCCTCAAAATTCTTCTTTCATAGGATCATAGGTAGGCACTAGGCTATCGGCCCAAGGGCCTAAGTAAGTCTAGCCAACAAGGTTCCCTGGCTTACGCCACCCAAGAAAGTCAATTTCCTCTGTCCCTGTCGAGTAGAGCCACAGAAGTGACCCACCCCCCCAGCGTGTATTTTCTATTTCCCATCAACTCATCAAGATTTTTCTTGAAGAGTGCTTATGAGGAACTTTGCTCGACATAGATGGGTAGCTTGTTCCAGAGTATAGGAAGTCTCTGGGATAGGAATCTATCCCTCCAATATGTCCTGTTTATTGTGGTGACAAGGTTTAGGTCCCTAGAGCATGTAGCTCGGAGGGATTAGAATTTCTTTAGGTGTAGCATGTCCAACAGCTCTGGGTTTAACATAGCTTTGTATGTTAGACAGAGATCTCCTCGGAGTAGGTGATATGCTACAGAGTAAAGCTGGAGTTTTTTGAGACAGTCAGTGTGGGGCATCTGTTTGAGACCAGTAATCCTCTTTGTGAGGTACTTCTATGGCATTTCCAGCTGCTGCAGATGTCTTGTGAGGTACATTCCAAAAGGGGCATTGTACTCTATAATGGGTCTAATGAGTGCTGAGTAGAGGGGAACAATGACCTCTTTTTTTCCTGGATGAGAACCCTTTTGTGATGAGGTGTGCCACATAGATGTATTTCCTGACTACTGTGGCTATGTGATTATCAAAGAGAGACTACTGTCCACCTGGGTCCCAAGGTCTCTAATCACACATTTGGCGTTAAGTAGACTGCCGTTTATGTGGTAGTTCATGGGTACAGAGTTTTTACCAAAGGGGATGATAATGCACTTTTTGGAATTGAGCTTGAGGCCATGCCTCTGACACCAGGCATTTGTCTCAGTGAGGTCCTTCTGTAGGATGTCCACATCATTTGGGGACTCGACTATGGCTCCCAGTTTGCAGTCATCTGCAAACTTCATTAGCCAGATACCTTCTGTGTTAGCCTGTACTTCAGAAAAGTAGATACCAAACAGGAGAGGTCCCAGGACTGAACCCTGTGGTACTCCACTTGTCACTGGTTTGAAGTCAGATATGGAGTCTGCAACTTTTACAGCATGGGTTCTGTCAGTGAGCCAGGTGGCAACCCATCTTGTGACATAGGGATTTATACTTTACAAGAGTGCTAATAAATTCAGTCAGATAATCTGCCTAATACCATTCTCATACAGGAGGCTCTGCATTTTGGCAGTCATAAATTAACCTCTGATATTCATTTGTTAAAGGTATATTTAATTTGAGTGACAGTATATATAAAAATATGTGGTGTTTATACTTAACTATAAAATTTACAGGTTCTAAATAAAGTCCTTATTTCTCAGATATCTGCTTTTTTATATAGTTCTGTTCCTTTTCACATATTTGTTTGGTCTAAAAATGAATCTAAGAGAGTTACTATCATTCTTATCAGGTTTCTTGTGATTTTTTTCTGAAACTTGAATCTTAAAATCTATGCAACTTGTAACAGTAGTACAAATCACAATGTTCTTAAAAAGACATGTCACAATCCTTTTTTTTTAATATAATTTTAGTACATTTCTCTTCTGTTTAAATACAAGGAAAGAATGACACAGAAAATATACATATAAGGTACTTGGAATATCAAGTTTCAATCATCCAAATACGATATACATAACATAAATCATCAATGTTAGGGTAACAATTATACAGAATTGTCTAATAATCAAGCTGCTCTTAATGAGTTGTGAAACAAACATTTACATAAAGATAGTATACAACATATTGAAAATGT
Source organism: Protopterus annectens (assembly GCF_019279795.1). Classification (NCBI taxonomy): domain Eukaryota; kingdom Metazoa; phylum Chordata; order Ceratodontiformes; family Protopteridae; genus Protopterus; species Protopterus annectens. The sequence continues at coordinate 1,046,515,754 of NC_056744.1, read as the reverse complement.
GACATGAAAACATTGCAACCAGATATTCTAGTCTACCTAACTAATCATTCTGTCTTGTACTATGTACAGTATATACATTGGTGTCACCTTAATGTTCATCTTATATGTGTTTGCCATGACCTGTACACTGTTATTGTGGGTATACACTTTTCTATACTAATTGTCTTCAGTTTCAAATAAATGTCACATTCCTTTTTATACTTCACAGGAATGTTTATTTTGTTACTATTGGGGATCTGCAGAAAGTTTCCCTAATCTTTGCATTTAATTCACTTGCAAAGAGTATATGAATTTAGATGATGTAAGATTTCTAATCTCCCTCTTTAGTTTCCTCACCTAGAATTTCTCCTTGCATCATATAAGATGAATTTTATTTTTTTTCAAATTTGATTTTAACTTCATTAGTGCTTTATTCTCCCCCTGCAGTACCATGGCACTTGTCCTCATATTTTTCACTTCTATAATAAAAGCTGTATCATTTAAGTCCAGATATTCAGGGCATTGGAGAATAATAGCCTTTAACAAATTCTTGATACATGCTTGATAATACAAATATCTGTTCTGTTTAGTGGCCTTATGTGACAATTGGAGGTACTGCCAGCTATGCTAGGAGAAGTAGGGCAGTGGCTGTCTAACATATGCCAACACATCTAGCTGGAATTTAGTAAAGAATTATATGTTATTTGAATATCAAACTAATTTGCACAGATGCTTGTGTTGAAAAATGCATTTGTAAAGTTGTTAGTGTTAAAAAGTGTATCAACAGTGTGCCCTGCTGGGTAGAAAAGAAATACACATGCATTATTGTAACTGTTTGAATGCATATATTGTAACAGAGGATGCTGGAAGAGAAGAGGTTAACCACAATCCACCTGACTGAGAAATAGTAAGAAATTACATTACTGGGCCTAGGCCATAAAGATGTTATCTCACAGTTTTGAATGAAGCCAGCAACACAATGTCTGTAAGAAGCTCGGTTTGTTAGTCTCTGCAGGAAGAGTAGAAGTTTGTAATTGTTTTATGACTTCCAGACGCTATACCAGATCTGATCAATGCTCTTGTGTGTGTGTTATTGACATATAGCTGCTAAATCCTGGCAGTTTTTAGTCATGGGGGGGTTGCATGAGAGCCATAAGTCAGATGACCAGATATGTGTGACATCATTCTGTATAGAAATAATGTTTTAACAATAGCTGAGACTGAAGTCTCATGACAGACTGTTTCTTGGAAACTGACATAGAAGGATCCCCTCACCTGCTTCATCTTGCCCTGCACTTGTATGTGACCATGGATAGTAATTCTCTAAATCAGTTAGGAAAATATAGTGAGATTAGTTAAGTACTGTTTTTCTGTAACTATGTGGATCTATTTATCTATGTTATTTTAATATTTCCTGTGACTGAAACTCTCATGTTCACTGCAGATAGATATTTCATATGTTCATGTTCTTTTATTATTCATTATTAAATATATTTAAACTTTTCATTGTGGCTGGTCCTTTTAAAGAATATTTTAAACTTTGAGAGTACTCATATATGTTTGGTGACTCTGTGGCCACGCTTGGAAGCCTGGCTGTTTGGTCAACATTACCACTTGTATTAATATTAATTTCACTCAGTATAATTCAGTGTCCTTGCAAGAGCAAAACAGAGTAAATGAACAAGGCAATGTACCAACATACAAATAAAAGTTTAATGCAAAGTTTCAGGTATAGAACCCTTCCTCAGTGCACTGAGGAAGGGTTGTATACCTGAAAGCTTTGCATTAAACTTTTATTTGGACATTGGTACATTGCCTTGTTAATTTACTCTATTTTATTTATGACTGTATGACTGTTGCTTTAGTTTGGCTTCATATATTGTGTTACCCTTACAAGAGCCTTAGAGTAGCTGGCGTTGGAGTGCCTGGTGACAGTATAACTACCTTTTAGTCTGGGTAAAAGGGGGCATAGCTAGTAAATCTTTTCCATCCTTTCCCAGGTCTGTGTGTGTGCGTGTATAAATCAAATCACAAAGAGATCTGCTTGGGGCAGGGACACATAGCACTGGTTTCACAGAGAGGGGACTGGATAACTTGGCTTGGACACTTGATTGAGGTCTCAACTCTAACTGTCTGTGCCAGTGGAGAGTCTTATTGGGGAACTGGAGGGAGACAAACAGAGAAATCCAGACCCCAGACTGAGTGTGTTCACTCTGTACTCTTAAGGGAAATTGCACTTGATGCTGAAAGCTGCATCTGGAAATAATGGATGCATTCATTTTTGTTCCAAGTGAATGTTCCTCATCACTGTCAGTGGTGAGGATTGAGGCTTCTTGATTACTGTCCCAGAGTGAGGTTTAATCCAAATGAAAATGGTTAGCTCTTTTCTTTATACATATATATCTATGAATAAGGGGAAACAAACTCTCTGAGCCAGGATGAAAATAAACTGCTTTGAATCAATTTGAAACTTTTGGAAGCATAGGATTGTATATCAGATCTATCAGGAAGTTTGGTCATGAGTAAAAATGGGTCTTGGACCTTCCTACTTACTCAGTAAAAATGTAAATAAGTAAATAAATGACAAGTTAGGTTACAATCATAGGTAGGCATATTGTACACATGCTCCTAGTTTGCTGTTTTTTTTAGAAATAAGTATGTGAAGGTTTATCTTATTAAATTTGTCTGGGTTATTCAAATACATGTGTTTCAAGCTTTAGTGATTTGAGCTTCATGGTACATCTGTGGACACAAAAAGCACATTTGTATATGTATGTATATCTATACATGTACACACACACACACACACACACACACACACACACACACACACACACACACATATATAATATTTACATAATAAAATATGTTTACATATTTAAATGCTACATATGTATTCAGTTAACTTTTTACAATCTTGAAGCCCATGATTTTGAAACCAATAATCCTGGGACCATAATATTAGAAGATCAAAATGATGAAGACCACATTGTCTAAAAATCTTGAATACTGAATACTTCTAGCAGTTTGAACCCAGGGACAAGTGCTGATATGGTTCATGGTGGGGTGTGGTCCCAGAAACAGTAACATAGCTAGGACAAGGCAAGAGGGCAACAGCCAGAGTGCAAACTATTGGAGGGTGGGATCAGCTGATGCTGATCACTCTTCAATGTAATACAGGCTTTTAAAAGCTGGTATTGCATTTGCAGTCAAACCTGAGCACTGTAGCACTCAGTTTGTGGTTTAAACTTCTAAACTGTAAACTTTAGCAACTGCTTTTGCTACAGTCTAAAAGCATTAAACAAACTATTCTGCTACATTGAAGCAAGCAGTTTTCCTACAGCTTAAAAAGATTTTTTTAAACAAAAAAAGCTTAAAAAAGATTTTTTTTAAAAATAAAACATGAGCGCTGTAGTGCTCCATGTAGGCAAGATATAAACTGTGGCAACTGTTTGCTACATTTGTTCCCTACAATTTAAAAAGATTTTTTTAAATTAATATGTGAATTCTGATGTGCTCTGTGCAGGCAGGTAGAAGCTTTGGCAGCTGTTTGCTAAAATATACTAAAGGAGGGTTGGGGGGCCAGTGCACAGAAATGGGACCTGAATGGCTGGGGCTGGGGGTGTCATGCATCTGGCTACTTGGTTGGTGTGCCAGTAGAAGGAATGTCACCAGTCCAGGCTGCTATTTGAGCCAGCTATGCTTCTACCCACAAAAGAAGGCTACCATGGGTCTAATAGAGGAAAGTCTAAGAGTTCAATGCTGTGGTCTTCAGCATTTTGATCTTTCAATATTATGGTGCTGGATTTACAGGTTTCAAGACTGGGATTTAAGAGTGTGATTGTAAACTCATTTATTAAAATACTATATACATGTTTTTTTTTTTTTTTTTTTACCAAGCTGCAACCAGCTCTTCCATAATGAGCACAAGAGCTTCAGCACACCCTTAATAACCTGCACTCATGGCTACTTGACAAACAAGTCACCATGAACCTTAAGAAAATAAATGTTTTTTGGTAATCAGCTTTCACCACTTCTTTCTCCCTGACTTTAATTCTCAACCAGTTGAGCAGCTATTCACTTTCGAATAACTGTGTATAACCCTGGTTCTCACTTTAAACATTCATGAATAAAAATATATTTTTTTATTAAAACATGAGCACTATAGCGCTTCGTGCAATCAGGTTATAAACTGCTGCAAATGTTTAGTACATTTATACCAGTTTGCTACAGTTTAAAAGAAGACATTTTATTTATTTATTTAATAAAATAAGTTGAAGGAAAGCTGAGGCAGGGCACAGAAATAGGACCAAAATGGCTGGGGCAGGGGGGAAGGTGGGTGTGTCGTGCATCTGGCCACCTGGTTGGGGTATAGATGTAAGTATAATAAGCTAGTCATGTGACTGGCTTATTACAGTGAAATGCTTTTTTTTTTCACTTGCAGAGCTAATCTGAAGTGGTGGAGTGCTGGTTGAATGAGCTATGTTTCAGTTCATACTTGAGATGGCACTACTGGCCGGAGAGAGTTACACCCACCTCTTGCCAGATATTGATCTTTTCCAGATAGTATTTCTTGTGCACAGCTCTGTGTTATCCAGGTATGAAATGTAGAAGTTAGGACATCATCATGGTCTTTTTATCAGACCAGCTAAGAGCCAGAACAAGAATGAGGAAAGTATGTTCAGAGATGTATTAATCAGGGTTAGAACCACTACCTGTAGGGTATGACTTCTCCTTGGCCAAACCCTTTTTCCTAGCATGATCATTACAGCCACTATTGATACCATTGATAACTTTGGCAAGTTTAGTGTAACTTGAACTGCTTTTTTCTCATACTGATTTTTGTTAAAGGAAGCCACTTACCTTTCCCATTTATGCTTCATAAAATAGAAATATATAATTAATATTTTCTATTACTATTGCTTAGTGGTAAAAGTTATTTGTTTTATGCCATAACAACAGTATGTATCATGTAATACAGTAGGATTTTTTTGTTTCCTTGTTTTTTTTTTTTTTTTTTTTTTGGGGGGGGGGGAGGGTGTGTGTTTTTTTTTAAGTTTTAGGAAGTTAGGATTTGTTTGAGGTGCTAGGCTGTGACACACAAAGTTGATTGGTTAGGGATTACATTTCAGATTGTTGCAAGCCTGACATTTGGATGACTCCATTTTGTTTTTTTAACTGCATTCTAATTTTGGCTAGTTTGGAGCAATTTGTTCATTCCCATAGAATTGAGATGACTGCTGAGTACTGCAGACTCTGAAACTATCTCCAGCACATCCATGTCATTTTTAAATACATTGGATGTGCATTCACAATTGGCGATGTGCTAAAATTTTCTGATATACCTTTGGACATGTTCATAGAGATACATATAAATTAACCTAATCTGATTATAACATGTATGCAGTCTTGAGAAAAACAATATTAATTTGTGAATAGCCAACATAGACAGCAAATGCAGCAGGATGTCACAGACTTACTACAGTAAGGAATTCCATTATTTTTCAGAGCCAACCTTTATATTATTTTCTTCCCAGTATTTTCTATAGGTCATGAATATTAGTATGTTGACTTCTCCTTCATAATTCTATCTGTATCATGCATTTATGACTTCATCACTGATGAGATATCTGCGCTATTAAATTAATCTAGAAATACTTAATGAGATGATGGTGTAATGAAAGCAATCATTTTGCCTAAAAAATGCTGCTCCTGGAATCCAAGGGAGCTAGGAATGGAAAAGAAACAAAAATTGTCATTTTCACAAAAGGATGTCCATTTGGGAACCATAGACATAATGTCCACTGAGCTGTTTGTTGAGATGTAGGAAGTTGATTTAGAAGACAGTCAGTTGACAAAATGCTATAGTTCACATTGCTGATTGCCTGGTTATTCAGCTGAGTTGTGACTTCATAAGGAAATGTCTAGGGTGTTTTATTAGGACCAGTGCTATGAGTATATCCTGGTTGAACTGGCCACAGCAAAAATGATAGATATTCTGTATCATCTCTATAAAAATGTACTTAATATGCATATGCTTACTCAAACTTAAAGGTGAAATTATAATCAAAGCTGTTATTGTGTCTGGAGAGATAGGTAATGGCTATTAAATTTAAACAGCTGGTATACAGAGGGTTTTAAAAAAAAGTCAGGTAAGGTAGACAGCTGTGATTGGGCATTTCATGTCCAATATCACTGTGATCTCCAAAAAAGTTCATCCTGTTTGGGGGTCACCAATGGAATGGAAATACAATGTCTGATGTAAGGAAATCAAATGATACAAGATTTAATAATAAAACTGGAAGTAGAGAAGAAAAAGGAAATTTGAACAAGTGAAAAGGTGAGCATGAGTGATATCCCTATATCCCTATAAGACAACATGGATTTCTCAAGTCCAGTTTCTGAGGATCCACTATGACTGAAACTGGAATTTTGTAATCCGTTTTCTCCAAAAGCATATATGTTTGAAATGATTTTGTTTGGGTCTTATGTTCAGTTTTTCTGTATTATTCTGATTTTGTGAATTTGTGTTTGGCTTTTCTTATTTCACTGCTCAAACTCTTATTTGGTTGAAGTGCAGATACAGTTCTATGTACTCTTTCATACAAAAGTACTCTAAATTGGGAATAGGAGCAAAACTTTTCTTGGATGCATGTTTGCACTTTTCACTGGGTTGTATAATCTTGGCATTGCTATACTTAAGTAAAAGTGATATCAGAGCAGAACATCTTACATTTTATTCTACATTTTTGAGTTTCAGTATTACGGTCTAATTTTAGTGGTCCCTAGCTATTCACATATATAATGCTAGTCCAGATCCAATAAGGATAAAATAATTTTACTTAGGCTTTGACAACTGTATGCTTCTAAATATCAGTTAAATTATAATAAAATATACAGCTGACCATAATCTGCATCAGCAACTGTCCACATTTACAATACCTACTGGACCTGTCTTATCCTCCCATTAGCTCAACTTGACCCCATCCAAAGCCATTGGGTAGTGTAAGGATATTGGTACAATGTCATACTGTTTGCAGAAGATGGTGCCCTAACTCCTGCACCTTTGCCAGCTCCACAATCACTGCCCTTGGGGGTGTATGAGCACTGCTGCACATGTGCAGCCTCTCATCTGAGCAGCTCACTGCTCATGCAGCCTGGAAACTAGCCAGGCTCATATGTTGCATATTGCAGTCAGCCCTAGATTTCCTCCTTCCCCCAAGGATAGGAGAGCTGAAATTGGCCACTCACTTCCATATTCCCCTTGTGGCCCCTCCACTACCAGTGCCACTAATTGAGCATGGGTCATCTGGGAGCCAGCTAAATAAATGGAAGTCTTATATCAAAAACAACAGGTGCAGAGTATAATAAGTCCAGCTCGATAAATCATTGAAAGAAGCAGTGGCGGGTGGTGACTGCAAATTAAAGGGGAGGCTGCATGAGACAGCTGAATAGGTGGGGCCAATGATCATGGGTGTGGCCATCTAGAAAGGGGTGGAGCTATGCTCAAAACCACAGCAACTAGAACTTTAATTAAATAAACTGGCCTGGGTGCCAGACCGTCATTACAAGAGTCCAATCAAGACAAAATGAAGTGTAGAAGAAAATAAATATTTCAATGCATTGGTTACATGACAGCTTACTTAATATCTAGATGGAAACACAAAGGTTGTGAGGCATGAAAAAATAAATTACTTTTTAAATACATTACAGGAATGTCAGTCAAAACCAAGTATAAAAAATCAAGCAGCACTCAACCCAAGCCACTTCTCCTTGCACTTCAGTTTTAATTATAATTTATATTCAGCTTTATAAAATTACCAAGTAACATGCTGAAAGTAGCAATCTCTGTGATACCCCCACTTGTAAAAATGTTTCTTATCCAAAAAAGACCTGCTGCCTGACAACTATCTACTTGTTTCATGGGGAAGACATGATCTAAGTAAAAAATGAACAGCAAACAAGAAACAAGCTCAAGATAAATTGCTTAAAGGATTACTGCACAAGTTATGGACAACACATGATAGATTGGCATTCTGTTTAGTTTCCGGGTAAAGCCTGCAAAGAGGACTGCAAGTCTCCAACAAATGTAATGACCTTCTAAAAATACTGTAATCCTGTCCTTTATTACAAATGCTGTCATATGCATTTCGATACCTAAGGCTTATACATTATCCAGTTATGTAAATATTTTCTGCATGGCAACAACAAAAAGGCTTTCAATGTTGGTAATTCTTTAACAGTATGCTATCAAAGCTTACTTGCATCTTACAATCTCTGATAAGCTTACCTGATGGTCATTAAAGCACTGCTACTTAAACACAGGGCACTGTGGCAGTATGCATTTTCTGAATAATAAGAAGCATAAATCAACAGTATAAAAATATGACAGAAAACCAGAACATTCTGGAAAATGAAGGACAGATGAAAAGGCACTGTTGTACTTGTGTCTAGCTTGGATGGGGGGATACTGTACACACTTACACTGCATAACTGCTTCTTGCCTTGCTTGGACACATCCAAAGTCACCACATGGGGGAGTGGGGTGGAACAAGTTTGTCACAACTTGAAATGTCTCTGGCTGACGGTGATGGCTCTGACACTCATACCTCTCAACCTCAGTGCAAGAAATCTGGACAAAGCCATACACAGAAGTGGGACACAGGCCCCAAAATAAGGACAATTTTTAAATATTGCTCTTATAAACTTAGAAAGATAATAGAATAGTAGTAGGTCTTGCATTAGTATGAATTTTTTGAAGGGTATGAAATCTGAAACTCAAATGTCTGCCATTATTTTCTAACTTCAGTCTTTAATGATTTGCCACTAATTTGCCAGAAAAGCACAATTTTATGAAAAACGGACCAAACATTTGATGCAAAAATATAAAATTGCCACACAATGCAGCTGGGCACCTGTCAAAGAAGGCTATCACCTTTTTAATATTAGTACTGCTAACTTGAACAGCTGACAGAATAAGAGAATCTACATGCATTTCTGAAATAAAAGTAATCTATAACTCTGATCATTATAGTTATTTATAATTGTAAACCCTCCACGTTTTCTTCCAAAACTGCCATTTTGCCGAGATATTATTGGGGAGAGCAACATTTTGAGCCAAAATTGGGGACAGTTGAGAGGTTTCAATATTCCTAATTCTATAAAACAATTTATTTGCACATACCTCTCAACCTCTTAATTCAGGAAATCTGGACAAGGCCAAATATATTGGGGGAACATACAAACAGTACTAAAAATTGCTCTTGTATAAACTTAATACAGTTGATAGAATAACAGGTCTTGCTTTAGCATGCATTTTTCTGAAGGTTATGATGTCTGAAACTCAATGTCTGTCATTACTTAGTGACATCATTGCTAAATGATTTGGCAGAAAAACCACAAATTTTATGAGGAACAAACCAAAAAATAAGAAGCAAAAATCTATTCATTCTGCAACAATCTGGACAGTTGATGGGTATAGTTCATATGGGGCTGTCTTTGAATTTGCTGCCCTTCCTCCTTCACAAAATCATGATCGAATGGAGCCTTCCTCCTGCAGCCATTCCAATGCCCCATTCCTTGGTTATTTTGCCACATTTACCATAAACACTGTAATGTGCATACTGCTTTACTTCTGAGATGATTCGGATTTCATTTGAAAGTTTTATTTTGCATTTTACAGCACAAACACTAATAGATATCTGCTAAACAAAGTAATGCAGTCTCACAATGAAAATAAACTTAGCATTAAAATTTCTCTGTCCTTGAAACTCACATTCATAGAAACAGCATTGGAACCCACATTCAAAGAAAATACATTTTGCCAGTGGCAGATAAAGATTAATTTTGGGCTGCTTTCAAATCATAGGCCCCTTGCACATGGCACATACACTTGCTCTTTGATAAACCTTCCTGACTGTATTCAATTTTATTCCTTGTACAATACAGTACAGTTGTTAGAGGGCATTTTAAATTTATTGTTTTGAACATTTTTCCAGTAATCAATGAAATAAAATACATGCACCATTAATGACAAAACTGCCCAATTCAGAACATGTCCATCATAAAAGTCTACTCAAACTTCTGCAGTCCACCAGTATTAGTAAATATGCACAATCTCTAAAGAAGTAAAAGTCATCTAAATAATTCCACATTAAAGAAATCTCTAACTAATGAAGAGGTTGCTGCTAGCAGACAACTTTATATTTCATTGTTTCATCTACAAATAAAGTGCCTGTTGCCCTTGAGGAATGAATTGCTTATGTTGCATTAAAAAATGATAAGCTAGTAATTGTGCAATAGGGAATGGATGGCAAACTGAAAACAGGTTCATAGTTACTAAGTATCTTCACCAAAAAGGACTGCAGCATCCACCCCCTTTACAACACAGTACAGTATCAGCAATGCATCTACCTACTGTGGGAGTAGAACTGACAGCTTTCTGCATCAAAAGCAAGTACATTACCTGTTGTGTTATTAACAATGCAAGCAGACTCAACATAAGCAGCACTAAACTTTTGTTCCTCTGCAGCTCTCAGCCCCTTTTAAAATCTACTCGACACTCTATCTCTGAACTTTGCAGCACAAGAAATCTGTAAAAAGCCAAAATTTATTGGGGGTACAAAAGCCCAAAAACCAGGGACACATTTTAAACATTGCTTGTATAATGTTGGAAAGTTGCTAGAATAAAATGCTGTGTTACCACCATACATTTCACTGCCAAGTCTTGAACCCAAGACCCTGTGCAAAACAGTCAGAGCAACATAACACTATGACAAATCATCCATTTTGCAAAAGAGAGGAAGACTGAAACTTAAAAGGCTACCACAATGGCACAAAATACCTGGACAAAGCTAATAATGGTGGAATACAGTCCCAAAAATAGGGAAAATTTTCAAATATCGATCTTATAAACTTAGAAATTTGCTAGAATAAAATGTTTTGTGTTACTATGTACTTTCTGAAGAATATGAAGTCCAAAATTCAAATGCCTGTTATTTTTATTTATTTAATATTTGTTAACCTGGAAAGTTTGACTTCGAACAAAAGCCAGTTTTACATTTGTTAACCAGGAAAGTCTGACTTGGAACAAAAGCCAGTTTTAGATTTGTTAACCAGGAAGGTCTGACTTGGAACAAAAGCCAGTTTTACATTTGCTAACTGGGAAAGTCTGACTTGGAACAAAAGCCAATTTTCAGCATAGGTCCAGGGAGAAACACTCCAAACACATGTAAGAGGGGAGGACATGCAGACTCCATACAGAAGGCACCCCAGCCAAGAATCAAACCAGAGAACCTGTAGCTGTCAAGCAACAATGCTACCACTTCACCACTGCACTACTGCCTGTATAAGGAAATAATAATACAGAAACCATATATTTCATGAGGAACAGAACAGAAAAAATATGAGATAAAAATCTATAATTTTTTTACAAATGGTGGTGGGTAGGGAATTCAGGCCCTTGCCACCTACACCCAAGGCACAGGGTTCAAGCCTTAGGTATTCTGTACCCACCACCATGTGTTCTCTCTAACCACCCACACCCCATTCAGTGTTCCCATGCAAGCTAACAGCTGGTTTACCTTTCCCTGCAAGAGTAGGCTCCAGCCTGCAGACAATGCAGTCTGGAGCTCTTCTGTTCTATGTGGTCATCACCATTCTGGGCATCTGCCAGGCAGAGATGCCCTTCCCCCTATGCAGACTGCTGACACAGCAGTCTGGAGTTCTGTGAGTTAAGCATGCATGCTCGGAGTTCCAGGACTTTGTGATTTGTTTTGTTTTCTTTCTTTACAGGTGGGGGAGTTCCAGGACTTCACAATTTGTTTTGTTTTCTTTCCTTTCCTTTCTTTCTACAGGTGGGGGGGCTGCAGTCCTGCAGTACTATAGCACAAGCCACCCCTGGAAAGAAGGCAAAAATGAAGAATGCAGAGAATATATTTAGGGAAAATTACACCCATATTAGTAACAAGAATGAATATCTGACAGAGACAGAGGAAGAGATAGGAAGTAGTAGGACAGAAAAAAGAAGAAAGAATGTAGATATAATTTACAGTCATAAAAATATTGCTATTATTTGCATATTATGAAGAAAAATATATGTTTTGGGCTGTCTGTTTGAATATAGATTCACTGCTACAATATATATTATACAGGATGCATGTGAGCACTATAAAAGACCACACTCTATCAGTATTTAGCAAGGACTTTGTGTATCTCATTATTCTGTCCTTGATGCCACTTCTCAGCTGCAGCACTTTCAATTCATAACCATAATTAGCACAGGGAAACTGTTTATCGCAAGAATGAGTAAAGTACAGTTGTGTACACTTAGCATAAATGTAGATGTTCAAGTGTATTCACTGTTGCAGTCATAACATTTGGGTTATCCCTGCTAGGGTAGCCCTTTGCCAGCCTAAATACCAGAGGTTTAGTATTTCTGCGTTGGTTGCTGTCACTTCAGGAGTGACGTCAGATCACTGACAGTAGTATAAAGTAAGGCAGCTGACGCCATTATATCAGTTTTTCGTGCCCTAACCTGTCAGGAGCTTCCAAGTGGGAGCCAGCTTCTGGTAGAAGAACTCCACCATTAGAAAGTAAATACAAATATGTCCCTTGTAAGGAAAGAGAAGAAAGAATATGGGGGTGGAGGGAGGGAAACCAGGACTGCAACAGTGAATAAACTCAAACATCTACATTTATGGTAAGTGTACACAACTGTACTATATTCTTCATATTTCACTGTTGCAGCCATCACATTTGGGTTGATTCCCAAAGCTGAGGAAATGGGTGGAGGCAGTCAAGGAACCTAGGGGCTGGCTAGGATGCCCTGCAAGACTGCAGAGGCAAACCCTGTCCTGGATTTGGAGAAGATAGGCTGGTGGTAATGCTTGGTAAAGATGTGAACAAATGTCCAGGTGGCAGCCTCCAGGATGTCCCTGGTGAGGACTAAAAGTGTATTAGTTCTGGTTTAAGCACTTGGGCTTCAGGCCAGTTATTTTACATTAAGAAGGTTCATGGTCTGCACTCTTGTGGGAGGAGAGGCTGGACTCTGCCCTTCTAAGCTGGGAATGTCTGGTTAAAGGCTTATAGTGCCTGCATATTTGAACTGTTTCTTACTGAAATTGGTACACCTCATTTGCTGTAGCATAGACTAGATCCAGGCCTGCTGAATCTAGCTTTGTTTGTATGCTTGTTGTTTGTTTGCTTATTTCCCTGAAATGCTAATTTCACCTAAAACTCGGCTTTTCAGTGCTTCTGTGGATCCCTAGTGATATCTGAATTGCTTGCTGTACTTATTTCCTTGTTTCATTTGAAAGAAAGTTACTGTTTGTCATTTTTGCATTTAAGTTACCTGTAACACATTGCACTTAAGTTACCTGGCACTTGCTCACTAAGCCAGCACTAAAAAATTAAAAGCACTACACCCTCACAAACTCCCCTTGAGTACCTTTTTCCCCATTGGCCCTTTTTTTCAATTATAAAGGAATTCCCAATACTATTCTAGCATGTCCAAAGGTCAGTTATCAATCTCCTCTCCGGTCCAGCTGGTGAATCTGGGAATCTTGAGGCAATGTTACAACTGCCTCAAGTACACAGACAACCCTCTCCTCCTCCCAACAAATTCCAACACATGTGAGAGATGCAACCATATAGCCAAACTGGAGGCTAAGCTCTCTCAACTCTGTACTGGCATAACCAGTCAGGAGGAGAAGGAAACCACACTCACTACAATTCCAGTCTCACATAGACCTACCACGACAGCAAACCAAACAAATAAACACACAAAAACATACTCAGAGTCTCTAAATAAAAATCTGCCTAAGCAGCAGAGACCTCCAAAGCAGACACCCAAGCAACCGCTACCCCAAAACAAAACACGTGCAACACATAGATCACAAAGCCAGTGTGCTGAACAGTGACAGCCCTTAAGGCTAAACAACACACCTGATACACTTGTAATAGGTGACTCTATCGTCAGGCACACTGACATCCTACTAACCAGGCTGAACAAGGAGAAGGTCACGGTGAGCTGCCTGTTGGGCACTAGGATCCACCACATAATACAAGGACTCAGGTCGCTTCAAGGCAAGTACAAATATGACTCAGTCATTGTCCATGCTGGTGTGAATGACCTGAAATGTACCTCCCTGAACTACATGAAAAGAGACATAGAGAAGCTCTCTGAGCATGTAGCCCAGGCCGGTATGACCCTGACCTTGAGTAGCATCTTACACTCACCAAGAATGATGCCACAATATGAAGACAAGATGATCAATTTCAACAATTGGCTTAAGTATTGGTGTCGTTCAAAGGGGATCCAATGCCTGTCAGCCTGGGATGACATGCTTGACAAGCCACGATGCTTCGCTAGGGACGGCTTGCACCTGTCACCCCTGGGCTTTCGGATATTGGCAAAGGCTCTTGCTACCCCCATAGTGCCTTTTTTAGGCAAGGCTCAAAAGACAAACCCACCTCCATAGGTATCACAAGGGATAAGAAACTAAGAGTAATGCTACTCAACGCCAGAAGTCTAAACCTCAAGATGCATGCACTCAAAACTCTCCTTAGCATGGAGAACATCGATATCTGTGCAGTAACAGAAACCTGGTTCAAGGCTCCCGAGAGAACCCCAGCACTACAAGGTTATACCTCATACCATGCTTTTTGGCCCCGAAACCTGGACCGAACCACAAATGGAGGGGGGTATCAATATTCATCAAAGATACCCACACCTCCAGGTTGGTGGCACAGCACAAAGCATCAGAGACTATCCATGTGCAACTAACAGTGGGTAAAACTGCCTTCCAGTTTATAGCCTGCTACAGACCACCCTCCCAAACCCAGGAACTCCACTCAGCCTTCCTGAGAACATTGGGGAATATGAAGGTCTCTCCAAACACCATTATATTGGGCAACTTCAAGTACCCAAACATAGACTGGGAGCATTACTCTAACTCCAACACCCTAGCCCAAAGGTTCCTAGAATTTATAAACTCAAATGCTATGGAACAACTTGTTACCACTCCCACAAGAGGGGAAAACATACTGGACCTGATCATCACCAACATGGGGACTCTATGCTCCAGACCAGAAGTGTATCCCTCACTGGTAAGATCAGACCATAAACTAATCTCACTGGATATTCACATCCCGACCCCACCCCCTGCCCAGAAAACCACAGTGAAAAACTTCCCTCAAGCAAATTTCACACTCCTCAAAACCGAGGTGGAATCCTTTAAAGACCCCGGGCCTGTGGAAAATATGGCCCAGACTGCAGAATCCTTTATAAACGCATTCTATGAACACCTTCAGGAATGCATGGATCTTGCAATCCCAAATAAAACCAAGACCCAATCCTCCAAAGGCAGACATCCTGTCTGGTGGACCCCAGCCATAAACAAACTATACAATAGAAGGAGGAAGCTACAGGACACTAAGGATAATCACAAGGCTTTCTTTAGTTATGTTAGGAACCTGGGTGGGAATTCCCAGATATGCTCAGAATTAGTCCAAAATGACAAAAAATACACCGAACCCACAGACATTGCCAACATCCTAGCTGACAGGTTCAGCGCAAACTTCTCCCCCCTCTCCCACCAAAAGGGCAAATATCTATCCCAGCAGAGTGATGCCCCCCTGACATCTCAGATGCTCAGGTAAGAGCCGCCCTCTCCAAAGCAAAAAACACAGCATCAATGGGACCAGACAGTGTCCCGGGCTGCATCCTACATGAACTCCAAGAAGAGCTAAACCCAAACATAAAACTATTGTTCAATCTCAGCCTTACTACAGGATATGTACCCAAAGAGTGGCGTACAGCAACAGTGGTCCCTCTCCACAAAGGTGGTGCCTCAACGGATCCTGGAAACTATCGCTCCATAAGCCTGACTAGATTGGCCTGCAAAGCTATGGAAAGGATCATCATGGACCTCATAAATAAAGATATTGGGGACCTACAGACACTGGATCCTACCCAGTTCGGATTTGTTAAGGGCAGATCCTGCCTCTTAAACCTGGTCGATTTCTTTGAAACAGTCACCAAGGCCATTGACGAGGGGAAGGTGGTCCACACAGCCTACCTGGACCTGCAAAAGCCTTCGATACAATACCCCACTCAGGCATTATAGATAAGCTCACCAGCTTAAATATAAATCCCTGTGTCACTAGATGGGTTGCAAACTGGCTCAAGGACAGAACCCACATGGTTAGAATTGCTGGAGCCATGTCAGACTCCAAACCAGTTACAAGTGGCATCCCACAAGGCTCAGTCCTGGGACCTCTCTTGTTTGGTATATATTTCTCAGTGGTACAGGCCAACATGGAAGGACAGTGGCTGACCAATTTTGCAGATGACTGCAAACTGGGTGCCATAATCGATTCTACAGCCGACACAAGCGTCCTCCTAAAGGGCCTCATAGAAACAGACACTGTTACCTGCTTCCTCAGACCTTAATACAAATGACAACAGTTGCTAAAATTTCCATTTTAAATATTCTGCACAACCAATAAAAACAAACATATTTAATGAGCCAAACTTCTCTTCTTTAAAATAGGTTTTAAAGAGATGGCACTATTCAGAGCTGGAGGGGCATATGCCTTAAAGTCAATAATCCATTTTAATTCAACACATTCTGTTTCATTGTACAAATCACCTTCTCTTAGGCTGTCATTGACCTTTTGTAACACCAAGAACTTAAAACTATGGTCTCCCCCAACTTCTGACGCATGCCTGGCCAATGTATTGGTTAGTTTGTTACTACTTATATTATTTAGATGTTCCAACACCATTTCCTTCAACATACGATTGGTCTTACCTTTGTAAAAACTGTCACATAGGTTACAGCTAGCCATATAGACTATTTGTAGTTGAACAATCCACATAGAATGAAAATCTCTATTGATTTCATAGTCACTGGGTGTATAAACATGCAAGTTGACCAAATGTTGGCGCAGGCTTTACAAATCCTGCATGCATATGTCCCCTTACACTGTGAATTCAACTGTCCATAAGACATATTTTGCTTATAACACAAATGTTGCTTCAGGTTTTTACAATTCTTGAAGCAGAATTTGGGGTTAGATTCTATCACCCTACTTATTTTTTGATCCGTCAATAGAATTGGCCAGTTTCTCTTAACAATTTCACATACTCTATTGATCCCTCCAGAATAAGTTAAACACATTCTATTCATTGCTTTTGTGTCCACTGCCTTTTCATTGTCTACAATTATAGGAGATTGATCAGAGAAAAAATGTTTTATTTTTGTACATTCCAACTTATTAACTTCTTCTATGGAATTCTCTATCTCCTCAATTCTATAACCTCTGTCCACAAGGTCTAGGCAAAGTGCATTAAGTGCTTCCTCTAGTGATGCAGGATCTGTATATAATCTCTTGCACCAAAGTACCTGATTTTTCACTACATTCCTAGTGGTGTGTCTAGGATGCATACTAGACCAGTGCAGTATGTTATTCTTCCTACATTGTTTCCTGTATTGCTGAGTGGACAAACTGCCAAACATGTTCTTACTGACTGTAACATCAAGAAAATCAATGCTTTCCAAAGAATAGTGCAAGCAAAAAGACAAGTATGTAGTTGTTCTCTCCAAATAACGCACAGAATTTTTTAGGTCTACTTCATTGCCATGCCAAATGAGAAAAATGTCATCCACAAAACGCTTATAAAAAGTGACATGCATCTTGTACATATCACAACTAAAGACTGACTCTCCCGATTGGCAAGAACTAAATTGGCATATGTATTCACACATGCTGTGCCCATAGCTACTCCTACTATTTGAAGGAAGTATTCAGATTCATAAAGGAAAACATTGTTTTCCAAGATTAAATCTAATAGAGCACAGACTGTATTTATCTTCATATTGGGGTTGCTACTCTCCTTAATAAGAAATTGTCTCACATTTTCAACACCATCTTCATTCGGAATAACTGTGAATAAAGAATTCACATCTAAGGTGACAAAAAACATACTTCTGACTGCATCCCCATCTCTGTGCTTAGCCCATATGTAGAGATGTTCCAATAATTGCTTACTGTCCCTTAAAATAGTCTCCACTTTATTTAGGACACTCCTAGGTTGTTTCTCAACATATATGGACAGTGGCTCAGTGAGCCAACCTCTCCCAGACACAATAGGTCTAAGGGGAGGGTCTAATGGATCTTTATGCACTTGTGGCAGACCATATATCACCGGTATGGTGGGATGTTCAACAGAGAAATATGTGTACAAAGAATAATGTATTTGATCAGTCATGAGCATATCATAAACATAAAAGTTCAATCTGCTAATAATGCCATTAACCTGATATTTCTGCAAAATTACATATACAGTATTAACATAAATCATTTCATGCATTTTATTCAAATAATCTAGTCTATCAAAGACAACTATCCCTCCACCCTTGTCCGCTGGTCTAACAACCAGGTGCTCGGCTCTTGTCAACAAATTTAATGCCTCATATTCCTTAAATGACAAGTTAAGAAAGGTGGACTTACAATTTTCATTGAAACTTTTCCTTAAATCATCCTCACACACTTTAATAAAAGCTTCCATTGCTGGGGAATTGTCAGGTGTAAAAGTACTTGTCTTTTTAAACCCACATACATTATTTACTTCAGCATTCTCATCCATAAAAACAGTTTTTAACATAATATTCCTAGAAAACATTTTCAGATCTAAAATAGTTTCAACCAAGTCTATTTTAGTAGCAGGAATAAATGAAAGACCTTTATTTAAAACAGACAGTTCCTCACTAGTCAATTCAATGGATGACAAATTAAATACTAAATTATTCATTTGCGATTGCGTGTTTGTGGGCGTGTATTTTGTGGACCTTTGGTTTGAGTTGGCGGATCGAAAGTGCTAACCTAAGTATATTTGTTTGTATCATATTAAACTGTTTTATCCTATTCTGTTCTTAGTGGGACAATGCCTGCTGAACCTGGCTGGCTGCCCCTGTAAGAAATCCTTAACTTTCTGCATAGATTTTGCTTTTTCTTCCAACTTTTTTAAGACCTCTTCTGCCTTAGTGTGAAATAGGTTATCTTTGTGCAAGGGGGCATCCAACAAATTAGATTAGCATGATCTGGCAAGGGCTGTTCCTTAATCCATGCATGCCTTCTAAGGACAGATCCAGTGACTGCTGCCCTGCAAGAAGCTTTTAGGGTGTCAAAACCACAGTGCAAGGTGTGTTTAGTTATTTTACTTGCAGAATGCATTAACTCTTGTAACTCTTTAGATTCTGCACAAGCAGGAAAGGAAGACATTTTTTGTCTGAGGAGTTCCAGAGTATGTTGCTGAAATTTTAGCATATGAAACTGACAATTGAGTGCTCTGATAGCAAGAGTAGCTGAGGTGTATACTTTTTTACCCCATCTGTCTAGTGCTCTGGAATCCCTATCTGAGGGGGTGGGATTCTTAGCAGAGGTTGCTTTAGTTCCTTTAGGCCCTTGAGAAATTACCTCAGGGTCAGCAGTAGGATTTTTGAAAAGAAATTTGTGAGAGTCAGGGACTCTGTAGTACCTGTCTGGTTTTCTGGGTGCAGGAGGGAGGGTGTCAGGAGTCAAACTGGATTCCAGGAAACCATCCCCCACAACATCCAGGACTGGGGGGATGGTCAAGGGTCTGTGCTGTGGAAGATCTAAGAATTCCCTGAGTGGCTTTTTAGACTGAGCATAGTCCTGACTTTCCCATTGGAAATGCTCCCTTAAGGTATGAAGAGTTTCCCCAAAGGAAAAATCCTCTAGGGGAGAAGCTGAAGGAATGGAATCCTCTGCATCCAAATCCTCATAAGCGGAGAGGGGTTGCACGTCTTCATATTCAGATGCATCAGAGTCATCGGACTCCTGTTCAGACAAAACCACACGGAACAGATGTCTTTTTCTTTTGGAAGGGGTAGCTTGGCTTCCCCTGATCAGCATGATAAGGTCTTCTGCCATTTTAAGCATTTCAGACTGAGGCAAGGAAGCAGGTGCCTGAGATTGGGTCATTGTTTTTTTGGGTGTGGTTCGTACCCTGGGCCTAAGAAACTCGGTCGTTTTCGAAAGAACAGTAGATGCACAAGAAGACATTGATTTGTGTCAAGAATCAGTAGTGCAAAGGACTTCCTCAGAAGCTGGTGCCTGTTCAGAGGCTCTGGACCCATCTAAGGTAGAGATGACCACAGGATCCTTAGTCGAAAAAGAGTTTTGTGGCATATTGGACTCCAAAAGGGTCTCAGTAGCAGCCTGCGGATCCACAGAAATGGGCATCAGGGGCTGCGAAAGCACCTCACTGAGGAACGGAGAATGGACGACTGGCTTAGCGGGAGCATCTTCGGTAGGATTAGACCTGTGCTATCTTTCTTTATCTTTACTTTTTTTCGAAGATCTGCTGTTGGATGGCTTACCGAAGCCATATTGGAGTTTGAGGACTGTAAGTGAAATTATCTATCTACAATAAACGCCCGACGACAGACAGTTCTGGTGTTGAACAAAGCACAGAAGCGGCAGCGGGGGACTTCGTGGTCTGGGCCTAAATAAGTGACGCAGTAAGAATGAAAGTCTTGGTGTGGTATGTGCCTTCCACAGGCGAGAGAATTGTTAACTTTTTCTGACATTGGTTAGTGCAAGAAAAAAAGATCCCCAACAGGGTACTTAGCTTTAGAAGACTTCAGCTTCAATTCGGTAGATGAAACTCAGGTAGCGGCTGACCGGCACTCATGCAAACTGCTTCTGCTTCGGGATCTGCGGCAACAAAGACTGATGTAATGGCATCGGCTGCCTTACTTTATACTACTGATGACCTGACGTCACTCCTTAAGTGACAGGAACCAACACAGAAATACTAAATCTCTTGTATTCGGGCCGGCCGAGGGCTACCCTGGCAGGGATAACCCAAATGTGATGACTGCAACAGTGAAACACGAAGAACATCATATTGTTTTCAGCAAGCAATAATGCATTTAACATACAACACCAACAAAAATGTTGCAAGATATTTTCTCTCTCATGAACAACTTCTGGAATCCTGCAGTTTAGGATGATAGTCAACTCATTTGAATTAAATCCTTCTACCAGACATTTTATATAGTTTGAGAAATATTCAGAAATGAAGCATGCAAGATAAGGATCACATTATAAGGATCAAAGGGTAGGCTTTGAAATTGAACATAACATGATATACTTCTTATTAGGTGTTAGAAAGTACATAGTCATCAGTTTCATGCACTACATCATATATTCAACTATGACTGCAAGGCATGAGGTATAATATATGGGCCCAACTCTTCTCTGCTGGAAAGCATTCCCCATTATATCTTACACTATACATTGTAAAATTAATTTTGGTTACTAGGCAGCAGCAGCAATAAAGATTTATATACTCTAAACATCAATTGCCTTAAAATAATTATATTCAGCTGTGCATGCATCTTTGTTTAGACCTTTTCTGAGAGGTGCAACTGTTCACGTTTTTAATGAAACAGGAAATGTTCAAGTTTTTAATAAAAGAGGCAATCCAGACTTGAAATAGGTGATGTTTTGAGACATGGTATAAATTTAGGAATGAAATGAAGTGTGACAAAGATCAAAAAAGATACTGCTTGTGGCAGAGGTGGAAGCCGTTGGCTGATGGCAGGTCAGCATGTTTCATACTATTAGCAGCTGAGTTAGTAAGTGGCAAGTTTGTTAAGTTGATAAAATACTTAATTAGTTTTCTCGATCCCTAAATATTTGTATAAACTCGCTTATTTTGATTTATGGTCTCTAAATGAGTTAATTACAGAAATGAAAAGACCTTAAAAAAGTATACAACATAGATTTGCTTCCGCATTCACCATCTTTGGTTCTATCTAGTTAAGTAAATCACTGATGCGGCCATGACTTACATATTTTTCTACTATGCCTATCAGTTTTTCTGAAGGAGACATCATGGACTTAAATTCTTTGGTTGATGTGATCCAGGATTTAAGAAAAATCATCTCATCTTTTAAACAATCTGTAGAGAAGCAGTTCAAAAATGTGAAATTAGGTCTGACTAGAAAAGTAATTGTCATGGGTGGCCATGGTGGTGCAGCGGTTAGCGTTATCACCTCACAGCGAGAGGTTCTCCGGTTCAATCCTTTGCTGGGGTGCCTTCTGTGTGGAGTCTGCATGTCCTCCCTGTGGTCATGTGGGTTTCCTCCCACATTTCATAGACATGCTGTAGGTGGATTGGACACTCTGAATTTGTCCTAGGTGTGAGTACTGAAAGAATATAAGTACTCTATTCTATTTAGTATACACTGTCTTTTCAAAACTGTTGCTAGCATGATTATTAGCTTAAAAAAAAGCTGCAAGAATAATCAGAAATATAAAGGGTTAATTTACAATAGTGTAAAATGCTGAGAAATTAGAAGAATAGTAAGTGTGCTGGCAAACATATATAGCTTAATTAGATTTTGGCATCCATGTAAAAAAATGTTATTGAGAAACAAAGTCTGTAAAATAGATACGCAGATGGCAGCTGGAGGGACATCAAAGTAACGAAGATAGAGCCGGACCACAAGCTTCAGATAGTGCTGGAACACTACGTTTCTGCAAGACTGTTTCCTGGACCACCAAATTTAAAAGAATCAAGGACAAAGAACAAAGAAGAGCTGTTTTACATCAGACTGAAAAACATATTGGACTTTCTGGTATAAATATGAGTGCAATGCCACGGTGGTGCAGCGGTAGCATTGTTACCTCACAGCAAGAGGTTCTCCCATTCGATTCTTGGCTGGAGTGCCTTCTGTGTGGAGTCTGGATGTCCTCCCCATGGTCGAGTAACGTTCCAAAGACATGCGTAGAATGGGCGTGCCTTCGTCGAAGGTTGGGCGTCAAGCTAGCACCTTGGCACCCGTAAAAAATGGACCGGAGTTCTACTGTGGCGACCCCTAACCAGGAAAAGCCAAAAGAAGAACATTAACCAAGCTTTGGGAATTTGCCACAGAGAGCTGACAATATCTGTATTGTGCGCTTGTAGATGCAAAAGTAAAATTGTGCTTGATTGAAGCAGTTTGTCTTCGTGTATGTATTGTACTATTATTATGGAACTCATAAATGGAGAGATTGGGAACCTCCAGTCGCTGGACCCCACACAGTTCGGCTTCGTCGAGGGCAGATCATGCCTCCTGAACCTGGTGGATTTCTTTGAGACAGTTACTCAGGCTATAGATAAGGGAAAGGAGGTACACATGGCTTACCTTGACCTTGCTAAAGTAGTTCATCACTCTAAGAGTTAAAACTGAGGAATGCAAGTAATAGCAGAAAGCAGATAAACGTAAAACTCTACTGCCAATCATGAGCTGACAGGTGATCTGCTGTGGTGATCCCTAACCGGGAAAAATCCATAAGAAGAAGAAAAGCAATTGTCACAGTACATTAAAAAATCACACAAAACACCCACAGACTTTTGACAACCTTTATTGTAACTCATATAGAATAGTAACAGGCAACGTTTAAGGGAAAACCAAATCAAACTCATTGAAACAAAATAAGATAAATCAACACAAATAAACATAAGGGCAGTGTACCAGCTCACCCTTGGATAAGCAGCGTCCCCAACTTGCTCACTTATCATTGTAATAACAAGGCAGCATTCCTGCTCACCTTATCATATCACCAAGCCAATCCTTTCACTCCAAGTATTCCACCATCAAAAATTCCAGTTATCCTCATGAGGGGGAAAAGAAGAGGGGCAAGCCTGTCCCTCTTCTCCGCCCCACCAATTAATCCAAACAAAGGGGGAAGCTGGGAGGGCAACAAGATCACACCAAATGTGCCTTCCCATACTAAATTCCACCTCAAAAGCCCTTAAGACCCACTCATAGAAACCACCTCACTTCTTCCCTCATCTTCCTACTAGATTACCCCTTTCTTAACTGCTCCCTAACCCCACACTTAACCCTTCCTCCCTACTTCCTTACATCCTAATCCCTACCTCCCCTACCCCACACTAAAGCTGTCCCATGACAACTCCGTCTGTTCTCAAACTTCAATTCCTGTGTTACTTGTTTGGAGATGGATACAATAGAATTTATAGCCATACTTACGAAATTGTATTTTGGTTTGTTTCTTTCTTTATTTGTTGACCACAGCATAATATTAATCCTAGTGGAACATTTTCAGGTTCAACCCATTGAAGACATAACATAAATCTGGAGATAGAGCAAAACATCTGAATGCTATAATTACTAACCCCTAGGCTCAGCAATTCATAGAATTTATAAATTCAAATGCCCTTCAACAACTAGTATGTTCCCCCACTAGAGGGGACAACATATTGGATTTAATCATCACAAATATGGGCGCCCATTGTACCACACCCATTAGCATCCCCTCCTTGGTCAGATCCGACCACAAACTGATAACCCAGGACATCCTCACTCCTCCACCTTCCCCAGTCAAAGAAACCATAGTCAAAAACCTTTCCAAAGCAAACTTCAAACTACTTGCATACGAAGTGGAAAGCTTCACTATTCCCTTGCAGAAGGATAATGATATCCAGGATGCGGAATCCTACACCAAGGCACTCTATATGCATCTTCAGGATTGCATGGACCCTGCTATCCCAAATAAAACCAAGACTCCTTCCTCAAGCAAGAAGAAACCAGTCTGGTGGACCCCGGCAATAAACAAACTTTACAATAAAAGGAGGAGACTTATACAAAAAAAGGCCAAATCTCAAGTAGAAAAATCATCCCTGATCAGCATTAGTAAGAAATTGAGGGCCCTCATCAAGTCAACTAAAGCTAATTTTAAAAAGAAAGTTGCCAAGGATGCCAAGGATAACCATAAGGCCTTCTATGGCTACATCAAAAACCTAAATGGCAACGCTCAGGTCTGTTCTGAGCTAGTAAAATATGGAACAAAATACACTGACCCTTCTGACATTGCCAACATCTTGGCTGACAGGTTCAGTGCACATTTCTCCCACCCCTCACCACCTACAGGGCCTATTACCATTCTAGGGGATTGTGTAAGTCCAATTATTACTGATACATTGGTTAACAAGGCTCTATCTAAAGCTGAAAACACTGCCTCCATGGGACCAGATGGTGTCCCAGTCTGTGTCATACGCGAGCTCCAAAAGGAATTAACCCCGCATCTTAATACCCTATTCAGTCTCAGCCTCTCCACAGGATATGTGCCCATAGGATGGCGCACAGCAATGGTGGTCTCACTACACAAGGGTGGGGCCACAACTGACCCTGGGAACTACTGACCAATAAGCCTGACCAGTCTGATCTGTAAGGCTATGGAGCGAATCATTATGGAACTCATAAATGAAGAGATTGGGAACCTCCAGTCGCTGGACCCCACACAGTTCGGCTTCGTCAAGGGCAGATCATGCCTCCTGAACCTGGTGGATTTCTTTGAGACAGTTACTCAGGCTATAGATAAGAGAAAGGAGGTACACACGGCTTACCTTGACCTTGCTAAAGCATTTGACACCATTCCCCATTCAGGTATTATTGATAAGCTCACCAGCCTGGGCATAAACCCTTACGTCACAAGACGGATCGCAAACTGGCTCTCAGACAGATCCCATAAAGTAAGAGTAGTGGGATCTATGTCTGAATCCAGACCAGTAACGAGTGGTGTGCCTCAGGGCTCTGTCCTGGGGCCCCTCCTGTTTGGCATATACTTCTCAGAAGTACAGGCAAGCGCGGAAGGGCTGTGGCTGACTAAGTTTGCGGACGACTGCAAACTGGATGCTATAATAGAGTCTCCAGCCGACATGAACATCCTCCAGAAGGGCCTAAATGAGACTGATGCATGGTGTCAAAGCCATGGTCTCAAGCTAAATGCAAAAAAAATGTGTAGTAATCCCCTTTGGAAAAAACAGAGTACCCGCAAACTACAACATAGGAGGTAATCCACTGAAATCTGAAGAAGAAATAAGGGATCTAGGGACCCAAGTAGATAGTCAGCTTTCCTTTGATAACCATGTTGCCAAAGTGGTTAGAAAATCCTTCTATGTGACCCATCTGATCACGAAAGGGTTTGCATCAAGATCTAAGGATGCAATGGTGTCCCTCTACTCTTCCCTCATCAGACCCATTATTGAGTACAATGCACCAATTGGAATGCACCTGGCTAGACATCTCCAGCAGCTGGAGAGACCACAAAGGTACCTAACCAAGAGGATTACTGGCCTCAAACAGTTGCCCTATGCAGCACGATTGAAAAAGCTAAGACTGTTCTCTGTTGCATACCGCTTTCTCAGAGGCGATCTCTGTCTAACGTACAGAGCCATGTCCAACCCAGAATTGTTGAACATGCTCCAACTTAGCAAAACCAAATCCACTAAAGCTACATGCTCTAGGGATATAAACCTCAACATAACAATGAATAGAACATGCTGGAGGGATAGATTCCCTTCGCAGAGACTTCCCTTACTATGGAACAGGGTCCCGATCTACATAAGACAGAGCCCCTCACTATCACTCTTCAAGAAGAACCTTGATGAGTGGATGGGTAACAGAAAGTTCATACCAAGGATCACACCAACAGCACTACTAGATAGGGGCCAAGGGTACTAGCTGCTAGTACAAGGGTCTAGGGAACTACTAAAGGGGCGGTGAATACCGCACAACGTGGCTGGGCTAATATATGCCTTTGAGCAGATATCCCAGTACCAACCTATGAACCTATGAACCTATAATTCTACAATTTATAATAAAACACTTACAATCATTTCTATGTGGGTATCTAGGACGTCCATATATTACAGTGTACAATAAAAAGTAGTTTTTGACACGCACAAATGCAAAAAAAAAACTAATTATACAGAGCAAATCAAATCTCTCTCTCTGTTTATATATATATATATATATATATATATATATATATATATATATATATATATATATATATATATATATATATATATATATATATATATATATATATATATATATATATATATATATGTGTGTGTGTGTGTGTGTGTGTATAGTATATTAAAATGCACAGTTACAAAAGTATTCCAATTTGTCTGCAAAAATCAACAAATATTTGTGACAGGGTAACCACAATTTTGGATACCATGCCTCTAAATAATATTAGAGGAACAGGCACTGACCTTAATGTAAATTAGACTTGTCAGAAAGTGGTTATTGCTGCCTAAGAAGGGGGGAGAAGAGTGTCATGGTGAAGGAGTACAAGTAGGAAGAAAATAGGGGGGGATGAGAATGAGAAGAGAGCAAAGCAGGGGCAAAGTGACTGATGCTAGTTCAACTGAATTAACAGGGGAGTGACTACAGAGGGGTTTATGCATTTATAAAAGGAGTGAATCCCATGTTAGGTGATACAGCCACTCTGTGTAGCATTTGCATTTTCTGTTTTGAAGGAAACCATTCCCAAGCATATAAAACCCTGTGTGTGTACACTGTAGATCTGAATAAGCCTGTTTGTAAGTGTGTAAATGCAAACTGAACTTTTGCTTCAGCAATTTAAAAAACAGAAATCTATATTTTTACTTATTTAACATTTGTTTACTGGGAAAGCCCAACTTGGAACGAAGCAAATTTTTTGCAGAGGCCCAGGGAGAAACACTCCAGATGTCTATCTTTGTAATGTGGGAGGAAACCGGAGCACCCGGAAGAAACCCATGTGAACATAGGGAGGACATGCAGAATCATCACGGAAGGCACTCCAGCCGAGAAGTGAACTGGAGAACCTCTTGCTCTGAGCTGACAGCACTATCAATGTACTGCTGCACTGTCCCTGCTGCAGACATTTGATCTGAGAAAAAAACAAACAAAAAAAATTTGGTATGAATGTGTAAACATATTTAACAGGATGGATGGTGGAGATGATGGAACAACTTTGCAAAATACAAAAGAGAAAGGGCAAACTAGACTTTTACAGGTAGAAAACATTCTAGTAGCAGCAGCTCCTGAGAAAATGCTGTTTTTTTTTGTTTGTTTGTTTGTTTAAGAAGCTACACTGACTTCTGCATGGTCAAATGGACATCTTTCATAGACATGTTTTCCTGCTAATATACATGTTATAGCTATAACATAGTCAAATATGTATGTGACAGGAGCTGTGATTGATGAGAGATGCATATGATTATTCTTATGTGAATTAATTATACAGTTTACTGACAGACACACACACACACACACACACACACACACACACACACACACACACACACACACACACACACACACAAAACACAGCACATGAAATATCAAAAGTACATTGGAATACAGCACAAAAAAATGCAAAGATAAAAAACATTGTTGAAAATGTGATCTTTCTAAACAAATTCAATCACAGGAAAACATGTTTCTTTTTCCAGTACTTTCTAAAGCCACCCAACCACACACCTTACCTCCACAGACAAAATGTAAAGCACAAAACACATAATTTGACTGAAAAAGAAACGCATGTTCTTTTTTCATTTGTAATCACATACAAACCAAAACTGCGACCATCAATTGGCATAGCAAACTCAAGAGAATATATTTTACATGTCCCAAATAGCCCCATGAGGCAACTTCAACCCACATTCCATTACATAGATGTACTAATCTTATGAAGACACTATCATGACCAAAAGGATGCATACATTGCTATATTACAGTGAAAAGTGGGTAAATCAACAAGAGCTTAACATAATGAAAACACTTGATGAGCTGCACAGTATAATCTGCCAAAGCAGTCCTTGATTAAATGACTGCAACCGTTGATACCATATTTCCCCGAAAATAAGACCGGGTCTTATACTCTTTCCCCTGCCAAAATACGCATTAGGGCTTATTATCAGGGGATGCCTTATTTACCCACACCGTCCAACAATCTACCTTTATTCATTTATTCATGTACAAAAATTAACATTTATTAATGAACACAAATCGACGTTTATTCATGTACAAAAATTGACATTTATTCATGTACACAAATTGACATTTATTTCGTACTTTTATGTTATTGGACCACAGTTCTAACACGTTAAAACAGTTGTGTGAGAATTCTACATAAACAGTGCACCAAACATTTAAACTTCAGAATATCTGCACCTTGGCTTTCACATGTATTCAAATACAGTCATGTCATCTTCTTCTGGAACATTGTCGTAAGTGTCCAACCTACGAATTTCAACCTGAATTTCTTGTGACTCCATTTCCTGTAGAACCATTGGCCCCAATCTGTCATGCCTAGCAATAGAGCTCTATTTAAATGAGTACTACTTGTCCAAGTAGCCTGCTTGTAGTGCATTGGCAACATATCTGTTAGTGATTTTATCCCATGACTTTTTCACCCAAGTCACGACCTCTTGTAGGCTAGGCTTCACAACGTTTCCAAGCTGATTTCTCTTGATTATAATCTGCCAAAGCAGTCCTTGATTAAATGACTGCAACCATTGATACCATATTTCCCCAAAAATAAGACTGGGTCTTATACTCTTTCCCCCACCAAAATATGCATTAGGGCTTATTATCAAGGGATGCCTTATTTACCCACACCATCCAACAATCTACCTTTATTCATTTATTCATTTATTCATGTACAAAAATCAACATTTATTAATGAACACAAATCAACGTTTATTCATGTACAAAAATTGACATTTATTCATGTACACAAATTGACATTTATTTTGTACTTTTCTGTTATTGAACCACAGTTCTAACGCATTAAAACAGTTGTGTGAGAATTCTACATAAACAGTGCACCAAACATTTCAACTTCAGAATATCTGCACCTTGGCTTTCACATTTATTCAAATAGTCATATCATCTTCTTCTGAACATTGTCATAAGTGTCCAACCCCCAAATTTTGGCCTGAATTTCTTGTGACTCCATTTCCTGTAGAATCATTGGCCCCAATCTGTCATGTCTAGCAATAGAGCTCTCCTTAAATGAACACTGCTTGTCCAAGTAGCCTGCTCATAGTGCATTGGCAACACATCTGTCAGTGATTTTATCCCATGACTTTTTCACCCAAGTCACGACCTCTTGCAGGCTAGGCTTCATGAAGTTTCCATGCTGATTTCTCTCCATTCTATTTTCAGTGTAGTCATTGAGTTCCATATGCAAATGGTCCTTGAATGGCTTGTTTATTGCAATATCAAGAGTCTAGAGATAGGCAGTCATTCCTGCGTGAATCATTATTTGATCTATTCTTCTCTGTGCAAGGAATTTCTTCATTTCTTTAGCACAATGAGTGCTGGCTGAATCCCAGACTAGCAGACCTCTTTTGCCACCTCGCAAAACAAGTGGCAGCATTACATCGACACACTTCCTTATAGCTGCTTGTGTGCACTAGGCTTTTTCAGTTTCAAGAATGTAAATGCCTGAGACACGTTCAGTCTTATTTTTCTTGCCCTTACTTATGATTAGAGGTGGGATTTTCTTTCCATCTAGATGAATTGCCAAAATACAGGTAACATGTGCACTCTCATAACCAGTGGAGGGAATGTAGATTGACAAGGCACCCCTCTGATCAATTGTTGTTTGAGATCCTTGGCCCATAAACACTGCAGTTTCATCCATAGCAATCATGTTGGAGAGTTGGTATTTAGAAAAGTCGATGCCAACAACAAAGGAATTGAATGCAAGTGCACGTTTAATAACTTCAGTATCTTCCAGCTTGAACAGTTTTGTTGATCTTCTTAGAGACAGTTCATATCAGTGAAGGAAGCCATCCAGCCAATGTTGTGATGCTTTGAATTCTTCTGGGGATATTTCTAAATGTGGTGCCATTGCAACGGCAAAAGCTTGGATATCAGCCCTGTGCACAACCAAAGCCTTTGCTCTCCTGTTAGCAATCCACTCACAGATGATGTCTTCCAGCTCAGGAAATAAGGGTTGCCGACCTGATCCACACTTGCACTTCTTAGCATTTCCTTCATTGGCCTGTTGATTGAGGTTATTGTATGCTGCATGCCATTTTCGGACCATTCGGAGATCTAACTTCTTCCCTTTGCAGAAAGCCGTCAGATTCTTTCTCCAGGAGTCCGCCATGATTCCTTTCTTGTATGTGATGGAATAGCTCTTTCTTTTTGCACTCATCTTGTCTGGGGGGGGGGGGGGTTAATTTGAAGACTTATGAGACCGGAGTGGCAACACAAAATTACGCTGATTACAAAGAGAAGGCACACCCACAACCATGCACTATCACATGTGCGTGCTTTACGCACGTTGTCTGTACATTGATCGATCAAAATACGCCTGAGAGTGTTTATGGGCCAAGGATCTGAACTGTCAAGTGTGAATGATGGTTAGGGTTACAGTAAGAATTGTGGAGGACTCCCAGGCAAATAATCTTATGACTTTCTGCAAAGAGAAGAAGTTGGGTGTCCGAATGGTCCAAAAATGGTGAGCACAGCACGATAACCTCAGTCAACGGGTGTCAATAATATTATTTTATAATTCAACACGTCCGTCATGTGTTGTTGACAAGCTTAACTGGGGCTTATTTTTGGGGTAGTGTTTATATCATGACCACCCTGGAAAACCATGCTAGGCCTTATTCTCTGGTTAGGTCTTATTTACAAAGAAATACGATATGTATATATAAATATATATATATAGAGAGAGAGCAAGAGAGAGAAAGAGAGTTGCAGATATATACTATACATGCATGGACACACACACACACACACACACACACACACACACACACACACACACACACACACACACACACACACACACACACACAGCCTCTCTGACACAAGTTAAATGATTAAACACAGCACTGTTGTAATGCAAGCAGTGCCAACAGAAGAGATTTTCCTGTTTGAAATTGTTTTGATTTGTACATTTACAAAAGGTGTCTGACTATAGAAGTTTTATTAACATCATCTTAGGAGTGCACAAATGCTCTTTCTCGTAGAACTGGTGAAAATATTAAAGTCATATTATGTTTCATGATTATTTAAAGAACTCTTTAACTATGTATGGCACTTAACAAGAAGCTGAAGGTCACCAGCTCTTTAGTTTAAACTATGACTGATAAAGCTGTATAAAACAGGCAATACAGAGTGAAAACATGAGCATGCACAAACTGCCTGGATTATCCTTTCAACAGACTAGGCATTAATGCATTGCTTTTATTTCAAATGTATTTAATGATAGTAGCATGAGATCTTAATGACCATTATTTAACTTCTGAATAACAAATTCAGATTTTATCCATGAGAACAGACTCAGTTCAAGACTAGGCATGGTTAAAGTATGACTAATTACATTATTGCACTGTACAAAAACGCATTTTAGACTAAGGTTATTTTAATGTTCTAAATATAAAATATCAGATTGCAAACGCATGGGTATATGAGGTACTTTTTACAGTTTAAACTGCAAATGGCATCAAAGCTGGAAACCTCATTTGATTTTGCTAGACTCAGAAAACTGTCTTGTATCACAGTAAGGAAATTTGAACAGAAGCAGCTAAATGCAGGGTGTCTGCAATTCAGATACACATGTACCGCAAGTGGGGATGGCCGAGCAGCAGAATCAAGTGCAGTATGTGTTAATGGCGGTATAATGACATGGTAATGAGCAACATTATTAAAATGTGCATTTTGAGGGTATACAAATGAGGTAAAACAAGATGATAGTGCGATTCAGAAATGTATAAATGCCATGTGATGGGGCTGCACCACCTACTTATTTGAATTTGAATAAATGTTCCTGTTCAGACTAAGGGAATCACAAAAGTACATTCAGGGTTGCCACATTAGAAACTGTTTATTTGAGCATGTACTGATGGGTCTGTCTCTTATTATGTCCAACAATTCTTCAGCACAACAGCTGCCTTACCCTAGCAATCCCTCTCTCAAGACACCTTTTCAAAACATTTGCAGGTAGTGAAAAACGTATTTCTGATTATGTCAAACAAGCACAATTGCAGTTAAAAGCAGTCATACTTGACAAAATGGACTTGTCAGAAGTTGCACTTAACTTGTACAAGCATACATTTACTTTAACTTGACAATTACTCACAGGTACAACTGCTGCAAGTTCAGAAGTTGCTGCTGTTTCTTCCTTTGTAGCACAATGGCTTTATGTGCTTACTGTCATGCTTTTATCTTGCATATACACCTGTCTGAGCATGATTTTATGCTAATTATGGCTCAAATCATTGTTTTTGGGTTGGTCAATTTCCACAACTAGAAAGCATGCTAAGTATCTCTCAAATGTTCAGATTTCATCCATTCAGATTTAATCCATGGTAACAGACTCAATTCAAGACTGGGCTTGGGTAAAGTATGACTAATTACATTACTGCACTGACTCATAGACGGATCTGTAATTCCACATATCACTTCATGGAAGTAGAGATGCTGTAGTACCTACTTTCTTAACAACGTAAACAGGACACCAGACTGACATGTTTCCCACCTTTATATGGCATTGTGAATCATAATAATACAGTACCTATATTAACTTAGGCCACCATTTATCATGCAAATGAGATGTCCATCGATGCCTGTCAGTCAGATAGCACTTTCAAGAACTTTTTTGGGGGCCAGTTTTTGGCATTTTTTTTGACTATTGAAAGTGTGAAATCATGGCAGGAGAAAAATAGGGTTCCTATCAGCAGACCGAAGACACATGTTTTCAAATGCGTCTTGGTCGAACTGACAAACCGAAACTGCAAAATATCAAAGCGGCATGTAAGCAAATTCTTTTCCTGGGAAAGAATTTGCTTGGTCGCTTCGGTACTTTGCTGTTTTCGTCACTGTAGTGTGGTCTCGGAGTTGGTATATTTAAGTAGGGGGGTGTGGGGGCACAGCCCCCCATGTCAGGGGGTGTGGGGGAAAGCTTCCCACTTAATCTCATGTTTTCATGTGCTTACTTTTTTTTTTTTTTTGTTGGCACAGCAATTTTTTTCCTTGGAAAAAAATTTTTGTTCTGACAGTTTGGTTTTGTAAGCTTTCCCTTATATGGGGTTGATTAATCACCGTTCGCTTACCTAAGTGTTCAGTGATCTAATATAGACCCAAAAAATAGAGTAGTGCTCTTTTTGGAGCTAAGAAGTAGTGTGTGGAAGAGTCAAAAATGTTTAGCCACCTCCTCCTTATGGATTACATTAGAGGCATCAGCAGGAGGGTTGTGAAGTGCTACAGTCTACGATTGAAGAAGTTTAGCCTAAGCTGTCATCCATACCACCCTCATCCAGTACATGCAACATACAGGAATACAGTGCCATCATCATTACAGTGACATGAGGCAAAGGTATCCTGAGCTCATAGAATGACAGGAGTCTAAAGTTACAAGATAGGCAAAACCTAGTACTCTGAAGTAAAACATATCGTAGCTACATATTTAACCTCCCAGTGCATTCCATCCACATATCTCATACAGTGCTGTTTGTGTCACCATAGACTCTGAAGCATTCATAATGCATAGGTTTTGGTATTACAACTAGTACAGATGAAGCTTCATACAGTATAGCTTTTAAGTATCACTGCCCGTATGATAACTTCCATAGTTTAAAGATAGCAATAAAGTTGTTGGATATTATACGTGTGTGTGTGTGTGTGTGTGTGTGTGTGTGTGTGTGTGTGTGTGTGTGTGTGTGTGTGTGTGTGTGTGTGTGTGTGTGTGTGTGTGTGTGCGTGTGTGCGTGTGTGTGTGTGTGTGTGTGTGTGTGTGTGTGTGTGTGTGTGTGTGTGTGTGTGTGTCTGTGCCTGTGTATATATGTACACATGCTGTCACCCCCATGTGTGGTCTGATATAAAAGACATGGAAATATCTGTTTCTTTATAGTAACTTCAAAATTATAAGTGAAAAAAATAAATCTGAGATACATTTTTCTTCACTCATGTCACAGACACTTTTGGTACTTTTTCCTTACATTACAGCTGCTTTGGGCCAGGGTAATGAATCTCTGAGGAGCATTTTTTTCTTTGTATATGTACATTTGTTTCCTACATCCTATTACTGTATGCTGGACTGCTCACCACTATTCAGTTATCCAAGCAGCTCAACAGGTTACTGCTTTGTCTTTTAGATTGTAGGTGATGATGGCTGTGGGTTAAAGTCCCTCTATGACTTGTGTGTGTTAACAGCCTTGGAAAACTGAGAAGTGTGTTTGCTGTGTATTCAAGTGTACTATGTATAACTTAGAATATCATTGTAAAAATATATATCAGCTTTATTTTTTCATTGTAAGAGCATATCTCTCACTTCCACCTTCTTTGTTTCCATCATTCCTGTAAAATACATTTATTTGGTTTATTATTTTTTTTCTCTGCACTTATGTTATTATTATTATAGGTTCAGAGGTTCATACTAGGCTATCTGCCCTAGGGCATTTATAAGCCTAGCCAGAGTGTGTTTGGCATTCGCCACCCATTTTAAATTAATTTTGCTATGCCCTTTTCCGAGGTTAGTATACTGTGCCTCTGTCCAACAGTGACTCAGAAGTGATACCCGGGGTAAACCTACAATCTTCCATCCACTCATCAAGATTCCTCTTGAAGAGAGTCAATGAGGGAGTCTGCCTAACCTGGACTGAGATTTTATTTCAGAGTGAAGGGAGCCTCTGGGCTATGAATCTGTCCCTCCAGCATGTCCTATTTATTTCAGTGCTGAGGTTCAAATCTCTCGAGGGCGTAGCTTGATGGGATTGGGATTTTCTGAGGTGCAGCATATCCATTAATTCCGGGTTGGACATGGCTTTATACGTCAGGCACAGATCGCCTCTGAGCAGGTGGTATGCCACTGAGTAGATCTGGAGTTTCTTTAACTGGGCAGCATATGGCATCTGTTTGAGCCCTTTGATCCTCTTGGTGAGGTACTTTTGGGGTCTTTCCAGTTGCTGCAGGTGTCTGGTAAGGTACATCCCAAAAGGGGCATTGTACTCAATTATGGGCCTGATGAGGGATGAGTAAAGAGGCACGATGACCTCCCCTGATCTAGATGTGAATCCCTTCATGATTAGGTGGGTTATATAAAATGGTTTTCTAACCACTTTGGCCACGTGGTTGTCAAATGAGAGATTGCTATCAACTTGGGTCCCCAGGTCCCTAATTACTTCTTCTGTACTTAATGGATTACCACCTATGTGGTAATTTGTGGGCACTTTGTTTTTGCCAAAGTGGATGACTATACACTTTTTGGTGTTTAGCTTGAGGCCTTGGCTCTGGCACCAGTTGTCTGTTTCTATGAGGCCCTTTTGGAGGATGCTTGTGTCGGCTGGAGAGTCGATTATGGCACCCAGTTTGCAGTCATCTGCGAACTTGGTCAGCCACAGTTCTTCCATGTTGGCCTGTATCTCCGAGAAATATATACCGAACAAGAGAGGTCCCAGGACTGAGCCTTGTGGAATGCCACTTGTAACTGGTTTGGAATCTGACATGGCTCCAGCAATTCTAACCATGTGGGTTCTGTCCTTGAGCCAGTTTGCAACCCATCTAGTGACATAGGGGTTTATATTTAAGCTGGTGAGCTTATCTATAATGCCCGAGTGGGGTATTGTATCAAAGGTTTTTGCGAGGTCCAGGTAGGCTGTGTGGACCACCTTCCCCTCGTAAATGGCCTTGGTGACTGTTTCAAAGAAATCAACCAGGTTTAAGAGGCAGGATCTGCCCTTAACAAAGTTGAACTGGGTAGGATCCAGCGTCTGTAGGTCCCCAATATCTTTATTTATGAGGTCCATGATGATCCTTTCCATAGCTTTGCAGACCAAGCTAGTCAGACTTATGGGGCGATAGTTTCCAGGATCCGTTGAGGCACCACCTTTGCGGAGAGGGACCATTGTTGCTGTACACCACTCTTTGGGTACATATCCTGTAGTAAGGCTGAGATTGAACAGTAGTTTTATGTTTGGGTTTAGCTCTTCTTGGAGTTCATGTAGGATGCAACCTGGGACACCATCTGGTCCTATTGATGCTGTGTTTTTTGCTTTGGAGAGGGCAGCTCTTACCTGAGCATCTGAGATGTCAGGGGGGCAGCACTCTGCTGGGATAGATATTTGCCCTTTTGGTGGGAGGGGAGAAGTTTGCACTGAACCTGTCAGCTAGGATGTTGGCAATGTCTGTGGGTTCGGTGTATTTTTTGTCATTTTGGACTAATTCTGAGCATATCTGTGAATTCCCACCCAGGTTCCTAACATAACTAAAGAAAGCCTTGTGATTAT
The DNA here is from genome assembly GCF_019279795.1 of Protopterus annectens. Lineage (NCBI taxonomy): Eukaryota > Metazoa > Chordata > Ceratodontiformes > Protopteridae > Protopterus > Protopterus annectens. The sequence continues at coordinate 1,046,478,640 of NC_056744.1, read as the reverse complement.
CCTTAGTGTCCTGTGCAATTTTTCTCTCGAAGCTGACCTTAGACGATTTTATGAGTGCCCGTAGTTTTTTGCTAATACTGATCAGAGATGCCTTCCCTTTTTGGGATTTTGCTCTATCATGTAGTAGCGTCCTCCTTCTATTGTATAGTTTGTTTATGGCTGGGGTCCACCAAACAGGACATCTGCCTTTGGAGGATTGGGTCTTGGTTTTATATGGGATTGTATGATCCATGCATTCCTGAAGGTTTTCATAGAATGTGTTTATAAAGGATTCTGTGGTCTGGGCCATATTTTCCACAGGCCCGGGGGCTTTGAAGGATTCCACCTCGGTTTTGAGGAGTGTGAAATTTGCTTTAGAGAAGTTTTTCACTGTGGTTTTCAGGGCAGGGGGTGGAGTCGGGATGTGAATATCCAGTGAGATTATCTTATGGTCTGATCTTACCTATGAGGGATACACTTCTGGTCTGGAGCATAGAGTCCCCATGTTGGTGATGATCAGGTCCAGTATGTTTTCCCCTGTTGTGGGAGTGGTAACAAGTTGTTCCATAGCATTTGAGTTTATAAATTCTAGGAACCTTTGGGCTAGGGTGTTGGAGCTAGAGTAATGCTCCCAGTCTATGTTTGGGTAGTTGAAGTCGCCCAATATAATGGTGTTTGGAGAGACCTTCATATTTTCCAGTGTTCTCAGGAAGGCCGAGTGGGGTTCCTGGGTTTGGGAGGGTGGTCTTTAGCAGGCTATAAACTCAACGGCAGTTTTACCCACTGTTAGTTGCACATGGATAGTCTCTGATGCTTTGTGCTGTGCCACCAACCTGGAGGTGTGGGTATATTTGACAAATATTGATACTCCCCCTCCATTTGTGGTTTGGTCCAAGTTTTGGGGCCGAAAAGAATGGTATAAGGTATAACCTGGTAGTGCTGGGGTGCTCTCGGGAGCCTTGAACCAGGTTTCTGTTACTGCACAGATATCGATGTTCTCCATGCTAAGGAGAGTTTCGAGTGCATGCATCTTGAGGTTTAGACTCCTGGGGTCGAGTAGCATTACTCTTAGTTTCTTTTCCTTTGTGATACCTATGGAGGTGGGTTTGTCTTTTGAGCCTTGTCTAAAAAAGGCACTATGGGGGTAGCAAGAGCCTTTGCCAATATCTGAAAGCCCAGGGGTGACAGGTGCAAGCTGTTCCTAGTGAAGCATCGTGGCTTGTCGAGCATGTCATCCTAGGCTGACAGGCATTGGATCCCTCTTTGAATGACACCAATACTTAAGTCAATTGTTGAAATTGTTCATATTGTGGAATCATTCTTGGTGAGGGTAAGATGCTACTCAAGGTCAGGGTCATACCGGCCTGGGCTACATGCTCAGAGAGCTTCTCTATGTCTCTTTTCATGCAGTCCAAGGAGGTACATCTCAGGTCATTCACACCAGCATGGACAATGACTGAGTCATATTTGTACTTGCCTTGGAGTGACCTGAGTGCTTGTGTTATGTGGTGGATCCTAGCTGCGACAGGCAGGCTCAACGTGACCCTCTCTTTTGTTCAGCATGGTGCGTGAGGACAGAGTGTGCCTGACGATAGAGTCACCTATTACAAGTGTATCAGGTGTGTTGTTTAGCCTTAAGGGCTGTGACTGTTCGGCACACTGGCTTTGTGAGCTATGTGTTGCATGTGTTTTGTTTTGGGGTAGTGTTTGCTTGGGTGTCTGCTTTGGAGGTCTCTCTGCGCAGATTTTTTTTTGTGTGTTTATGTGGTAGGTCTATGTGAGACTGGAATTGTAGTGAGTGTGGTTTCCTTCTCCTCCTGACTGGTTTTGCCAGTACTGAGTTGAGAGACCTTAGCCTCCAATATGGCTATATGATTGCATCTCTCACATGTGTTGGAATTTGTTGGTAGGAGGAGAGGGTTGTCTGTGTACATGAGGCAGTTGTAAAATTGCCACAGGATTCCCAGATTCAGCAGCTGGACTGGAGAGGAGATTGACAACTGACCTTTGGACATGCTAGAATAGTATTGGGAATTCCTTTATAATTGAAAAAAAAGGGCTAATGGGGAACAAGGTACTCTAGGGGAGGTTGTGAGGGTGTAGTGCTTTTAATTTTTTAGTGCTAACATATAACTGCTTTAGTGAGCAAGTGCCAGGTAACTTAAATGGAATGTGTTACAGGTAACTTAAATGCAAAAATGACAAACAGTAACTTTCTTTCAAGTGAAACAAGGAAATAAGTACAGTAAGCAATGCAGATATCACTAGGGATCCACAGAAGCACTGAAAAGCCGCATTTTAGGTGGAATTAGCATTTCAGGCAAATAACAAGCAAACAAACAACAAGCATACACACAAAGCTAGATTCAGCAGGCCTGGATCTAGTCTATGCTACAGCAAACAAGGTGTACCAATTTCAGTAAGAAACAGTTCAAATATGCAGGCACTATAAGCCTTTAACCAGAAATTCCCAGCTCAGAAGGGCAGAGTCCAGCCTCTCCTCTCACAAGAGTGCAGACCACGAACCTTCTTAATGTAAAATAACTGGCCTTATCTGTCTTAACATCTTAGACTGGATACATCCATCAGGCAAGGCCTGTTGGACCCCCACAGTTGGCAGTAGCAGTGCCACAACCCCCAGCCCCACCACCAGTACTAGCACTGACAGCCACAACATCTGGATCACAGCCTGCCACAGATAACTCCACACTTCCTTCTCTGTCTGCATCATCCACTACAGGCCCTGCACTGGATGCCTGCACTGGATGCTGGGAATATTGTAACTGCTAGTAGCAGTGCCAGTGGAGGTGACACCTTGACACTTGCTGATCGATGGCAGACATTTTTGTGGAGTTAATCGTCAGAAGGTTATATGCCCAAATTGGCCACATAGAAAACCTCCTCCAGCAATGTATTAAGTTGCATCCCAGTCTAGCACTGTGTTTATGATCTGAGACAGGGATCAGTGGTGATGGCAACCTGTGCAGTGAATAAGATACCATCAAGTTGCAGCAGGCAGGAAGTGGAGCTGCAAAAACCCTGATACTACTGTTCCCTACATTATTGTGTCTGTGCCCTTCTTTGTCTGTTGTGCAGTCACACCCATATCATTGTCTTCCATTGGTTGTCTGACGTCTCCTTCACCACCATGCTCCCCCTCTCCCATTGTGTTACTGCACTCATCAGTCTTGCCTGCCTATCCCTGCTACCTCTCTCTCTTGACTTTTTCTTAATTTCCTCTCACTTTCCTTCCTTACTCTAGGTACATTCTCTTTATGCATGAAAAATGAGCACCTGTCCTGTAAAAAAAAAAATACTCTACCATTATCACCTACATCCTGATGATTCCTTGTTTTTTTCTTTATGTTTTACCCTCTGCTTGCTCCCCCTTTTCATCTCTATCTTATACTCCCATTACTAACATTTTACCTGTTCAAAACATTGAAAAACACACTAACTCATGGCCATTTAAGGCCAAATCACTTGCCTTTTTGCTCTAACTGCACTTTGCAGATCACAAAAATTACCTTTGATGATCATGTAAATCAGACAAGCAATGCTGTTGCTCATCATATAAGCAAGAAGCTAGGCCACTGTATTTCACACCCACAACTGTTGTGTAGAACAACTACCATTCACTATTTAAATTAACTTTTCTGACACTAGTCTCACAAATTAGCTGATCATTCTTGTGAGGCAGCTGGCATAGAAGAAATTAGATATGAGTGTACATTTTGAAGAATTTCTCTTGGCAAATTATACTGCCATCTGTGGGTTTAGAAGAGGATTTTATATCTCACTAATGGCATACTGTGGAATCCAAAATATTTCTGCACTGCCTCCACCAGCATTACAGACAAGGCTCCTTGATGAGCAGTTCCAAAAGTCACAATATAAGGCTGATGCTTGGAGCAGCCTGGCACAAGACATTATACACACTACAGGCATACTTCATAATGACGTGTAATGCTGCTACCATTTCAGTGACATAAAATGTAGGCATCCCAACCTCCGGTCGCTGATAGGAGGCTGAGGTGTTGGAAAAGCCACCACCTGTGTACTGTAAGTATGCCATGGGTTAAACACTCACATCTAAATTGCAATGCCATGGGTTGAACACTCACATCTAAATTGCAATGTGTAACAGTCTCCCATTTATTTCTTCACAGCCCATGATCAGGCTGAAGAACATGCACAGCTGTACAACAGGAAGCTTGAGCACCTCGGGGAGCAATGACGTGAGTATAATTGTTACTGGTACTGTAGCTTGACATGTTAACAAACAATTCAGTTGTCATACCAGTACTATGAATAGGTATAAGTTTTTCCCAGGGTTGCCACATTATTAAATGTACCGAGTAGCTCAATGGGTTGCTATACTATTGTTCTACAATACTTCTGACAATGAGCTCTGTACCCCCTTAGTACAGTTTTTGTCTTGCAAGTGTGTGATGAAAATCTCTGCTGTGCATTTCTGAGCAAGCATTTGTGCAGTTGATGAGTGTTCAGGTTTCAAGTCCCCTAGGACTTTGATATTATTGTCTTTTTCAATAAGTATGATTGTGGCACAACATGTTACTGTATATTTCCCAACAAGTCTCTCTTACTTTTGTTATGTAGCTATTTATGTAAATGCAGTATCTTGGAAGTTAAAGATGATGAAGGTTGTGGGCTCAATTAGACATTGGATTCTGCAAGAGTGTAACACACACAGTTTGTGCATGCTTCCCTACAAGATTCTTTCTCATCCCACATATAGGGCATAATGTAAAATCGGTGTCTTTGGAGTTTCAGGTGATGAAGGTGTGTGGGTGCTTGCCCCCCAGATGCTGTTTATTGGCACATCATTTTTGCAGTGGAGTGGTTGTTTCCTGACCTTTGCATTCTAATACAGGTAAAGTAGTCATAGTCAGAAGTTTTATCATTTTTTCTTCTGTATTTGTACTTTTCACTCACCCACCCTCTTTCTTTCTCACTATCCTTTCCACTCTTTCTCTCTCTCTCTCTCTCTTTATATACATATATATATATATATATATATATATATATATATATATATATATATATATATATATATATATATAAACATAGATATATATCAATTTATTTCTCTCCATTTATCTTACATATAAATGTAGGAGCATTCAGGTCAGCATCCAGGCATGCCATCCTTGCCTCACACTGGCATTTATATCAGAGCCAGGGCAAAGTACTGGGAGATGCCACTTTGCACAATAAACTCTCACTAGATTGAGGGTGGCAGGGATTGCAGCTGTGCAGCCCATCATATCCCCATCCCAGTGTGTTACTCTCCTTTTTGTGTCTCTGCCTGCCCCTGTTTGCTGACCAATCACCCCACCTATATTGTCTTCCCTCTGTTTATTTAATGCCCCTTGCCATTTCAAAAAGAAGGCAGAACCATGGTTGCCTGTTCCAGAAGGCAGTCACCATGGTGATCATGAGGGATTCTTTCTGAATCTTTAGAAGTACCTGAGTATATCTGGAAATGGTAGAAAAGCATACAGGAACATTCCTGCCCAAGCATGGAGTCCTGGAACAGAATCTTGCCAGCTGATTGTTCAAAGAGGAGGCAAGAAGGTTTACTTGAGAAACTCTCCACTCTTCTCCATTGTCTTCCCCATCTCCGATTGTGTCAGCACTTCTCCTATCAGTCCTGCTTTCCTTCCATGTTTGTTTGTGTGCCCCTGCTACCTACTTAAGCCTCTTACATTTCTCTTACTTCCCTTACTATCTTCTTCAGCATACCTTCTCCTTCCATATATAAAATGGGCACTTAACACTGAAAAATAAAATACCTCTTTTCCTACCCCGGTCCTTCACATAACTTAATTCCTTTCATAATGTTCTATGCTCTGCTTGCTTTCCCATTTCACCCCTGCCTTATCTTCAATTTTCTGTTGTTTCATTTGGTCAAAAAATCAGAAGACAAGTCTGCTGGCCCTTAAGGCTCACAGAATTTGCAATTCTTGCTGCTTCTACGTGCTAGGCATTGCATGGAACACCATCTGCTCAAACACCTCCTTTTCTTGTGTGAGTAGATCTAGTCTACGAGGAAGATTGTGGTAATTGCCCCATGCCATTTCAAAAAGAAGGCAGAACCACGGTTGCCTGTTCCAGAAGGGAGTCACCATGGTGATCATGAGGGATTCTTTCTGAATCTTCAGAAGTACCTGAGTATTTGTGGAAAGGGTAGAAAAGCATACAGGAACATTCCTGCCCAAGCATGGAGTTCTGGAACAGAATCTTGCCAGCTGATTGTTCAAAGAGGAGGCAAGAAGGTTTACTTGAGAAACTTTCCACAGATGGATCAAATCCTGGAAGACTCCCTAACGTAGTTTCCATTAGTGAGGGTCTGCCATTGTCGTGCTCAGCTTGCCTGATACACAGATTTTATCTGACAGAATATAGGATGCCTGCAGAGTTAGTTTGTGCTGTGAGGCTATATCCCAGCCCCAGGCCAAAATGGCTAGTCTGCAGAAGGGGCATGGCCTGGATCTCCTTGCTTGTTGATGTACCATATGACTGCAGTATTGTCTGTAACAACTTGAAGAGGTCCAAGGGACCAAAAACGATTCATTTAGTTGAGTACTTTGATAATGGCAAGTATCTTTTTTATATTTATGTGCTTGTATCTGTTCTTGGTGTCCCACATGCCTTGCATTTTAATCACTCTTAAAACTGCTCCCTAAGCAAAGTCAGAGGCCTCATTGGTGACCTACTGCTTTGGAACAGGCAGGGAGAATGGGAGACCTGGATTTAAGAATATCTATTGTCCTCAAAAGGTGATTTCCCTTCTGACAAATCCCAGCAGTGGGATCTGAAAAGGCAAGGGGTGTTGGTGTTTGGACCAAAAGACATCAGATACCACTGTACCTTTCTCTTGTGAGAAAGTGTTGCCAGGGGTATCATGAGAATGTCAAAAGCCACGAGACCTATACCCTCACAGTGACTAAAGTCTGAGTAAAAAACCCAAGAAACAGATTTGGATATAGATCTATTTTTCCAATAGGAGAAAATTTTAACTGTGGCATCTAGTTGACATTCCAGAAACACAATCTTGGACTCCCAGCTTTTGTAAAGATCTTTCATCCAAGAGTGAGAGATTCCTGACATTTTGAAAAAGACTCTGCAAAGATAATCAAGTCATCAAAATGTGGAAAAATGTGGGTGCCTTGTAGCCTACAATAAGCTATAACTGGAGGTAGACATTTTTTGAATATTCTTGGTGCAGTAGATAGTCCAAATGTTAAGGCAAAGAACTGATAGTGTGATCCATTCACGCAAAACTTTCAGAAAAGTTTGAAGTCTGGAATCTTAGGAATGTGATGATAAGCACCATATAAATCTAGTGTTACCAGGAAATTTGAATGAGGAAGAAGTGGTAATCGGTTGTGAAGCAGCATCATTTTGGATTTCAGCACTTTTGCAAACATGTTTAGGAAAGAGGATCTAAAACTGGTTTCAAGCATTTTCTGTCTTTGGCAATAAAAATATCCTTGAATTAAATCCTTTCCCACCTAGGAAGGGGGAACTCGTTCTATCCCTCCCTGCAATAGCACGTGATAAATGACAGGTTGAAACAGAAGATCCTGGTCTGGAGGATAAAGAATTACCCCTTGCAAAGCAGGAAATTCCTCCCATTGCTTCTGTAACCATGATGAATGATCTTCAGTACCCATTTGTCTAAAACTATCTGTTGCCATAGAAAAAAGGGAAAATTCAGATATTCTGGAAGAAAAAAGGAACTGCCAGGGTGGGAGAGGGCAACAGTCATCCTCAAAAGTTAACAGAACTGGAGGGATGGAAGCAGATTCTGGAAATTCCTTCTGTAACAGCTCATAGTATTTTTCTTAGGGACTGAGAAATCTACCAAGGAAAAAAGACTGGAGCATTCTAGAAATAGTCTCAGAGAAAGAGACCCACACACACACACAGACTTTGAAACTGAGCACTCCTCTGAGTCTGAATGAGAAATGTGAGGAAAAAGCCCTGTTATCTGTCCATTAATCTTCCTGTCCAGATTCAGAATTGTGAATCTCTTCAGGATTGGAGGTATCCCTCTTTTACAGAAACTGTTATACAAGAATGATCAGTAGCCTGAATTAAAACATGAGCCAGACCCACTGAACTACTCCTGTGTAATGAAAATTGAGGAATAAATACATGTTTAGTTTTCTGTTTCTTTTCCACAGGAAAAATGGGACCAACAATGTTTTAATGGCAGAAGCAACTTCCCCAGGAATGAGCACAACATAAGTCTTCCCTGTTCCGTCTTGCAGGAATGACAAGAGTGGCTCTCCCTTTTTCACTGAGGAGTCCCCAAGACTGCAGAGGATGAGGCTAACCCCCAATCTATAGTGGTTGTAGCTGCTATATCAGAAGGATCTGGGGTAAAAGATGAGTAGTCTAAGGTACAACTAATGGGCATAGCAGAGTCACCAACTTGTGTCTGAGGCAAATTGTTTTCCTGCTGTGATGGCAAAGGCTGTTTGCTTAACTTTTTCTTATAGTGGCTAGAAGAAGGCCTGACCATGGAACTGACAGATTGCTCCATGGTCAAGCCAAGAACAAATGTGAGTAAAAACTGAAAGTCTTTAAAAGTCACTTTTCCACAGGTAAACACAGTAAAAGCACTTTAAAAAAGCTTTGCCAGGCCCACAAAGCAAAACAAACAGAATTTCTCCACAGAGGAAAATGTCTTTCTGTTACTTTAAACAACTTTTATATTGATGGGAAAAAACAGCACTCTAGTGTAAAAGCAGTGCAGTCTTGTGACATTTGATTAAATCTCAAACATAGAGCTTTAAAATAACTTTCCTGAAGAGGAAAGTTATCAATAATAAACAAAAATGTTAAATGGAATGCTTTTCCCAAAAGACACCTCTGCCCAGCAGAAGAACAACACACAACTGATTTGGTGTAGTGGTGTGTAGCTCTGACTCTAGTCCTTGGTTCAAGACTTGGCAATAATGCATTTTTTGGGATGCATGGCTAGGCTTAAAAAGGCCCTTGTGGTTGTTAGCTTAGTAAACACCTATGAACAAGCCAACCATTAATTCTTAAAAGCCTCAGAGGCGTGTACTCTTAGGTGGCAGTAAAATTGTTAAAGGCTTGGCACGCAAACTTGTCTTTTAGCCAGCTCAATTAAAGCTGTCTGACAGTTTGGGTGTGTGCTGGAAGGTGTCCTGAAGCTTTGGAATCTGATTGGCTGTTATATATTGGCAGGCTAGATAGCTAAGTTTGCCGCATCAGTGATCCGTATGATGAACATCCATCATTCCTGCATTGAGAAGTAGCTGTGGCAGACAGTGCTGAAAACTGAGTAGAGTGTGGCATTGCCATCTCCTCTGCCACAGTTGTACTGACAAAAGAATTACATAATGAGAAATAAAGTGCCTACCAGCAGTTAAAAATTCAACTGGTGAGGGTCCTACAACTCAGATAGTGTTAAGCAAGAGCCTGCAGTTAAAACAGCTAATTCCTCTGTGTTTTGGGCTCACAATATCAGGTTTCAAGAGTACAACAAAAAACTAAGAAAAGATGTACTACATACACACATGGTAGCAACACATTTCAACTGTATAGTGGACTAACACAGACAGCATACACACCTCACTATAGGAAGAGTTGCTAACACATTCTTTGACATTTAGCCATGTTCATTTTCCACATCTCAGATACTTTAAATTAAAATGTACTTCTAATTATATACATCCCTACTTCAGGGTCCGTTTAAGCTCATTATGAATACATTTTTATTCTAAAGCACGGAAGTGTTTAAATACATTTTCTAACGTGCTTCTAGAGTCAAAGCTATTTACTCATCTGGGAACTGTTCTTGTTACTTTAAAGGGATAAAGTTGAGAGCCACCTTACGACAAGCCCATTGTCTAGATTACACCGAATGGGTGCAGCTTTCTACCCTCCCCCTTGGCTTATCAGTGTCTCTTTGCAAACTGCGTGGTAGTTTTATACCCTTTGGCGATTAGTAGTGTCCATATTTTACTTTTCTACTGCGTTAGTACCCCAATGAAGAGTGTATTCAGCGGCCAATTTCGCTAGATGCAAAGTGTACCTATTGATCCCATGAGCTCCATGGGTCTCCATACTACTACCTTCATTTACTTTCCCTAGCCTCCAGTAACAGCCTTCTATAGCTCTGTAGGAACTAACTCCTAAGGTCGCTATTTCTAACCATCCTTTATATATTGAATAGAAGTTACATGCATATTTATTTTGCTTGTAATGTATGGGTTTTGCCTGAACTTGACATTGTGATACTGTATTTCTCTGTTTCCTCACACCAAACAGCTAAATTGTATAACTGCATTTTGTCTTTATACTGTAATAGTAGATGTATTAATAAGGCTTGTCCGTGTAGCTTTCTCTCCCTCTCTCCTGCTTTTCTCCTTAACAGCTGTTCACTACCCTATTATCTCTCATTTCTATCCTTCTTCCAGACCCCCTCCTCATTTTGTTCCTTTCTCCCTTTCCTGTAATCTACTCCTTACTCCTGTACTGTCTAGTTTTTACATTTCCTCCTCCCATTTTTCTCCCTATACTCACCTCTCTTTTGTTCTTCCCCTCTCTCCTACTGCACTCCTCTCCTGAAGGTTCGTCTCTACCCCCTGAACTACATGGTCTTCAATACTGCAAAACGCCAAGTCGGCCCACCTGGACTCAAACTTCTCAGCAATCAGGGCCTTCCTGAAAAGAACCCCAGTGTGGACCCCCTACCTATTTTGCTCTCTGTAAATGTATGTAGCCCGCAACAAATCTAAATTATACATATTCTCTATTTTTGCTAATCTGTCTATCTGTGTGCATGACCCAACAGCCTACCACAGACTGTAAAAGTCCCCCTCTAATGCACTTACCTCCAGCCTTGCTTCCCACAGGTGTCTTATCCTCTCATTACTTTTCCCCATACCTCCTCCTTACCTTAGTCATTTGCCCATTCTGCCCTGTTATTTTTTCATTCCCCCTCTCTGCATTGCCTTTTCTCCTCTCTCCACTAGGTGGCAGCACATTCCCACATTTCTGCCTGTTCTATCTTTCTTTAAAACGTTCCTATCTCGTTCTCTTATCCACCTTCACCTCTAATTCTACTCCCACACCCTGCATACCAACACTTTTTACTACTATCTCCCCTCATTTACTCATCACAACTTTTCCACTCCTCTCTCCCAACATTAAATGTATCACTCTTTCCCCTGTGTTGCTCTATTTCTCCAGCAAATTCCACCCGGCCATTCTACACTACTGCTTACTTACCCCAGCTCTCACCTCCAAAGGCTGATACTTTTTCAGCTGCACATTTCTGCCCTGTTGCTCTTTCCCACTCCGTTCGCCCTACGGGCTCACTCTGCTCCCCTACCCTGCCCCCAATTCCCACCCGCCCCCAGTGTTCCTACCTTTATTGCCATCCCACGTCACGCCCCTCATACAACAGCCAAACCCATTACCACATAACTCCTCCCCCTCCACCAATCACATCCAACTCATTACTCCTCCCCTCAATCACCTACTTTTCCTATCTCTCTCTAAATCTCCATATTCCCATCTCCTCAAACCATACTTCTTTCTAATAATGCCCCCTTTTATTTCCACAAACCCTACCCCTGCATGTCTCTTACTCCTCATTCTAATTCCTCTTTACCATGCCTCCTCTTATACAAACCTCCATCTACACCCTCCACCTCCACCTCCAGACCACAACCATTCCAATCACTTCAACAACATTTCTGCCTCTCTAACCCTCATTCACCCCATCTCTCTATTAACGTTAAAACTTTTTCAAATCCCCTCAAATTTCTACAAACCTAAACTTACACCCTACTTCCTTCCATAACCAAACACAGTCTGAACAAAATCATTTATCACCTCCTATACCTCTTCCTAGCTGGCGACATTCATCCAAACCCTGGACCAAACACTTTTCAAACAAAAAACCTCAGCTCTAATAACAAACCTATCCATAAAGACCTCAAATTCCTCACCATTAATATGCGAAGCTTAACCAACAAAACAACCCTCTTTCACGCCTGGCTCAACCATAACTCCCTAGACATAGTCGCCATCTCTGAAACCTGGTTAAAACCACATATAACGGACTCAGAATTCCTTCCCCCTGGATATCATTGGCTCTGAACTGATCGCCTAAATAAAAGAGGTGGTGGAGTTGCTCTAGTTTACTCCAATCAGTTATCCCTTACCCCCTTCTCTAACCCTATTCCAACCTTCAATAACACTGAATTAGTAATTAGCATGCTAAAATTAAATGACCAAAAAAGTATCTGCATCATCTCCCTTTATATTCCCCCTGGTAATAACACCAATACCTTGGAAAATCTTCTCTCCTGGACCTACTCTAACATTAAACATGAAACTTACATAATGGGAGACGTAAATATTGACTGGCAAAAAATCATTGACCCCAATCCCATCATATCAATCAACCTCTTCAATTTTACTCAACTTATCCACTCTATTACTAGGTCCAACAAGACCAACCACCCAGGCTCCATCCTAGACTGGATCCTTGTATCTCACCCAAACAAAACCACAACATCTGGTGTCACTCCCAACCCATTAGACCACCTCCCTGCCTTCTCCCACAGAGCCACATCCTCCTCCCCTTATTCACACCAACTCCTACACACTCGAAACCTATCTAACTTCAACCCCTCTTCCTTCTCTGACTCCCTTAAACTCACTAACTGGAACCCACTAAAAACCCTACCTCTAGATGAAGCAGTTGATTTCTTCAACTCTACATTTCTTTCTATCCTAAACTCCATTGCTCCAACACGAACCAAAAGAGTTAAAGCTAAAACAGCCCCTTGGCTTACAAAAGCAACCAAGAAAATTATGCAACAAAGAGACAAATCTTGGAAAACCTACCTCCATAATAAACAACCTGAACTCTTACTAAAATACAAACAGCTACGAAACCTAGCCAAAAATCATGTCATTATAGACAAAAAATCATACTATAACCACCTACAAACAAATCATATTAAAAACCCCAAACAATTCTGGAAATCTATCCACTCCCTTCTCAAGCCTGAAACGACAAATAACCCTTGTCCAGACACTAGCAAATCCGACCTAGAAATTGCCAAACTGTTTAATATTTCCTTCACCTCTTCTATTGCTGAGCTAACTAAAACCTTCCCCAGTAACACCCCTGCACCCCCCTCTTCCATAGCATCTACTCCTCCTCCTCCCACTCTCTCTATCTTTGAATTTAAACCAGTATCCACCTATCTCATAAAGAAACTTCTCACAAAACTTAAACCTTGCACCAATGCTCCTGACAACATTCCCTCCTCCTTCTTAAAAATTACCTCTGACAGTATCGCTGTCCCTATTAGCATCCTAATAAATAGATCACTACTCGAGTCATATGTACCCAAACTCTGATGTTCTGCTTTGACTCTTCCACTCCACAAGCGTGGCAAAAACTACAGCTTTACCAACTACAGCCCTATAGCCATCCTCTCTCCCATCTCGAAACTTCTCGAAAAATGCATACATATGCAGCTTATGCCATTCCCAACCAAACATCAACTGCTCTCTCCTACCCAACATGGCTTCTGCCCTGAACATAATACCAACACAGCCCTTCTCTCCTTTCTACACTCCATCAACTCAGCCCGAGACTCAGGTAACTTTGTTTCATCTGTTCTATTAGATTTATCTAAAGCTTTCGATACCATCTCTCACTCCCATCTACTAAACCATATATCTAACCTTAACATCTCCGCAGGAGCTCTATCCTGGTTCTCCAGCTATCTTTCAAACAGGTCACAAGCAGTGAAATGGGGAAAATCTTGCTCCCCCTTCCTTCCAACCCCCACTGGTGTTCCCCAGGGTTCCATTCTAGGCCCTCTTCTATTTAACATCTTCATAAATGACTTCCACAAAGCCATTCCTAACACCAAAATTGTCCAATACACAGACGATTCCACTCTGATCTGCTATGCCTCCAACCAAACTGAACTCAAGTCTCTAACTCAAACTGCCTTCTCAACCACTGAAAAATGGATGCACCAGAACCACCTCTCACTTAACGCAAACAAAATTAAAATCCTCCTATTCACTCCCTCCAAATGCACTCCTTTAGATAAAAACTCATTTCAGATTACCAGCCTCAACAACTCTGTCATTGACATTGTACCCTCTGCCAAACTCTTGGGGGTCACCATCGACGAACACTTAAAATTTAATACTCATATCCAACTTAACATCAAGAAAACCCACACTAAACTCGGCCTACTGTACAGGAATAATCAATTCCTCTCCCCCTCTACTCGACATACCTTGGCCACAGTATACCTTCTCCCATCTCTTCTATACGGCACTCCACTGCTTACTAATCTATCTACCACCCTCATCTCCAAACTAGAAGTATGCTACAATAAAATTTCCAGATTTGCCACAAATGCAAATGCCTTCTCTCATCACTGCTCCTCCCTATAAACTTTAAACAGGCTTGAACTTCCCAATCAGCTGGACTACATCCAAATTGTCACAGCCCACAAACTACTATTTCAACCCACCAACTGCCCAGCTCTATCCAATATCCTCCTACCATATAGCCCTCCCAGACCCCTTTGATCCACTCATCAAATACCTTATTTCCATCTTCAAACCTAAACGTCCTGCTGGTCAGCTCTTACTCTCCTTCACTCTAGCCAAAAAATGGAATGCCTGCCCTCTACCTTGAGAGCCTGTGAAAACCTAAGCAACTTCAAAAGACTTCTTCAATCTTACCTACTTCTTCATAGAAAATGTAACTGCACTCTTCACCCCTTACCTCCTAGCCTCCCCTCTTCCTACTCTCCAGGCTAATCCTTTCCTTTCCCTTTCTAACCTTTCTTATAGTCCTTCACTATTTAGCAGTAACCTATCCCCCCTCCCACCTCATATTCTATGCCTCCCATCCTCTCCTACAAACTCTCACTTTAATATCTTGCCAAATAAGTAATCAACACCTTCTCATTCAACAACTCTACCTGCTGCTCTACTGTAAAACTCCATAATGACTGCAATTACGCACGTTTTTCTTCATTAGGCTATGTAACTTTGCAATTATTGCTTTTTGTCTTGTAATGTAACTTGCTTCAAGGATCATTTTCTCCCCGGGGATCCCCATTTCCCCATACTGTAATGAAATGGAAATTTTTGCTATAGTTGCCAATATCTTTAGGTAACTTTTAATGTTTGTATTTCTATATGCTATGTAACTTGTGTTTTGAGGAGCTTTTCTCCCCGGGCCTCCACTGAAAATGGGCTATTGAGCCCAGTGGTCCTCCCTGGTAAACAAACTGGAAATAAATAAATAAATAAATGTATATATATATATAAATATATATACATATATGTATATATATATATATATATATATATATATATATATATATATATATATATAAATATATATATATGTATATATATATATATATATATATATATATGGGTCTACTTTTTCTTATTGAAAGATCATTCTTATGAAATGAACAAGTATGAGCCCAATTAAGTGAAAGTGCACTTTCACGACTACCAGTTCAATGAACTGGTAATATTACAAAAAAAAATTGCAGCACTTCTTCATGCTAGAGTGGGGACAAGGGAATATACCTGTTTCCCAACTGCAGTGTGATCTCGTAGTTAGTATACATAAAGTAGTTGAGATGTGGAGGTGCAGCCCACCACATGGGGGGTGCAGGGGGGCTTGCCCCCCTCCTCAAAAATGACTATGAAGTGTTTTTTTTTTGTTTTGTAATATTACCAGTTCATTGAACCAGTAGTCGAGAAAGTGCACTTTTGTTTAAGGACACTTTCACTTAACTGAGCTCATAGTTTTTCTTTTCAAAAGAATGATCTTTCGATAAGAAAAAGTAGACTATATATATATATATATATATATATATATATATATATATATATATATATATGTGTGTATATATATATATATATATATGTGTGTGTATATATATATATATATATATATATATATATATATATATATATAGTGTGTGTGTCTATGTGTGTGTGTGTGTATATATATATATATATATATATATATATCAAAATAACTTGAAATTCGTAAAAAGATTCTTACTAGAAAAAAATGCTTAAATACATCTTTGCCTGCCTATCACAATCCTCTACCTGTCATTCTAAAGGTAGACGAGAAGGGATAATGACAGTGGCATTACTCACCATCCTAGTAAGCTTGTGCCAGTTACCCATCTTTTTCAAGCCACCATCATAATGACTCCTAGAAGTTCCCATGCAGGAATGACAGAAAAAATCTTGCTCTCCCTCGTACACATGCCAGATCTCTTCATTCCTCAATGAGTGAAGCAGACATGGCTCAATCAGGTCAAATCAAGGAGCAAAACTGTAGCCCAATGCTAATGAATGCACCTTTTAAATTATGTGTCAGACAATGCAGTGCCACACTGTCATACTGCTGTACTTCCCTAGCACTATAACTTGGCACTGGGAATAGCAATAGAGCCACACTGCAGCATTACAGATATACAGAGGTCATTTACATGAACATATTTGTTAAACCACTCACGGTCATAGTGACATACATGGATACTGCCAAAATGTTTGAGTACTAGAGTGTTGTACAGCAGTGACTCAGAACCATCTGCAGAAAGTAACCATCTTTGTACAACTGCCTTAATATGTGCCCTTGTTTTACAAACACACACAGTGCAGAATAACTGTGGGATACAGGAATTTCAAGTGAGGGTCTGCAGACTTGCATCATTTCTGAATTATAGAAGGAGTGACAACATTTATAAATTAGTTCTGCTGATAAAGTACATCAGCAAGAAGAAGAGACCTGTGGTGGATCTCAGTCGTACTAAGGCAGAACGTGTTATGAACATGGCAAGCCAGAACACTGACATTGAGTTATAACATCTAATTCTGGATTTGAAAATATTCTGAAGGGCATTTAGCAGTGATTTGGGGTTAGAGGACCTTTTGTTGTGACATGGTTATAGTCTTTAAGGCATAGAGCGTATGCACAGCATTAACAGTGACTGATGCGTTTTTGTGCATAGCGCAACAGCGGGCAGCACCGCCTAATTGGGTTTAAACTATTCCTGGCTCCACAAAGTCTGCTCTTCACTTTTTCCTTTAGAACTGCTCTATCTCTCAATTTAAACACCATATTCTCATTCTAAGGCCCTTCACTGGTCCAATTAAGTAATCCTACAAGTTAGCACTATTAAATCATAAGCACTACTTACTCTTATACTCTCTACGGTTACCCTGTCCTCTATTGGTCCGTCTTAAATTCAGTTTCCCTATATTACTCTAGCATGTCCAAAGGTCAGTCAGTGGTTTCCTCTCCAGTCCAGCTGGTGAATCTGGGAATTTTGAGGCAATGTTACAACTGTCTCATGTACACGGACAACCCTCTCCTCCTCCAAACAGGTTCAAATATATGTGAGAGATGCAACTATTTAGCCAAACTGGAGGCTGAGCTCTCTCATCTCAAAACTGGTGTAACCAGTCAGGAGGAGAAGGTAACCTCACACAACACAATTCCAGTATCACATAGTCCCACCACATCAGCGAACCAAACACATAAATACACAAAAACATACTCAGAGGCTCTAAATAAAAATCTATCTAAGCAACAGAGACCTCCAAAGCAGACATCCAAGCAAACGCTACCTCAAAACAAAACACACACAACACATAACCCACAAAGTCAGTGTGCCAAGCAGCCACAGCCCTTAAGGCTGAATAACACACCTGATAATCTTGTAATAGGTGACTCTATTGTCAGACACACTGACGTCCCGCTCACCAGGCTGAATAAAGAGAAGGTCACGGTGAGCTGCCTGTCGAGTGCTAGGATCCGCCACATAACGCAAGCACTCAGGTCACCCCAAAGCAAATACAAATATGACTCAGTCATTCTACATGCTGGTGTGAATGACCTGAGACGTACCTCCCTGGACTACATGAAAAGAGACATAGAGGAGCTCTCTGATCATGTAGACCAGGCTGGTATGACCCTGACCTTGAGCAGCATCTTACCCTCACCTAGAATGATGCCACAGTACAAAGACAAAATGATCGATTTTAACAATTGGCTAAAATTTTGGTGTCATTCAAAGGGGATCCAGTGTCTGTCAGCCTGGGATGACATGCTCGACAAGCCACGTTGCTTCACTAGGGACGGCTTGCACCTGTCACCACTGGGCTTTCGGATATTGGCAAAGGCTCTTGCCAACCCCATAGTGCCTTTTTTAGGCAAGGCTCAAAAGTCAAACCCACCCCCACAGACAGCACAAAGAACAAGAAACTAAGGGTAATGCTGCTAAACGCCAGAAGTCTTAAGCTCAAGATGCATGCAATCGAAGCTCTCCTCAGTATGGAGAACATCGATATCTGTGCAGTGACAGAAACCTGGTTCAAGGCTCCAGAGAGCACCCCAGCACTACCAGGCTATACCTCATATCATGCTTTTCGGCCCCAAAACCCGGACCAAACCACAAAAGGAGAGGGAGTTTCCATATTTATCAAGGATATCCACACCTCCAGGTTAGTGGCATTGCACGAAGTATCGGAGACCATCCATGTGCAACTAACAGTGGACAAGACTGCTTTTCAGTTTATAGCATCCTACAGACCACCCTCTCAAAGTCAGGAATCCCACTTGGCTTTCCTGAAAACATGGAGAACATGAAGATCTCTCCAAACACCATTATATTGGGTGACTTCAACTACCCAAACATTGACTGGGAGCACTACTCAAGCCCCAGCACCTTAGCCCAAAGGTTCCTGGAAATTATAAACTCAAATGCTATGGAACAACTAGTCACCACTCCCACAAGAGGGGACAACATACTAGACCTGATCATTACCAACATGGGGACTTTATGCTCCACACCAGAAGTATATCCCTCATTGGTAAGATCAGACCATAAATTAATTTCACTGGATGTCCACATCCCGACCCCACCCCCAGCCCAGAAAACCACAGTGAAAAACTTCTCAAAAGCGAACTTCTCACTTCTCAAAACCGAAATGGAATCCTTCAAGGCCCCAGGGCCAGTGGAAACTATGGCCCAAACTGCAGAATCCTATATAAACGCATTCCACGGACATCTCCAGGAATGCATGGATCATGCTATCCCAAACAAAACCAAGACCCAATTATCCAAAGGCAGGCATCCGGTCTGGTGGACCCCTGCCATAAATAAACTGTACAACAGAAGGAGGAAGCTACTACATGATAGAGCAAAATCCCTAATAGGGAAGGCATCTCTGATCAGTACTAGCAAAAAATTATGATCCCTCATAAAATCCTCCAAGGTCAGCTTCGAGAGAAAAATTGCACAGGACACCCAAGACAATCATAAGGCTTTTTTCAGTTATGTTAGAAACCTGGGATGCAACTCCCAGACTTGTTCTGAGTTGATTCTAAATGACAAAAAATACACTGAACCCACAGACATCGCCAATATCCTGGCAGACAGGTTCAGTGCAAACTCCCCCAAAAGAGCAAGTATCTATCCCGGCAGAGGGCTGCCTCCCAAACATCTCTGATGCTCAGGTGAAGGCTGCCCTCTCCAAAGCAAAAAACACTGCTTCCATGGGACTAGATGGTGTCCCAGGTTGCGTCCTACATGAACTCCAAGAGGAACTAATCCCTCAAATAAAACAGCTATACAATCTCAGCCTCACTACAGGATATGTGCCCACAGAATGGCGTACAGCAACAGTGGTCCCACTCCACAAAGGTGGAGCCTCTACGGACCCTGGAAACTATCGCCCCATAAGCCTGACTAGCTTAGTCTGCAAGGCTATGGAGAGGATCATCATGGAGCTCATAAATAAAGACATTGGGGACCTACAGACACTATATCCTACCCAGTTCAGCTTTGTCAAGGGCAGATCCTGCCTTTTGAACCTGGTTGACTTCTTCAAAACAGTCACCAAAGCCATAGATGAAGGGAAGGTAGTCCACACAGCCTATCTGGACCTTGCAAAGGCATTTGACACAATACCCCACTCGGGCATCATAGACAAGCTATCCAGCTTAAATATAAACCCCTATGTCACAAGATGGGTTGCAAACTGGCTCAAAGACAGAACCCACAGAGTGAGAGTTGCTGGAGCCATGTCAGACTCAAAACCGGTCACAAGTGGCATCCTACAGGGTTCTGTCCTGGGACCACTCTTGTTCGGTATATACTTTTCCGAGGTACAGGCAAATGTGGGAGGACTATGGCTCACCAAGTTCGCAGACGACTGCAAACTGGGCGCCATAATCAACTCTCCAGCTGACACAAACATCCTTCAAAAAGGTCTCACAGAGACAGATAACTGGTGCCAGCACCATGGTTTAAAGCTAAATGCCAAAAAATGTATAGTCATACCCTTTGGTAAAAACAATGTGCCCACAAATTACCACATAGGCAGAAACTCATTAAGTACAGAGAAAGTTATTAGGGACCTGGGGACCCAAGTTGATAGCAATATCTCCTTTGAAAACCACATTGCCAAAGTGGTTAGAAAGACCTTCTACATAGCCCACCTCATCACGAAGGGTTTCACATCTAGATCAAGAGAGGTAATCGTGCCCCTTTATTCATCCCTCATCAGGCCCATCATAGAATACAATGACCCTTTTGGGATGTACCTTACCCGACACCTGCAGCAATTAGGAAGACCCCAAAAGTATCTCACCAAGAGGATCAAGGGTCTCAAACAGATGCCATATGCTGCTCGGTTAAAAAAACTCCAGCTCTACTCAGTTGCATACCGCCTACTTCGAGGCGATCTATGCCTGACATACAAAGCTATGTCAAATCCAGAATTAATGGACATGCTCCACCTCAGTAAATCTAGATCCCTTAGAGCCACACGCTCGAGAGACTTGAACCTTAGCACAGAAATAAATAGAACTTGCTGGAGGGACAGGTTCATAACCCAGAGGCTCCCTTCGCTCTGGAATAGAATTCCAGTTCATGTGAGGCAGAGCACCTCACTGAATCTCTTCAAGAAGAATCTCGATAGGTGGATGGGGGATCGTAGGTTGTCCCAGGGATTACTCCCGTGTCACTATTAGACAGAGGCACAGTAAACTAAACCTTAAAAAGGGCACAGTATACTCAAATCAATGGGTGGCGTAAGCTATACAGAATCGGGCTAGGCTTATAATTGCCCCAGGGCAGATAGCCTAGTATGAACCTATGAATCTATGAACCTATGATA
Source organism: Protopterus annectens (assembly GCF_019279795.1). Taxonomy (NCBI): domain Eukaryota; kingdom Metazoa; phylum Chordata; order Ceratodontiformes; family Protopteridae; genus Protopterus; species Protopterus annectens. The sequence goes on along the minus strand of NC_056744.1, from coordinate 1,046,457,376 downwards.
GGTGTATATGTGGGTATTGGAGCATGAGGCCATAGGTGTAGTACAAAGATGGTGATTTGGAGATATGTAAAGCATCAATCACATCATATAAACAGGTGAATAAAAGACAGAAGGAAATGGCCATAAGAGTGGTCATCCCACAGCACAAGTCTTGCCCATATATGTACATGTACTGTGATAAGTTTGTCATTTATAAAATGGTTGATGGCACCCCTTTGGTAAAAAGCCTGGGATGTCTCATCCGACTGGAAATGCACATTCAGGTAGCTCTACATTTTCTTTGTCACCTGCATGTACACAGACTGCCACATCTGCTGACAGCTGATGACCACACGTGGAAATGGCGCACATTAGGGTCATCACACAGTTTAACTTGTTGTAGTGATTAGTCATTGCCTTCTAGTTCTATCCTTTTCTTGACATTCACCACATTATGCTGTGACACTGCACACAGAGGATGATGTTGATGGTTCTATTGTGGCAGGTTGACTATACAACTGGTTGATAGGATCCCTGATTCCACCAAACTTTCTATGGCTATCATGCTTACCTACAGTGATCCTACCCTATCTCCTATTTTTGCAGTTACCTGCTACTGCTCAAACAATGATAACTGTGTACTGCCCCTTCCTATCTCTGGTGTAGCTATGTTTGATACACAATTGGCCACTCCATATACTGCCCTTCATAATCTGGATTTGATAATACATGCATCATGTTATTCTGTGCTGTCATTGTCATAGCCCATGGATGTGGATCACACAGCATGTCTTGGTTAGTGCTGCAGTGTATTGTGACCATCTCTGCCTTGGCTCTGGCACTGCCATTGTGCATTCCTCACCTGACACACCATCGTTACCTTCCATTGAAGGCACAACTTGCATACAATGTCCTGCTAATATGTTAACATGGTTCTTTAACAATCTGTATAATGTCATGCTATGCAGTATTACATACACAACAGAAATCTTGCTGCAGGTTATCAGGATATCATTGCAGTTCTGCTCATAATATATTTAAGCAACAGAAGTATCCCTTGATGAAACAGAAAGAACTCTCCACTATATTTCATGTTTCAGCATGTGCTGTGTTATTGGTCTTTTCTTGCATGGTCTGGAGGCTGTGGATGGGATCATCAGCCATGGCTGTAGGTTATGTCTGATATTGCTGCATCACACAATACATAACGTACTGTATGGGGCTTACTCTGTCCTTGCATGGTACTTGTATGTATAGACCTGTCAACTAGAAGCCCCTGTAGGAAGTTCTCTTGATGGGAATATGGGTATAGTTCTGATGTGAGCTACATGCAAATCATGGGAACTGCACTGGTGGTATACAGACGTAGTAAAAAGTGCCCTAAACACTACAGACCACCAAGAATTTCAGGGATGGTGCCATTGGACTATATGAGGCCATAATGTTAATGTGCATGGAGTCAATGGCTTCCATGACCTCACAGAAATGAGCAGTGTCATAAAATGTCCACATAGTTATGAATGTTTCTTTTGCAGTTCTATTAAACCAGGTATGCAGTCCTGGGGAAATAGATATGTTCCTCCACATATTGCAGCATAAAGGTAAGGAAATAGTTTAGGATTTCAAAGGTTTAAGATTAGAATATCCTAAACATGTCTCCACTAGGTCACTGGAAGGTCCCTGTAGCTTATATATTTAAAGCTTCACATACCTTAGAATCCATATGCCTGGATATACCATGCATCTCCCTTGATTCTGTTGGGGGGGTGACTCAGTTTGACAGGTTCTTATACAGTCCATGTGGACATGGTCCAGAGTCTGCTGGTCATCCTGATGGTGGTATGTCCTATGGTATTTGTACCCCATCCAGTGGTGTGGTTGACCATGATACACATCTTTGCACAAACTACCTCCAGGTGCAGCTGCTAACACATGATAATGGGTTACAGCTATTGCTTTTGTAACATTGCCCCCACACACACACCCTATAATTTGCAGTGTAAAAAGATGTGTATGTGTTATGTCTGTGAGTTAGTCTGACAGGCTGGATTTTATTATTTGCATATCTGCCATCCTTAGTGATATGTGCCAATCCTAACACTCTGCCTGCCCCTGTCCTCAATCCAGACCCCCCCATATTACCTTTCATAAACCCTTCCCCTAACATTCACACTACACAAGACACTCACACTAAAGTCATACACCGCAATACTAAACACTAAACCTGTACCCTTACCTAGCCCATACTCTAACCCTAACTTACTAGCATTCAAGACAGAAAACTCTAACCTCTGTTGCCAAAATTCTTGGTATATCTGAAAGTTTCAGCATTAACACTTAGTATAATCAAAGCACTTCCACAATACATACACAAACACACACACACACACACACACACACACACACACACACACACACACACACACATGACAGTCCAGGGTTTGGGAAAATGTGTGTTTGGTTAAAAAAATAAAAATATAATAACAGTTCACGTAATATCTGACTTAAAATAAGAAGTAGAAGTTTAGAAAATCCATGCTTAAATGTTTGGAATGGATAAAAAGTTGAAAACAATATACAAATTTTATTAGAAACAATTTAAAAGTACATATTTTGAACTATTGTTATAATATAGGAAATTAAAGTTAAGATAGTATCTGCTAATGGTTTGTAGCTCAACAGAGATCAAGCTCACCTTCGGAGGTTGGAAAATCAAAATGCTATGAGTTCTATTCTCACAACAGGAGTCTGGATTCATTTTGCATACATATGCTGTAGCTTAGCATCATGGGGAGATGTGATGCATTTCTAAACTACTATCCCTCAGCTAAAGCATTAATCCAAGATCTCGTCTGCCTGAAATGATGATAACTCTGGTTGTTAAATTCCCATAGTCAGTATAAATATTAACTTTGGTCTCCCATCAAACTGTACCATGCTGAATAGGAATAACGCAATCAACCAAAGTAAAAGAATATATACATAATAAAGTAAATACAATGATAACTGTGGTTGAGAGATAACCAAGGCGTTTCAAAGTTCCGTTCATATGCTAATCATTAAACACAGGTCCACCTTCCACTTTACAAACGAAAAAATCCACTGTCCCAACAACAAACCATAGAAATGCGTAGTAATCCACAATATGAAATACAGAAAGTCTGTTTATTACTTAAAACAAATCGGTAAGCGCTTTCACAGTAGCTTCATCAGACCGTTAACATTCGAAAAATTTTATCCTGGTTGCTTTTATACAGATCACATGTCCAATTAACTGTTCGCTAATAAAGCATTAAAGCTACATTTTATATATCTTATAATTGTTCATAGCAATAATAAAGAATATATATTACTGTTTATATTCATAAATTGCTTAATATATATAAAAAAGATTCCAAATGCCTTTCACAATCAACCTAATAAAAGCAACATATTAGTAAAAACTTTGTAAAATGACAAAAATTCATCGGCAAACATATATTAAACTAACCAAAACAAGCTAAATGAAAAATGAATGGCATTAATATAAAAGTATAAAGCATGACTTTAAAAAACGTAAATTCATTGCCTTTTTTAAATCTAGCATTCATGACATGCATGCGATAATTCATAGATACTTTTTAATAAAGTTTAAAATATTAATTCATCAATTACTCTATGAAGATATATATAAATATGACTATAAGTATAGGATTAATAACAACTACTATTAAAATGAATGTTAACAACTGAGTTATATTTCAATTAATAATCGCTACCTATTCACTTCCTGATTATACGGGCAGCTGCTAAAAGATTCACTAACATCAACTGGTGCAACTACTGCGCTCCTCTATCCTTGTATAATAGAAGTTCTATGTGTCCTCACAAAACTGCATGTATAATTCGCAAGTATATATACTATTGTCAACATGCTTGCAGACCAGCTGTTAATGTTATTCGATGTCTAGAAAATATATATATACTTTCGTTTCTACATGCGATACATATTAAACCATTGAGTGTGTCGCTTTGCTATTGGAGTGTTATTACTATGACATCATTCTTGAAAGAGATATAAACTTTCTACAATATTGATGTAAATGCAGTATTAATTTTAATTACAATGATACATAACTAAACAATATAATTCTAACTAAAGTATCAGTATCACAAAAATAAAAATATATAAAGAACATGTAATAAATCACTAACATAGTATCCATATTTACCAAACTAATGCTAGTATTAAACTACATGTTTTTACATTATTATTAAACTCATAAAAATTATATCAAATTATTAAATTCATAAATTATGCTTCAAAAAATTTTTAAATAAATAAATACATTTTTAATGAATATTTATATATAACTGTATCAACTGTAAAATTCAATTTATCATATGACACAATCATTTAATACGCCTAGCCTTCAATATTGGTTTTATGGAGGCTCTCTCATTTTGGCCACTTCCTTTGTCTGCCCTGAGTCTCATTATCCAATCAACCTCTCGCCCTTCAGTGATATTACGAATGTTACCTTCTCTGATCCTAGGCATAACATTATCTAAAGCCATAAACATGAAATTATGGTGGATACCATAATTGTTGACATGTTTAGCTAGAGCATTATTCATATGTTGTATTCTAATGGCATAAAGATGTCCTCTAATCCTGGTCTTAAATACTCTATTAGTCTTGCCAACATAGAACGCTTGGCATACCTGGCAGATTGCCAAATACACCAAATTTTCAGTGCTACAGGTAGCATTCACTTTAAAGGAGAAGGTTTGTCGTGTGTCCAGATGTATGAACATGTTACCTCTTTCTATGTAATTGCAATAATTACATCTACCACATGGATATGTTCCTAAAAATGAGTCATTATCATATACTTCTCCACGGTAACATAATATTTTTTTAAGATTACTTTTGTTCTTATTTTGAAACATAGGTTTGGCTCCTACTATCTGTTCAATGTCCCTGCTACAAGTTAACATTTTTCGAATGTTAAAGGTCTGACGAAGCTACTGGGAAATCGCTTACCGATTTGTTTTAAGTAATGAACAGACTTTCTTTATTTCATATTGTGGATTACTACGCATTTCTATGGTTTGTTGTTTGGACAGTGGATTTTTTCATTTGTAAAGTGGAAGGTGGACCTGTGTTTAATGATTAGCATATGAACGGAACTTTGAAACGCCTTGGTTATCACTCAGCCACAGTTATCATTGTATTTACTTGTCTGCTTTTAGTGGGCAGAGAGATATCTACAACGCTGGAGACGCAATTTATTACATTTATTACATAATAAAGTAAACTGACATATGAAATAATTTACTTTTCATCATATTAATTAAAATAAACAGATACCATTTGTATCCAGTAGGCATATTTAATAAGTCTAACATAAAAATTAGGTAAATATGGATGTTCATCATTATGATCACTGCTATTGCCTTTGTAACATTGCCCCCCCCCCCCCACACACACACACACACACACACGCATGACGCACGCACGCACGCACACGCACGCACACACACGCACGCACGCACGCATGCACGCAACGCACGCACGCACACACACACACACACACACTATAATTTGCAGTGTAGGATGCAACAGCCAGCCAACTTCCATAGCTTCAAGGGCACCTTCTACATGTCCAAGCCATTATTCTTCTCAGGATAAGCTGAATAAAAAGAGTGGTCTCTGTAACAAGCCCCTCAGAATTTTCTTGCTGCATGAGAGCACTCCTCTTACAGGCTTTCAAGGATTGATGGCTGGCTAATGCTTTTCATTGCTGGGCAGATAAATTCCCTTCAGGGAAAAATATTTTCACACTTACTTTTTATAGCAGAAAGATTTTTTTGATGAAAATATAAATGTAAAGGTAGGAAAAGTGTTTTATCTGACTTTTAGTAACTCCTAAGCAGGAGCGTTTCTCTTAACTTTTGAGGAAAATTCACAGCTAGGACTAATTTAAAGCTACTTTTTCTGAGGTAAAAGGTGTGCAATTTTATTTTTGTGGCTTTAGTATGCTTTTAAAGTACTTTTTAATGTGTATTTTTTATGTAAAAAGTGACTTTTTTACTACTTACCCATTTTACTGACTACTGCTTCCAGGCTTCCCCGGAAATCAGGCACCTTTTTTGACTTTACCTTGGTTCTTGCTTCTACCAGCCACAAAAAAAGAAAAACAAACTTATTAAACAGTCTTTGCCAAAACAGAAGGCTGTTAAAGTACAACAGCTGCAGATTGGTGACTCTGCTGTTATCTTTAACATTCATCTGTTTCTTTGGCTCCCTACATTTGTAGTCCCTATAGCAAACACGGACCAAGAGTTAGACACATTCTATGTGGCTTTTGAAGAACCACTCCTGGCAATACTAGAATTAGGAGCATGGAATTCCTCAGCCAAAATAGATTAACTGTTCTTAGTGAAGTTTTTCCTGGGAAACTTTTGTCTGCATCTTAAGAAAGATGTGCCAAAAAGAAGCAAAAACTCAAGCACATGTCTTCTTCTGTTTCAGGTACCTTGGACTGGGGTGATTTATTGGGTTTAGCTCAGGATTTAGTTCAGGATCCTGCCCCTTCTACCTCAGTTATTTCTGATAAGAGAAAAAGGAAGTCTTCATTTTCTTATGGGGTTCAAGAGTTTGAACCAGAAAATGAGTGTGAAGGGGAAAATTCTATTTTGTCTCATCGGGTTTCTGACTCACATTCTGAGAAATGTGTAGTCTCTGTGAGTCTCTTTGAAGGATTTTCTTTTTTCTGAAATTAGTTCCAGAATGAATACGTTGTTTAATTTTAATGGGGAAGCAATGACATTACAGCCTTTAACTTGCCTGACAGACAGCCTGCTACTCGCAAAAAAGACGATAGATTGTATAAAATTCATTAATCTTATTAGTTTTTGTTTTCTAATCTCAGAACAGACCCAACAGCTATTGCTCTAGTGAACCCAGCAGCTGCTGCTAAACATCTGCATAATACCAATCCCTCGCCTTCTGACAAGGATAGGAAAGTGTTTGATTGATCTGGGAAAAAGTATATTGTTCTACAAAGGTTTATGATTGCCTTTTTAGGGACCATGGAGAATATTATGGCATCTGCTTCCTCTTCTGAGGAAAAATCTTCTTTGAATAATATTATTGCCCCTGTGTCTCAAGTGGCTGTTTGAAAAGCACTTGCGATTCTGGTGATGCCACTTTTAGGTCTTCTGCCACTGGAACCAAAATGAAGGGGGCTTCCTTGCCTGCTTGCTCAAACCCTCCAGAGGATGTCATAGCTGAAATGTTGAATTCTCTTTTAAACAAAGAGCTAGTTGGTATGCCATCTGCTACACAGATCATTGAAAGGTGTGATGAGAAAGGTAAGCTAATTCAAGACATTTCAGACATCCTTTTCTACATTTGCTAAATGGTTTAATATTACTCCTACAAACTTTTTCAAAAATTAAAATAAACAAACATGGCAATATGTCAGTAAGCAAACATTTAAACAGCAATAGCATGGATGTCCCAAAATTAAAGGTGGACCCCCAAGAACAAAACACAATCTAATACGTCTGTATCACTATTTGTAAGACTACCCTCTCCTTTCTACCATGGCATAACCTTACTTCTCTCAGAAGGTCTGATCCTCCATTATTCTCTCTTTGGCAATAGATAGTTTCAGACAGATGGGTTGTGAAAGTAAATTAATCAAAGTTACAGATAGCAATGGGAGTCTGTCCCTATTTTTCAAGGGATTCCACCTTATTCACCAGGTCAAATTCCTCTTTTTTTTCCTGTTGTTCAGCACCTGCTTTCTCAGGGGGTGATAGAGGCAGTCTATCCTCTTCAGTTAGGATACAGGTTTTATTCAAGAATGTTTCTGATGACAAAGAAAGCAGGTTCATGGAAACCAGTCTTGTAGCTTTCCTTTCTTAAACTGTTTGTGAGAGTGCCCAATTTCAAACTGTTATCCTAGTTAACTTGTTATCCCTCATTGCCTATTTGGGTTTTCTGCTAACTTTAGATTTAAAAGAAGTATATCATCACACTTCAGTAGATCCATATTTCAGAAGTTTTTTTTTACTATTTTCTGTGTCTGGATCACATTATCAGTTACCGGATTTCCCTTCTGGCTATTCATTACTCAGCATTGTGTCATTGTAGTGAAGGTAGCTCGGTTTAAGTCAAATCAGCTGAAAACATTTTGCCAAAAGCACTTTCAGTGATAGTGCAGGATTACCTTTTCTCCATTCTTGTGTGATCTTGGAGTAGGTATATGTGCATTCATTGATATGGGAGGTGCAGGGATGCTTGCCCCACTGAATAAAAAAAGGTTTCTTTCTTCAGATTTTTGCTGAAAGAGCTTTGTGCTAATTGTTTTGGTCAATTTCTATTAACATGAATCTCCACTGCTCCATTGACATTCATAAAGTATCTATAGATTGCAAGGTATTCAAGATGACTTACTTATCTTTGCATAGTCATTTTCAAAATGGCAGGAATCTCTCACTTGGGTGAGGGATCTCCTACATAGTCTGGAGTTCTAAGAAAATGCAGAAAACTTTTGTTTAACTCTTTCTTACAGGCTTGTTTTCCTGGGTAGGCCCTGATATACCTCAGTTCAAAGACTGTTTCCTCCACAGGAAAAAAAGATCTGTTTCTAGATCTATGCCTGAGTTTTTCTACTTAGACAACGGTCTCAGCCAGGGAATTTCTTTATAGGCCTCTTGATTTATATGATTTTCATGATTCCTCTAGCAAGACTCTACATGAAAAATATTCAATAGCATATCAGTCTTTATAGTCTCATCTTCAACGTTCCCTGACATTCCAGATTTCAGTTTTGGGGTTTGTGAAAAGGTAGATTTTTTGGTGGAGTTGCCAAATTTATCAGACTGCAGGTCTACCATTTTCCCTTTCAGCTCCACACAGTTTGTAACAACAGATGCCATGGGCTGCTTTGAGAGTAGATGGGGAATAAAGTGCAGGATCCTTTTTATGTAAAATACAGACCAAAGCATATAAACATAAAAGAAATGTTGGCTTTTCTAAATGTTCTGAACTCTCTCAATCATCTGTGGTCCCCAGGACCTCTACAAGTGTTCAAAGATAATACCACAGTGATGAGATATATAAACAATTGGGGGGGACTAGATCTTTCCTCTATGCAGGTTAGCCATGGCAACCTGATATATAGCTTTTCGGCAAAATGTCACTCTACAGGCATCTTACATACCATCTCAGCAAAACTGTGTGACAGACAACTTGAGTAGGACTAGGACAGGCCCTCCCAAATAGAAATTGAATTATGGGGTCTTCCAGAAATTGATCCAGCAGCATGGAACAACTCAAGTAGATCTTTTTACCTTTGTGCACAACAATCAGTTGGCAAAAGCCTGCTCCAGGACTCCATGCAAGAAAGCCAAGAAGACAGATGCTTATTCTTTTCCTTGGGCAAGAATGTTCTTGAATGACACCTTTTCTGATACTATCCAGGGGCATTCTGAAGAATCAGAAGCGCGTACCAAAGACCATTATGGTGACTACCTTCTGGCCCAGGCAACAGTGGTTCTATCTTCTTTTATAAATGATCAGGAGCAGTTATCACAAATTTCCTCACAGACTAGACCTACTGACACAGAAAAAGTGGCGTTTTATAAATCCCTATCACAAACAACTGCAACTAACTACCTGAATGAAATAATCTTAATACCATTTACACCAATTTTCTGAGGACATTCATCAGGTATTAAAGGAAGGAAGAAAAACTGCTGCTATAAAGTCATATATTTGTAAATTGAAAGGATTTTCTATTGGTGCCAAGACAGGAACCAGCACCCTTTCAGGACTAGTGTTTCTACAGTTCTACATTATTGTGTAGGTTACTATCCTCTGGCTTGTCTTACTCCTCCATTAAGGTTCATTTGTTGCCCATTTAGCATGTATTATGACTATGGACCCCCATCTTTGCAATCTCATGTGAAAATGTTTTTAAAAGGGGTGCTTCATACCAAGACTCCTGTAAAACTGGTGTTCCTTCTTGGGATCTTAATTTTGTATTGGAAAAACGAACTCTTGCTCAGTTTAAACCAGCTCATTAAGCTGACTTGAGGTTCTTAACATGGGAAACTGTGTTACCGATTGCTCTGACCTCTGAAAGAAGAAAACACGCAAGTTACAAGATCTTATGGTTGGTCAACCTTATCTTATTTTTCATAAAGATATGAATTCCTTGTGAATTAATCCATTTATGGATAAATTGGTATCCTTGTTTACTCTAAACCATGCTGCCCATTGCCCTGTCTTCTTTACAGAACATGAAGATGAGAGAGAAAGGAAACACTGGATTTCAACAGACAACTCTGATTTTATACTGAAATAAAAAATATATTTTAGGAACTCATATCAATTGTACATTTCTTGTAAAGGCTGAATAATAGGACAACCATTGCCAAAGTAGACTATTTTCAAATGGTTGTCTCATGCTCTTACCTTTTGTTATATCCACCACAATAAGGCAATTCCAGAATTGGAACAAGGCTCATTCTACCACAGCCTTAGCTTCATCTGTAGCTTTTTGCATAGGGTTGCATTCTAGAGGTATTCTAGTAGTGGAAACTTGGTCTTCTGTGCATACTTTTGCAAAGCACTAGATTCCTTCTACAGGTCTAAGACACACTTTGCTAGAACCACTCACAGTGGCTCCTGGACCCTCATCCTTCCTCCTTTTAGTCAATCTAAGCTATAGTAATCTACCCATGTAGCTAAAGCTACTGCAGCAGTGATTGCAATGATGAAGATAGTACAGTTTTGTAAGTAATCTTACCATAACAGTAGATGTTTGAATGATCACTGCTGCAGTAGGTCCTCCATCCCTTCTTCCCTCCACTTATTTTTATATGTTTTTGCTGCCACTGTGGGGATCTATAGACTTTTTTTTCATAGCACTGATGTTTTTGGACTTTAGAATCCCACTGTTTTGGCCTGAAAGCTCTGATGATTTAACTCATCTTAAGCTGAATAACCATTTAGGCATGTAGAAGGTGACTTTGAGGTTTTGGACACTGTCCAACTGTTATATCTTGAGAAGGATGCAAACCTTATAGATAAGCTACTGCAGTAGCGGTCAGATAATTTGAACTTCTACTGTTGAGGTAAGTTTAATTATACAAGTGTATTTTACACAGACATGAAGGTCTATGTGTTTCTATTTTTTTAAACTTATTCATATCCTGACCCAATAGAAAAATCCTGAAAAATTAATAAAGATATCATATTTTACAAATATAAATCTATGTGAGCTTTAATTTTACTACTCAGCCTGATAATTGTCAAAGGAAAAATCAATTTATTCTAAAATCTTTATGTAAGTTGCTTAACAGTACTTCAAAATCATCGCACTAATAGATACTGGAATTGACAACATCTTTAGATAATTATACCCATTTTTCATATAGACCTGACTTGTTAGCTAGAATAGGTATCATTTACTTATTAAATTATTTGATGTCAGATTATTTTACTCCTAATATTAAATGAACATTTTACTTTAGCTATGGAATTTTAAACTTTTCTTTGTCATTCGGATTACCTTTTACTTGCAAACAGCTTAGATGATGCTTTCAGTTTGTCTAAAGGTGGTAGAATTTGAAAACCAGATTAAAGAACAAATAGTTGCTTTAATAGACACTCATAAGAATGATAAAACAAAAGAGTGTTTTAAATGTAAAACATTGAAGGTTTTACTGTATTGTTATTTAAGATCCAGGTCCATCTCTACAAATTAAGTAGAATGAAAAATATATTACTTTAACACATATATTTATTTATTAATTTATTATTTATTTAGTTATTGAGTCTTATATAACTGGTTTGAAAGCTATTTCATTTTACTACTTTTTAACTTAGGAGATAAGGGTTTAAGAGACAATTTTTAGCCATCAATGATACTATAGGCATTATTGTGAAAAGTGTCAGTTTTCTTTTCTGTAATTCCATCTTTGCAAATATTTGCATTTTCAAATCAGCATAGTATATGTATATATATATATATATATATATATATATATATATATATATATATATATATATATAGGGAGAGAGGGAGAGAGAGAGAGAGCACACAGCATTGCAAATGGCCATGTTATTTATGCATCTAGATTATACACTGATGACTATGGATTTCTTTACAAAGTTGAATTTTTTTGTTGATTTATTTTTGGGTGGGAGTTTTGACAGAGCTGGTCAAAAAAGTTAGTAAAAGGGCAGTACGTGAGGGCTAGTAGAATGTGCTCTAGGAATGAAGATTTCCATGAAGAATGTGAGAAGCTACACAGAATGTTCCTGGAGAGAGGATACCCTGACGCACTAGTATTTGAAGTAGAGAAAGAGGTGGTGTCTGGGAGAGAAAATAAATTCTACCCAATATTAGGAATGGATGAATCAATGAAATCATTGAGCCAGGTAGATGGGCTTGATGGTACTAGTAACCTTGTTCTGGATTATAATGGTGAAGCAAAATTTATTTTTAACTTAATAAAGGCTGAATGGCAAAAATTTGGTGAGTTGTCCGATCTGAACCGCCTTTTTGAACACCCATTGAAATGCACCTTTAGGAAGGGAAAGAACCTTAAAAATTATTTTGAAACAAAGGGGAGGGGCCAATTTAGTAAAAAGGGCAGAATTGGAACATTTAAATGCGGTAGTTGTCCGCAATGCCCGTTTATATATGCCCGTGATTCAGTCCATATACAGAGTAGGGATATATTGGTGAGGAGTACTGAATATGCGAACTGTCATACAAGTGGAATCATTTATTTGAGCATTTGCAAAAAATGCCAAGCTTTTTATGTGGGGAAATCCGAACGCAAATTGAAAAATCAGATATATGAGCATAATTATGATATTAGAACCAGGTGTCCCAATAATGCTTTGTCCAGACATAAAATTAAATGTTTGGATGCAGAATTTCACTTTTTTGTTTTGGAAGTGGTTAAGAAAGACATACGAGGGGGGCCATGGGAGGATACGATCGAATATAAAGAACTGTTATGGCAACTTCAGCTGGAATCGTATACCAAACCAGGCCTGAATAATATTGTATCTTTATTGCCTGTGTTAAAATTGAGGGCAGCTAAGCTTTGAGTGTTATTCTAATTCTCAAAATTAAAAAGGTCAGCTTATTGAAGTGCTCTGTTGCTCTTTTACTTTTTTCCCCTTTTGAATATAAGGTATTTAACCTTATTATTGTGAGGCAATATTAATTTAATAATTAAGATCTATTTCTTATAGAATAAAATAGGAAGCTATAACTCTAACTCTTAATAATGTAAACTTTGGGTTCTGTGTAACATCCTTATTTTATCATTAGAGGGAGTATGTGGATTAATAAAATAGATAATATGTAGGCAGATATGTATTACTGTATTTAAATTTGTATTTAATTTTGTTATGTATGAATGATTTCTATTGTAATATGCTTTTGTGAAAATGAATGGTGTTTTTTATGTTCTTATAGCAAGGTTTAAGTAATGTGTTTGGTTAGTTGTTAATTTTATGAGTTTTTAAAAGTTTTTAAAAGTTTTTAAGTAAGCATGAGTTAGTAAGCTGTAATTAGATGATGAATTTCAAGTGTGTTTCATTAATTGGTTAATTATATTAATTGAATGTATTTATAAGGAAGGATAGAATGGATGTATTCTATTGCATCTGAAGAAGTGTCTTAAACGAAAATGCAGGTGTGGAGACATAACGTTTGTGCTTTGGGACTGTTTTGGATCTACATTTGTGTTCCAGTCGTTTTGTGGTAATAAAATCCATTTTTCCAGCAAGGACTCTGTTGCCTTCCTCCTCTGGTGCTTTTTCTACTAGTGAGTATTTGTTCGGTGCTAGCCTCCTTTTTGTTGTTTGGTCTGGTCAAGTTATGGAGGTGGAGGAGGGCACTATAGCACCAAATGAAGGTGACTTACGGCTGGACACTAATGCTAAGTTGGATATATTGTCTGGCCAACTAACCCAACTACTTGAGCTTATGCCGAGGGAAAGTTGTGGTGTGCAGAGTTCACCTTCAGTACTCCCGCTGAATCAGGAAGCTCTCCCAAGGAGGGAGAGGCGGCGATGTAGGCAGCGGTCCAACAGCCAGTCGGACTATGAAGGTATTTCTGGGGATCGACCACTTTTTGGGTCCGGAACAGTTGATGGCAGTGAATTTGGCAATGGTGTACCGATGTGCTTTAGGTCTTTGCAAAGTGAAGAGCAGAATTCAGTGGTTAAGCAGCGAACGGAAGTTGTGAATGGAGCGAGACCAAGGCAGTATGGCCAAGACGCTAGAGGGTTCAGCGAAATGGTCGCGAATACGAAACAGTCAGGTACCAGACAAAAAGACTCTTACAATGGACAGATGGACTTTAACTCTGTTTTAAAAGTGAAATATTGTTTTAATTCTTAAAATCTGCCTAATAATAAGGATGTTGAGTTTAATAGTACGTTTAAGCAGAACATGGATCGTTTTGATGAAATGTTGTTTAAATTTAAAAATTTAGAGCTTGAGAATGCTTACCTGAAGGAATGTATAAGTTTAAGTATTGTCCCGAAAGGGTTAAGGATATGTAAGTATCCTAATAAAGTGAAAGTAGGGTCTGATTTTCATCAGGAATTGTTGAGTATTTTCAATAATTGTGGCCTTGACATTTTAAAAGCTATAGTGAAAGAAAATTCTAGGGAAATGGAGGGCCTTAATTTGAAATTAGAGGAACTGAATAAAGTGATAGTTAATGACCTTCTGTTTTCCATGGATGAAAGTCGTAAGAAATATCAGATTATGTTAAATAATATTGAGAGAAGTTTAGCTAATGTTTTTGAAAGAAAGTGTAAAAAGCTTGGGAGGGACATGGAGGAATTCAAACAAAAAACCAATTACCCCAACCCAAGAGGTGCTTACGCTAATAGTAATAATAAAAAATCTAATTACCAGTTTAATCAAGAATTAGTTTCTGAAGAGATAGAACAAAGACAGGATAATATTGGTTTGAGTGATGAACAGGTGTTCCCAGAATTGAGAAGATCTGAGCGTATAAGGAATTATCATCAAAAGAATTATCAAAAAAACTTTCAGGAGGGGGAGGCGGGGCTAAATCAACGGACCCATTACAGGAATTACAACAAGAACAACCAGAAGTGGTAGTTGAGTTGGATGGTGGGTTAAATGACGTGCCCCAGAATTATGGGTTGTTGAAGGAAGGGATAGTTTGTAAAATGAATGGGTATAATATATACAATTATAGTGCCCTGGAAGTTAATGAGGTTTATTTCCGATTGTTCACAAAGGGATTAAAATTTGTACCAAATAAAAAATCTGATGTAAGTAAAGTACTTATTGATGTAAAATTGTTTATTCGAAAGAAGAATTTTGAACTTATGTTTCAGAAACAGAATGGAAATGTTATAGGAACAGGTGTTAATAATTTAAGGAAAAGAAGTATTTATAATCCCCCTATAAACCAACAGCTTAAAAATTTTGAGAACTTAGTGGAAAAAAGAATTAGAAATGAACTATCTAATAGAAGGGTTACTCCGAACCTTACAATGGAAGAAAATAGGTTATTGCAAGAATTAGCAGGTGATAAGAATATTCGGATTATTAAACCGGATAAGGGTGGGGGCACTGTTATGATGGACCAGATAGTTTATGAATCAAAAATGATGGAATTGCTGCAGAACGAAGATAGATATGTGAGGTCATCATTGAATGAGATTAATATAGGCAACCAAAAAGTGGGCGTTGTGTTAAATGACCTGCTCTTGGAGGGGTCTATTGATATTAACACTTTTAGGTATTTGTCTGTGGATAAACCAAAAGTACCGGTGATATTTGGAGTGCCGAAGGTCCATAAAAATATTACTAACCCACCTATGAGACCAATTGTCGCTTCTGAGGGTTCAGTGACAGCCCCATGGCAAAATGGCTGGACGTCAAGCTCAAAGAAATATTGAAGGAAGGGCCAGGCATAGTTAAAGACTCCTGGGACCTATTAAGGAATTTGAAGGAAGAACTTTTTGATGAAAACCTAATGTTTATAACTTTAGATATTATTGATTTATTTTCGTCCATACCGCATAAAGAAGGTATGGAATTGTTTGAAGAAGCCTTGGTAGAGTATGGCAAGTTTTCTCAAAATTATTTCCGTTTGATCCTGACTCTTATGGATTTAGTATTGGCTAATAGTTATATACATTATGAGGGTGAGTTCTTCAGGCAGGTTCAGGGAGTTGCTATGGGTGCACGATGTGCAACCACTTATGCTAATATTATCTTGGATATATGGGAACAGAAGTTTGTCCTCAATTCCAGGTTTAAAAAGTGTTGGAAACTATATAAGCGCTACCTGGACGATATTTGCCTGTTATGGATTGGTACTGAGAGCGAATTTTCTGCTTTCTTTGATTATTTATCTGGCACCACCAGTTTCCTCACCTTTACCTTTAATAAGAATAAGGATTGCTTACAATACTTAGACATTTATGTAGGGAAGGAGGATGGTAGGTTTTTTTCGAATGTTTATAGGAAAGATAACTATTCTAATTTATATTTGTCCTATTCTAGTGCACACCCACACCACCATAAAAAAGGAATTATTAAAGGGCAGTACGTGAGGGCTAGTAGAATGTGCTCTAGGAATGAAGATTTCCATGAAGAATGTGAGAAGCTACACGGAATGTTCCTGGAGAGAGGATACCCTGACGCACTAGTATTTGAAGTAGAGAAAGAGGTGGTGTCTGGGAGAGAAAATAAATTCTACCCAATATTAGGAATGGATGAATCAATGAAATCATTGAGCCAGGTAGATGGGCTTGATGGTACTAGTAACCTTGTTCTGGATTATAATGGTGAAGCAAAATTTATTTTTAACTTAATAAAGGCTGAATGGCAAAAATTTGGTGAGTTGTCCGATCTGAACCGCCTTTTTGAACACCCATTGAAATGCACCTTTAGGAAGGGAAAGAACCTTAAAAATTATTTTGAAACAAAGGGGAGGGGCCAATTTAGTAAAAAGGGCAGAATTGGAACATTTAAATGCGGTAGTTGTCCGCAATGCCCGTTTATATATGCCCGTGATTCAGTCCATATACAGAGTAGGGATATATTGGTGAGGAGTACTGAATATGCGAACTGTCATACAAGTGGAATCATTTATTTGAGCATTTGCAAAAAATGCCAAGCTTTTTATGTGGGGAAATCCGAACGCAAATTGAAAAATCGGATATATGAGCATAATTATTATATTAGAACCGGGTGTCCCAATAATGCTTTGTCCAGACATAAAATTAAATGTTTGGATGCAGAATTTCACTTTTTTGTTTTGGAAGTGGTTAAGAAAGACATACGAGGGGGGCCATGGGAGGATAAGATCGAATATAAAGAACTGTTATGGCAACTTCAGCTGGAATCGTATACCAAACCAGGCCTGAATAATATTGTATCTTTATTGCCTGTGTTAAAATTGAGGGCAGCTAAGCTTTGAGTGTTATTCTAATTCTCAAAATTAAAAAGGTCAGCTTATTGAAGTGCTCTGTTGCTCTTTTACTTTTTTCCCCTTTTGAATATAAGGTATTTAACCTTATTATTGTGAGGCAATATTAATTTAATAATTAAGATCTATTTCTTATAGAATAAAATAGGATGCTATAACTCTAACTCTTAATAATGTAAACTTTGGGTTCTGTGTGACATCCTTATTTTATCATTAGAGGGAGTATGTGGATTAATAAAATAGATAATATGTAGGCAGATATGTATTACTGTATTTAAATTTGTATTTAATTTTGTTATGTATGAATGATTTCTATTGTAATATGCTTTTGTGAAAATGAATGGTGTTTTTTATGTTCTTATAGCAAGGTTTAAGTAATGTGTTTGGTTAGTTGTTAATTTTATGAGTTTTTAAAAGTTTTTAAAAGTTTTTAAGTAAGCAAGAGTTAGTAAGCTGTAATTAGATGATGAATTTCAAGTGTGTTTCATTAATTAGTTAATTATATTAATTGAATGTATTTATAAGGAAGGATAGAATGGATGTATTGTATTGCATCTGAAGAAGTGTCTTAAACGAAAACGCAGGTGTGGAGACATAGTGTTTGTGCTTTGGGACTGTTTTGGATCTACATTTGTGTTCCAGTCGTTTTGTGGTAATAAAATCCATTTTTCCAGCAAGGACTCTGTTGCCTTCTTCCTCTGGTGCTTTTTCTACTAGTAAAAAAGTTAGTATATTTTACATGGGTACTAAATTCTCTTTCAGTGCATTGACAGTAGCTCAGTACTGAACCTCAGAATACTGACATCAAAAACGTTTTACAGTTTCTATTTCAATGGACATCAGGGGCATTGTGGACATAAATAAATATAACTGCAATCATTTCAGCTGTCCAGGATTAAAAAAAACTGACTGACCAACAAATAGATTGGTTTCTGGAAGGTATAAAAATTGGAAGAATATTGTGAGCATAGTTGAAGCTATATTTTAATACTATGCTGATCAATAAACCAATAGGTATATATCTCTGTAGTTTTTGTATATTATACATATTTATAGATGTATTGCCTGCTTTGGATTTACCCCACTTAGACTGTACAATAGCAACTAGGTCATATTGCATCTGTAACAGCATTGGTGTGGTCTACATTTCCAGGTGTCTGACATTTCACAACATTTACACTGGAAAGACTATTTATATGTTGTCACAATGTATAAGTAAACTGCACAATTAATCGGAAAGGTCATAAAAATACACTTTTTATACATGTGTACAATAATTTAAAAAGGTCCCTGGATTCAATAAACTGCAAAGCGTACATGGAATTTACATTTGTGTGCTGTGATGTGAGGCGAACGGCAGCGTGCACCACCATGCAATGCATATTAATGTCACACACCATGTCTAAGCAAGGTTTCATGACTGGCAACAGTGTTGCAGGCCAGAAAACTGTGTAAGTGAATATGGATAGCAATTATTTTTAAAGCAATGCACCTATGGTCTGCAGATTTGAATGGAATGCCACAATGATCCCCAGGGCTTCACATATAGCTGTCAATCTGTTAGTGCAACACATCTGCACAAAGGTCAGCATAATGTGGGGATAACTAACCAGAAATAGGGACATATTTGACATAGCTGTCACATAGAAATATGGTAGAATGAAACTCAAATATACCTCTTGATCTCTTAGAACAAGAAATCTGGACAAAGTCATAAATAATGGAGGGGGACAAAGGGCCCAAAATAAGGACAGATTCTAATATTGCTCTTCCAAACATAGAAAGGTGATAGAATAATAGGTTGTACAGCAGCATGGATTTCTATAAAGCATGAAGTTTGAAACTCAAATGTCTTTCACCAGTTTCTGACTTCAATCCACAATGACATGCCAATGAATTGCCAGAAAACCAAAATGTTGTAAAGAAAAGATAAAAAATATGAGACAAAAACTGGACATTCTGCACAAATCATGACAGTTGAGAGATATGATCTCAAATGTATGTAATACTGATGCATATCAGTCCTGAGATCATCCCAGTGATATAGCAGCAAGCCACAAATTTGATAAGGAACGCAGCTGGACATCCTGGGAATATCTGGACAGCTGAGAGGTATGAATGTGAAGTATATGGTCCAAACACAATACAGGTCAGTGTCTCTAAAGTGTAGAGTATTGTGATATCCCATTTCTAACATTCTATACTGAAGCTGTGTAAATGATCTTGAATGGGACATGGACTGCCATGTAAAATGAACACTCAGGGGAAGTGTGCGTATTGAACAGTGACACACAGATGAATGATAGAAACAAAATCAGGGAAAGAGGACAGGTGTAACAGCCTACTGTACAGCAGAGGAGGGCATGTCAATGGAAGATGGTTGTTACAGCAACACCAATCACATATCTATATGGTACACTAGGGACTGTACAGTGAAATGTGTTTTATGTGACTGTCACACAAGGTGATGTAACAATGGGGAGGATGTCTGTGTGAGATAAGCATTCTTAAATGAATAATGCAGAGGCAATCTATCAGGAATCTGACATACAATAGGGGTAGGCTGCATATTGTAAAGCTGTGCGAACTGATATGCCTGAATATGAGTGTACTCTCAGCAGAGGTCTGCATCAAGTTGGGCAAAGTTAAAGGCCCATAGAAAACATTACAAGAACGAACCACAATCATGGACAATATCAGAGTAATACCACCAGTGATCCAATGCCTCTGACATAACATATGTGATGTGGAGTGATAAGAGATGAGTCTGCACACACACTCACTTGAACAACTATTATGATACATCCACACTAGATGAGGGTCACAACTCACACTGTTCTGGCACTGTAACATCTGCTGGAGGTGTTGGCAGGGACACCGCTATACCTCTATGCGACAGTATGGACAATACAGGCTAGCTGACTTGTTTGCATGGTATATATATATATATATATATATATATATATATATATATATATATATAGCACAATCCTCACTGTCATGAATGATATACATGCCATTAATGTTGTCAAACACCTATGTATGTAGTGTGTATATAAGCAGAACAGGTAACACACATACATCTGATGTAACAACTTGATTAGTGTTCTGCACCATCAGACAGTCATGTATTTCCACAGAAAGAATACCTAGGTATGGCCAATAAGCTATGTAACAGCTCACTGTGACAAAAGTGGTACACTTCAGTTACACATCATTGGAAAATGTGTAGGGAGTTACATGAAGAAGAGTGCATTGTACAACAGTTATTGGGGTGATGAAGGCTGGAGGCCATGAACGTATCATGACCTCAATGTGGATGTCCTTCACATACCCAGTACTTGTGTTACATTCATGGGAGTAGTCAGCACTGTGACTACATGCTGGTAGATATACCACTTACCATCTACCCCAGGACATGGGTCACATGCCTATCTGATTATAGGGTGTGATGTCCACATTATACATGGGTGGAGTGTTTGTTTCCTGACTTAAATCCTGACATGTTTCTTGTCAATCGAGGTGTTGTTATCGCTGCGGCAGCATTTTTTGGTATGTGTTGATACTGTCTGTATTATACTAATATCACAGTTGAGTCAATGATTACCCACAATCTGTACTCCTTCAGGCAGCTGTTTGGAAATGGAATGTGTATGACATCTGTGATATCCATCACGTAATTAATATACAGGAAAGGGCCTAGAAGACAGCCCTGATGTACGGACCTGATCACTGGACCTGGTATATAGCTCACATCACACATTTCAATATAGTGGGATGTCACCTATGTGATACACCGGTCTACCCATTTGGTGATATAGCTGTTTATGGCTGCATATGACAGTGTTGATTGAAGACCTCAGTGTGGATTTGTGTCTAATGCCTTGACCTGAACAAGGTCCACAAGATGATACTGTTGTCATCATATATGCCTTCAATGACCTGTTTAAGGACATCTATCAGATGTAACAGACATGATGTAGCATTAGCAACTGACACAGATTTGTTGCACACAGCCAGAATATTACTACTGTACATGTAGAAGAGGTCCATCTTGGCATGTTGGTCTACCTAACAGTCAAGGAGAATCAGGATGTCTTTATACATGCATGCATCAGGTGCTGTCCCCCCAACTCAAATGGATGCATGTTGATGTACACCCTCGTAAGGGAACATAGCCCATGTGGTGGGTGTGTTGAAGTATGTATTCAACCATACCAAGAAAGTGTATGTGCTGAGCCATGCCATATGCGATTGTGATGTTGTCAGAGCCTATTGATTCCATATAATAGGCATGGATGAAGGTAAGATCGTGCATACTGCCTATCATGATCTGGCCTAGGGTTTTGACACACTCTCCCATGCAGGTATTATTGAGAAATCCTCCCAACCGGGGATGAACCCTTACATCAGTGGACAGGTAGCCAAATGAATCACCAACAGAACACACACTATGAAAGTTGGTGGATCAACATGTACCAGTAGAGTTGTCCCTAGTGGCAAACCCCAGGGATATGTGCTTGGCCCTTCACTGTTTGGTCTCTATTTTTTGAACAGTTCAGGCTAAAATATATGTCCTTTGGCTTACGAAGTTTGTGGATTCTTGCATATTGGGTGCAATCATTGAGTCCACCAATGATGAGAACATAGTATAGAAGGAGCTAACAAAGGCAAATGAATGGTGACAAAGGTACACAATCTACAAATAAATGCAGAAATGTGTCTTTTTATGTTGTCAATCTGACAAGTGGAATTTCATGTTAATCAAGCACTGGGAATGCATGTAGATAGCAATTAGAACTTCAACCACCAAGTGTCCACACTGGTAATGAGAGACTATGTTGTGCATATCATAAGTCCTGCCATCATATTCAGATCTTAGGATTGTATGACAGCACTGTAGTCAAACCTCATCAGAACACTAATAGAGTATAATGCTCTCTTTTTCAGGTACCTCATCAGACACATTTAGCAGCTGAAGAGACCACATGGCTTTCTCAACAAAATGACTCAAGGCCTACAAACCATGCCATCATGCATGTGGATAGATTAAAAAGCATGTCACTGTAATCTGTCTTGTATAGGATGAGGTGACTTCTCTCTGGACTCCAGGCGAGTGTTTGGCCCTGCCCTGGTGGAAGTGCAACATATCCAAAAATCTGATATAGCTGATGACATCAGCAGTGTCTGTTTTGGAGAATATAACAGTGGCCCACATGCTGTTGTAAAATGCTCTCTGTAATGTCATGCAAGAGCTCATACACTCACCCAGTTGACCACAGTGAGAATAGAACCCTTAAGTACATGGACTACAGAAATCAGTACTTTACAGAAGTGCCACAGCACAAGTCTGACTTTTGCAAGAGTGCAGGTGAACTTGTAATAGATGACATGAGCAGGCCATGTGGGAAACAAAATGTTGGGAGGTCTGCATGAAATGGATGTTTAGAATATCTGCAAGAATTTAAACACTGTCAATCTATGATATCTGAGCAGTAACTGTAGAATACACATTTTGCACTTCTGTCTAGATACACACACACACACACACACACACACACACACACACACACACACACACACACACGATCGACTGCAAAGAGAACAGAAGCCCTACCTATCTAAGTAGATAGACTACAAAACACAATACTTTATACAAGCACCATGTCACAAGTCTGACTTTTATAAGAGGTCATCTCAACATATCAGGAGGCCATGTGGGAGACAAGATTTTAGAAGAAGATTTTAGGAGGCCTGCATAAGTTCATACCTTCTTAGGTTCATAGGAGGTTACTTGCCTAATGGCACTAGGGTGTTTAGAAGTCTAGCTGTGTAAAAACACAAGTACACTTATTGAGCATAGCTGGATGGTCATTGTTAGCACAGCAATTTTGTGAGCAGCACCACCTGGCCCTGTCCATGATGGATATAGGTGCCACCCCAGAGGTGACTTTACAATCACTCAACCAGTACTCAAGGTTGCATTTGAAGCAGGTCATTGAGGAGCACTGCTTCACATCATTGGGAGCCTACTACAGAGGACTGTGAATCGCTGAGCGATATATCTGTCTCTCCAGCATGTACTGTTTATGTCACAAGCTAGGTTAACAGCCATGGAGCAAGATATTCTTGTCCCATTTCATTTCCAGATTTCCAGCATTACCAGTAGGGCATGGTCTGTGACTGCTCTGTAGGCCAGACACAGGACACCTCTCAGCAGTCTGCATGATACTGAGTACAGTGACATTTTTTCCATCTTTCCATATATGTCATGTTTGGAGACCCTGGATTCTCCCAGGCTCAAACCTGTGTTTTCTCCAGTTGTTGCAGGTGTCTGGTGAGGTACAGACAGAAGGGAGCATTGTATTCAATTAGTGGTCTGATAAAGGTAGAGTACAGCAGAGGTATGACCACCCTGGTCTTGGATGTGATGTCCATATGTTTGAGGTGCACAATGTAGAATGTGTGTCATTACTATGGACACAGTGATGAAAGTGTATATGCTGTCAATATGTGTTCCCAGATCTCGCAACACTGTGTTTGAGCTTAGATTGGTGCTATGTATATTGTAATTAGCAGGGGTACGTCATGGCCAAAGGGAACAATGAGGCATTGTATGCTTTAAGTTTCAGTCTGTGAGATTGGCGCCAATCATTTGTGTGTGTCACACCCTTCTGTCATATGTTAACATCATTGGAGGACTCTACATGAGTGTGTCTAATTAATGGCCATCTGCAATCTTAGTAAACCACAGGCCATATACCATTGCCTGTACTTCAGGGAAGTAGTTTGCAAACAATTGAAGGCCCAGCAGAAATCCTTGTTGTATTCTGATGGTAAGTGGCTAGTGGTGGAGGTGCAGTCTCGAACTCTGCAGTATGTATTCTGTCAGTGAGCCAGTTGACTATCCATCTACTACTGTATGGCATAATTCCCGCATGGGAGCACTTCACTATAAGTCATGAATGGGGGATAGTGCCAAAGGCCTTGAATAACCACAATAGGTGATATGTCCTGTTATCCCTCATCCAGGTATTTGGGGTTAGTATGAAAGAAATCCACAAGGTTCAATAAGCAAGCTTTACCCTTGACAAAAAGAAAATGTGTCGGGTCAAGTGTGTTGAAGGTCAGCTATGTCCTTGTGGATAAGGTCCATGCTGATTCCTTCCCTAGTCTTGCAGATAAGAATTTTTAGGCATATTGGTCAACAGCTGCAGGTTTTCTTGTTACCAGATTGACATGCGTTGCATATACCACAGCATCTGATATTACATGTTGTAGTGTAGGTGATGTATGTGTGGAAAGACTACTGAGACACCAGGATTGCAGTGCTTGGGGGGTGGCAACACATGGATGTACTGTAAATATGTGACATATTGTCAGGGTCCTCAGTTTGTAATGTTTCCCCATGTGATTCCATCTCATAGACAGGAAATGGACAGTAAAAAGCAGTAATACAGAATAATGTGTACATTTCCATAGTGCAACAAGCAGTGAGTTTGTGTGATGGTTGGCAAAGTGTATATGTATGTCAGATACACACGTTTGCGTGTAGCTAAGCAGTACAAAAATACGAGCCACATTGCTAAAGTCTGACAGTATTGAGCCTATGAAACACACCTGCTGCTTAACTTATTCTGTGGCAGCACATGTTAATGCACTGATGCATTGTTTTTTGGGACCAGATGGTACTGAATCTGAAGAAATTCTAAATAAAGACAGAACAAAAGCACTACTCTTTGGAATTGTGTCTCTAACAACTGCCATGTTGTAGTGTTGTGTGTAGAATAAAAGTAATCTAAACAATTATATATAAAATAAATAAAATACAAATAAAAAATGTATAAACTAAAATAAAATAAAAAATATTTATAAAATAAAATAAAAATATTTTTAAAAATAAAATAAAATACAATAAAAATAAATAAAAATAAAAAAGACACATAAGGGTTGGGGGTGGGAAAAAAAGAAATAAGATTTGTACCTTCATATGTGACATACAATGCATTAATACAATTATACAACTCTGTTATCTTAACTGTTTTACATTTAAGTTTACCATATCCTAACAGATGCACAGTATACTACAGACTGCAGCAAGTAATGTTTAAAATGTTAATAAAACAAATGAATAGTCAAAGCGGATTCACCAGACTAATTTATTGTTAGCGCTTTCGGACATAATGATGTGCGACCTTCTTCGGACAAAACATTTTGAAAGGAATGTTGTTAGTTTAAATAAACCTATATTTGGGCTTCCAAAGTTACATAAGGACTTAAAGAATCCACCTTTACGGCCTATTGTTGATGGCCAGAATAGCATTACCTATGGATGTGCAAAAGTAGTGGATGTGAAATTGAAAAAAATATCTTAATGGTCAGTTACAGATTTGTCGTGATTCTTGGGACTTCCTTAAGACTATTAATTGTCTGCACTTCAATAGTGAATACAATTTTTTAACTATTGATGTTTGGTACCTGTATACGGTTATTCCATAAACTTTAGGGACATCTTGGACCCATGAATTCTTGCATAAATTGGTTGTTGCGGGTGATGAGATTAACTTAATTGAGTATTTATTAGAGATCATCCTAGCTAATAATTACATCTTATTTGGGGGTGATATCGATCTTTAAAAATCAGGGAAAGCTATGGGTTCCCCCTGTGGTGGGAGCTTTGCAAACTGTGTCATGGCATATTGGAAAAATGAAATTTTATTTTGCCATGGCTATTTCAAACGACATGTTGTATGGTACACATTCACATTCTAATTGGATGGTATATTTGTGCTATTTAAAGGTGAAGAGACCCATGCTTCTGAATTTGTTCAAAAATTATCTGAGTTGACTACGTTTTTAAGATTCACATTTGAATTTAATACTGATACCATAGCTTTTTTGGATGTATTGTTAACTAAAGATAGTTAATAAATGTTATACTGCTAAAATATATCAGAAACCTACTTACTCAAATTGTTTTTTACATTTTGATAGCTCCCACCCATATTACCAAAAGCATTCTGTTGTTAAAGGACAACTAGTGCGGGCAGCCCGTGTGACTACCCTAGAACATGATTTTTTTGAAAGAGTGTACAACCCTTAAGGAAGTATTTTTAGCCCAAGGCTATCCATCCCTGTTGATTGAGGAACTAATGAATGAAGTTAGTCTTAAATATGAATCTGGATGGTTTACACCTTTACTTACTAATACTGCAATAATGGAACATGATACGTTAATTGACATTACAGAATTGCACCTCGGAGGATGTAAATGGTTGCAGTTTTGCACTAAATTTTAGTACCCCTTTTTCACTCGACGCTACTTATATTAAGAGATATTCTTTGTAAGAATTGGGCTGTTCTAATTGATGATCCCCAACTTAGAGATAAGTTACCAGAAGTCCCTAAAGTTTTTTGTAAAATAGGATTTAACCTCAAAAATCTCATTGAGATGGAGTCACTTCTAATTATAGAACTGGGGGTATGCTTAAATGTGGCTGTTGTAACTACTGTAAGTATATTAAAACTTTGAATAGGTTCACTGTAGGAAATCACACTTATTCCATTAATGGTAGCTACAATTGTAACAGTTCTGATGTTTATTTTGCCGAGTGCCAGCATTGCCCACGATTTTATATAGGTAAGACCGAAAGATATTTGAGGCAATGAAGTTATGAGCACCAGTATAGCATACTCAAGAAGGACTGTAAGCCAAGCACATAAATTAACATAATGGTCATTCTTTCTTGTTTCTTGTGATAGAACAGGTTAAAGAAAATGCTAAGGGTAGTCCTTGGCAACTTACATTAGAGCTAAGAGAATTATGGTGGCAGGTTCTAACTAATGCTTATATCTTTCCAAGCTTATATGAGTCATGTTCCTTAAAATGTATGTTGAAACTTAAATCCTTAGAAAGACATTGAAATGTATATTTAAATTTATGTTGTATTATATTATATTATATTATATATTTTATATTGTAATGTGAAATTTTAATTGTTTTTAGGTGTTGCGTTTTTTTTATACGCATATAGTATGTAGTGATGTTTTTTATGATTTGGATGGGTTAGTTTATTGTATGTGGTTTTAGAGAGGGTATATATCTTTAACTATGGATGTGACTATATCTTTAATTATGGATTTGAATAATTGATGATGACACTTCTGCAGGCTTATTTAAACTAACAACATTCTTTTCCAAATGTTTTGTCTGAAGAAGGTCATACATTGTTACATCCGAAAGCGCTAACAATAAATTAGTCTGGTGAATCTGCTTTGCCTATTAATTTGTTTTATCTACAGTTTGCTCCTTGGTTTTTGCAATGTTTGAAATGTGCATATATTGCACATATGCATGCTCCAATTATACTGAAAGCTACAGCAGTGCATTTGTGCCACTGGTATGGAGGTTTTAATTTAATATAAATATTATTGAAGAAATAACAGTATTGAATAGTTGTGAAGTGTGGTATTTGAACCCAAAACCTCTGACTAAAGTCTAATATTGGACTTATACAATTGGTTTGTGCTACAGACTAATGCATGCTTACTTGCTTTTACAGCTGGGATATGCATGCTCAATTTGACACAACTCTATAAAATACCAAAAACCTATCTTTAACGTTTAATGCTACAATAGCACTTCTCTTCCTCTGCATAAATACCACTTGTTTCCCTCAGTCTCACCAATCTAGCCTTGTGGGCTTGGACATTGCACACTTGATCACTGCCAGCTGGGGGAAAAATGGAACAGAAGAGAAGACCATTATGCATACCACTCTTGCCAATATTCAGCTTTCTAAGTCTTACAAGTACTCCCTTGAGTTGATACTTACACAGGTGTGGGATGTCCTCAGACCTAAATTCATAAAATCCATCAGTCAAAAGTATCCCTCTTCCTCCTCTGTAGGTCATTAAAATGATACCTACATTGCTCTCCAGTATGTGGGATACAAGTGGCACTTGGATACAGCCAGGGCTAAACTATCCCATGCCTCAGACTCATACTGGGAACCAAAATACACCCCAGCAGAAGCCTGTCACTGTGTTGCTTTACTAGGAGTCTAATGAATATCCTAGACTCCTGGCCATACCACCTCTGTGCCCTAAACCTAGATATAGAGCAATGGAGACTGATGCTTTCCCACCAATTCCAGTTATCACATTTCCTGGAGTGCACACAACTGCACTACGTATTTGCACAATCATGTGAGGACAGCAGTAGTGCCAAACAGTGCAGAATGAGAAAATGGATTTGTACTCTGTGGCATTCAAACCTAGGCATAAGGGACAAAACATTTATTTCTACGGTGTCGATTTTCCATCTTTGCCACAGAAGAAGTGCTGCTCAAACATAGTCAGGCATCATAGATAAATGCAGCTGACTTTATGAGCTATTACACATGTACATGTGTGACCTGACAATTGTATTGGATATAGAGGCAGTTGTGTATGTGTCTTAGCAAATGTGAAGGCCATGTAAGTCCAGATAGCAGAATTATTCTTATAGAAATATTGTACACAGTATACCCTCAGTCATACATCTGATAATAAATCTGATAATGTATAAATAAATGAATAAATAAAAAACAAATAATATTGTGTCATCCCTCATACATATAATTAATATCAGCTCCACTATCTAAAGTGTTTTAACTGAGAGCAAATATAATGGGAAGTGGAACAACAGTAAAGATGCATGGAATATCCTGTATTACAACCCAGGACCATGTGTATGGCAGTCCTACATTTACACTTGTTGCCACAAGACAGTTGAAATAATGCTTGTTCATGGTACAGTTCATTGCTATAGGCTACAATGTCACAATGGTGAAGAAAAGGTTGCACACCCTGAACTAGGACCTAGGAACATCTGTACTTCAACCCTATACTTACACCTGCTGCCACAAGACTAGTAACATTACACTCCCTAACTTACTAATCATTCTTAAGGTGTCTGTTTTAACCACCATGCAATGCCTTTTAGCAGGTTTGCACAATGCCCAACAGAAGTGAATGTATCTGTTCCTATTTCTGGCTGTCTGGGTCATGTCTGCTTCCTGGGTGGTCCAGTTGTCCAGATTGCACACTGCCACACTTCGCACAAATGAGATAAGCACAGCCAAATCTGCCATTAATTTCCCCTGCTCCCATGACTACTCTAAGTGCCACATCTTGCAAACACTGGCACATCCCCAAAAACAAATTCAAAACAAAAACAAAAAAAAGACAGAAAAGGAAAAGAAAGGGGGACAAGTAGTTGAAGTGAGAAAAACTCAATCTATGACTTGCAGACTAGAAAATGATGGTTCACATGAGATATGTCTACATAGATCTGGATTTGAATTCTCACTCCAATGATCCTTCAAAACACAGAATGGGTGCCATATCCCTCTGCCACACACAGTTTTGCAGCAAGGAACTGAAATCATTCTGCACACAACCAACTGCAACATTATCTACAGTAGTATGAAACCATACAACTGTTATTAGTACATGTATTATTTTTGAATGTAATGCACTTAGTGATCACACAACCTGTTATGATTATTGCTTGCAAATATACTGCTCTGTTTTATCTCTCTGTGTTTGTCAGTCATTCTTCAGTTATCTGACCAGTTATTTGAAACATGCAGTCTACAAGCCATTCTATATCAAATGTGTGAAGATATTAACTGGAAATGATAACATATGCAGATGGCAACAAATGAAGGGCAAGCTGGATGTTAAGGTACGCAACCTGTGATTTGTGTGCTGCTTACTTACATTTCCATCCTTACATCCAACACTTTGTAGATCTAACCTGACACACCCACTGGATGTATGGCAGCCTGTATTGCTGTTGTGTTTTCCTTCTCCCAACCAGTAATCACTCACAGTTGCAATCCATTAAAAGCAAACACTGAGTGAGTGCCTGCACTGTGTTTACATCTCCTACACAGATCCAAGTATTTGGGATTCAGCATTTCTAATCAGTTCACATCTCATTTGCATCTTCACCATGCTAACAGCCCTGAATCTACACTATATAAAAAGGCATCTGTGTAACTAGGCAAACTGATGGAGAGGAGACTTGTTTATGTGGAGAGGACTGAATGTACTGTTTCTTTGGGATATATCTGCATAGAGGATTATTGAACGGCAGAAGCTATGTTTGCATTTTGTCAACTACATACTGCATATGCTAGAATATATTTAAAAAAATCTTGTATGCATTAGTTAGAAGTGTACTGATGCCATGGGCAGGGTTGTCAAGCCATTTCACAGGTATACATGATTTATCAATTCTTAAAAATGGAATGCTTTGTGAAAATATGTGCAAATGTTTCAGGGACAGTTCCTTTGATAAAACGTTTAGCTTCCTAAAGATGGTTTGTTAGTAAAATGTGCCAATTGCATGTTCTTTTGGGGTGGGGGAATAAGGCTTAGTTACTATTCTGGCACAAACAAGGATATGTTGCTGTTGTTACTCGCCTTTTTTGCATCCTGCCTGTTGTTCATATGTCACATCTGTAGACTGTTTTATGTTTCTCCAGTGGGCAATACTGAGTGGTTACCTTTTCTATTTTATCTGGGAACAGCTATTTTGTAGTTATGTGATACTTATATGTATTATCCTTCTGTTGCATTTCAGGGCACCTAGGACTATGCCACCCAGGTGTGTCAGTCCTAAGAAATGTACCTTCACAGATGTTGAGAATCAGGTCATTGTGGGTGCCCTTAGGCAACACAGTGCCTTCCTGCTTAAAAGGGGCAGAGAGAGATATAGCATGCAGATTGCAAATTTGGCTTGTGGATGATGTGAATGCCGTGAGTGGTCACAGCAGAACATATGAACAGGTGCACCACAGAGCCACTGACATGATCATATCTTCAAAGAAGAGGACAGCTGCAGAGGGCCATGACCAGATGGTTACCAGGGTAGGGCCTGCTATGGAGCCACCACTAACACTGAATGAAGACTTCCCGGCCAATATCAGAGATTCAGACAGTTCCCAGTTAAATGCAGTGCAGCATGTCCTGGATGTCAGTGCAACAGCTTCAGGGACAGCCAGCACATCCCAGGAGGTGCTTCCATGTAGGCTTTGGTATCTTAGCAGTTGAATACTGTCATATAGTAAAACAATTTGAATCAATATGTTACTTCTGTGTCACATGAATTCTTTTTTGGGGGGGGTTGAAGATTGCTACAGTAATTAGCTTAGGCTGGAATTTTCAGCCACATTCTTGTTGAAAGCATACTTAATGGGCATATAAAGGAGTAAAAGTATTACCCCTTATGTTACCATTAATTTTGATTATGTTACCCTTACCTTTTGCTTAACTTCTTTCAGGACCATCTGGATTGCAGAGGAGAATCTCACCTGCAGATGGCAAGCCAAACATTTTTTATGTCAGTACTGCTCAATAATTTAAAGAAATATTGAAATATTTTAGTATGTATTGTTGATGCCAGGCCTGTTGTGTCTCTTGCTGTACTGTCTGTAATAGTGGCATCACTGTTAGTTTGTTAGCATATATTGACTAGAGTAGTGTAGGTATTATGTTTTTCCTGTGTTTGTTGCTTTTTGTCACAGGTGATTATGACAGTGAAAGTATGGGCCCTTTGCCACCTGATGCTAGTGTATCAGCAGATTCTGATGATAATGGTGGCCAAACTGAGGCATAATCAGGGGGTGCAGAGGTTGAATCTGATACTGAGGTTGACATACAGCCATATCTTGCAATTCCATAAGACACAGCCAGTAAGGCTATGCCTACCCATTCCAGTGACCCCCCACAGATATTAGACAGGAGGAGTTTGGGGCCATTGATCAGAGAAATGTGGTTACTGTGACTTCAGTGCCTGTTGAGTATGGCCATAGCCAAAGTGTGGGTGAGGTGTCATTCAGTAGGGTTGATTTTGGTGCTCAGAGGAAGCCTTCTCCACCTGGTCCCTGTCTCTTTTCCTTTGCCACTCAACTTGTATTTAAGGCTATCAGGGAGATACAGGCATGTTCCCATAGGTGCTCCAGACAAATGCTTAGGGTTGTAGATGTGGCACAGGCTGACATGCATGACTGCCTCCACCGTGTTGCTGACTCAGTGGAACAGATGAATGGCACATTGGAATGAGGGTTTTTGTGATGGAACTAGGGTTGTCTGTCATGGAACGAGTATTGTCTTTGATGGAACATCTGCTGGGAGGGTAATGGCATCCTCATGGGTGTAGGTCAGCCACATCATTTACTGTTAGCCAATGTGGCCATGCCCAATCATGTTCTAATAGTGGCAATACTTCCACAGCTTCATCAGTAAGTGTGCTGTCCACACCCAGATGTGGCAGGCCATGGGGTCATTGTCCTGGTTATCCCCATGAAGGGAACTCATCCAGCAGACATCAGTCACATTCAGGTACCAGCAGTGCATCTGATTGTGGGCTTGGACCTGACAGTGCAACTCCTGGTAAAACGAGTTCTCATGGTCAGGGATGACAACAATGAACTGCCACCTCCACCATGCATGGCTCACACCTTTCTGACATACCAAGATGTACAGCCAGCACAGAGCTTGGCTGTGTTCATGCAGACAATCACACACCAATTTCACCCAGATGCCAGAACATGTGGTAATAATGTTATATCGTCTTTACTCTTATTCTCTTGTTACCATATTTATTAAAATTCAACCTATCTGTGAGATCGTATTACCTCAGGAGCAAGATGTACCCTATTCAATACTGTGGCATGGCAAGGTACTGAATTCAGTGGAGAACAACTCTGCAAAGGTAAAATAATGTGTTTCAGAACCATTCTATGACCACATTACCATGTATAGGTATAGTGAAAAACAACATGAGGATGCAATTGGGAAGCTGAGTCTCGCTGAAGTTGTTAGGCAGAGCAACACTGCCTGTATGTTAGAACAGGTATTGAAGGCAGGACGTCTATCTGCAGTGCTAGTCTCATCTTACAGTTGGAGCTGCTAAGCCATGAGGCTATATAGCACTACTCCTCCATGTATAGTGTATGCAAGTGAATGTAGGTATGATTGCCAACATGGCCATATCACCTGCAATTACTATATCCAGGAGGAGTGAGATGAGTGTGTGGGTTACTATTCTATGAGGGAATTACATTTGCTTTAAAAAAAACACTAAATTTACCATCATCCAAGGAAGTTAATGTGACAACTTGCACAGACCAGTGCTGTACATGTGTGAGGTTGCAGACATCTCCTCCAGACTCTGGTAAGCTGGAGTTTAGATCCATCTGTATAAGAAATGAGGTATTGCATCCAGCCTGGCTTTCCACTAAGTACTGCCTGGAGTACCTGCTTCCGACACACTCAGAAGGCCATTTATTTCAATGGGCTTCATCACTGATTTGGCCTTCTACATTGGTGACTGTGTTTCTCTGGTTCTACAGTATTTGTGTGAGTTACTATCCTATGGCCTGTTTTACTTCTCAGTCAAGGTCCGCTTGTCTACCCACAAATCCCCCTTACAATGCAACCTCTTGTTAAAATGCTTTTGAAAGGGGTGTTGCATAAAAAGTGTCCAAGTAAACAGGTGGTTCCTCCTTGGGATCTTAAATTGATGTTAGAAAAACAAACTCTTGCACCATTTGAACCAGATCTTCAAGCTTACTTGTGGTTCTTAACATGGAAACAGTCATATTAATTGCTCCATACTCTGTAAAAAGATTATCTAAGTTGCAAGCTCAAATCGCATAATGGGTCGAAGTTATATAATTTTCCACAAATACAGGTTCCTGTAAGAACTAAATTATTCATTTATGCCTAAACTAGTATCCATGTTTACCTTAAGACATGCTATCCATCCCCTCTTCTTCTTTCCAGAACCTAAAAATGACAGAGAGAGAGAGAGAGAGGGGGGGGTGGGGGTTGTATTCCACACTTTGTATGTCAACAGTCAACTCAGGTACGATATTGACAGAACAAAATCTTTCAGAACTTATAATCAGCTATTTGTTTCTTGCAAAGGTAAGAAAAAAGGATAACCTGTGTGAAAACAGACTATTTAAAAATGGTTGTCTTGTTATTACTTTTAGTTATACCCACCATAATAAGGCAATTCTAGGCAGGTGTCAAGGCTCACTCTACTAGGCACTTGGCTTCATCTGTGGATTATGCCTTAGTGTGGGCTTTATATATTTAGCATTGTCATCTCTCTCTCTCTCCCATATACTGTAGCAGACATCATTTCAACATCTATTGTCATAACTGTTCATAAGCATTCTATGTCAGAGAACCTCATTACTTATTCACTGCATAGTACAAAGCCAAACAATCCCACCACATGTCAACCAAAGTCAGCCATGTCCATCTGCCTGGTCAATTCTAATGCATGCCTTAATACTGCTGAAAAACAAACAGTATGATGTAATGTTGTACAGCTACATTTCGCACCATTTGGAGCTTTTTTTTTTTTTACTTTTCCTGTGCATATCAAGAGGAAGACAAGAACTGTATCACCACTGAACATGTCTACTACAGTCACCCAGAGTAATGAACCACTTCATCATCCTATTGGACAGCTCACTCTGTATATCACCAGTTTTATTGCAGGTATATGGGCATTGACCATATAATGTCTGCTCCACTGGTTTCTGGGGCTATGACACTGAATTATAAATGTACACTGACATATTACAGTAATGTGCACTTTCCAAGCCTTGCAGCATAGCAAGGAACAATTGTGGTAAAAGTTAAGACTATACATCCTTGATTCTTCATTAGCATATAATATATAACAAACCACAGTTTGGAATAAAACATGGTGTAATATGTTCTCATGGAATGCTACCCTGAGTGTAAGCCCTTTTGCACTCAACAAAAGAGATGAGGTGGTGTAGGGCTATCGCTGCAGTTGATTTTGCAGTCCAATATCAAGTCAGAGGAAGCAACATCACTATGGTTTTATTAATAATAGAAAGTGAATACCTTAAACTGGAAATAAATTACACTGGAGATACTGTTATGGACCAAAGAATTTAGATGCATTTTTATGGAAATATTACAAATAAATTGTACTAAGTAACTATCAACAACTGCTTGAATATGTCCAACAGGATACTTTTTTTCATTTATGATTCTGGATGTGGAATTAAATTATTTACTAAATTTGCTGGTACTTTAGGAAAGAGTATACAATATCTCTAAGTAGTACTAAGATCATAGCCTATAAAGCCTTTCTAATCATACAGCTCTCCTTGAAAATACAAGTTCTCCTTAACCATAGAAACTGAATCGGAAGACAACATGATTTCCTGACTGTGTTCCCGGACAGTTCCATCAGTCCCACAGAAGGAGTGTACTTTTATGGCAAAAAAAGCTCTGAGTATTTTATCTGTTATTACCCAAAGTGTAACACTGTGAAGATAATTAAATTGTGGTTGCATTTTTGGTCATGTAAATCTATCCAGCCTATATAGTCAAATCTGTGAGAAAAATATAAAGTAAATAATGTATTGCAAGATAAATGTGAATGACATAATTTTTTGGTTGGTAAATAAAGTAAATAATGTATTGCAAGATAAATGTGAATGACAGAATTTTCTGGTTAGTATCCCTTTACCATATGCATAGAAGGAAGAAAATATGATGAAAACCTTAGTCTTCTTGTTGATGAAATGTTTCACTGCTTACAATCTAGAATAAAAGAGAACATGGCCCATGGAGAGAATGACACTCCTTTATAACACCCTCATATGCTTAAAATACATTTTTATAGATTTTTTTTTTAAGTTTCTATAAATCGTCCTCACTTATGATCTAAAATGTACCTAGTTTTTGCTACACTGAGAGTTTTAGAAATATAGCACTTTATGATCATAATTCACATAATCAGTGTGCCACGCAATCACAGCCCTTAAGGCAAAATAACATACCCAACACACTAGTAATAGGCGACTCTATAGTCAGGCACACTGATGTCCCACTAACTAAGCTGGACAAGGAGAAGGTTACAGTTAGCTGCCTGTCGGGAGCCAGAATCCGCCACATAACACAAACACTCAGGTAACTCCAGAACAAGTAGAAATATGACTCTGTCATCGTCCATGTTGGTGTGAATAACCTGAGGTGTACCTCCCTGGACTACATGAAAAGAGACATGGAAGAGCTCTCTGATCATGTAGGCCAGGCTGGTATGACC
Source organism: Protopterus annectens (assembly GCF_019279795.1). Lineage (NCBI taxonomy): Eukaryota > Metazoa > Chordata > Ceratodontiformes > Protopteridae > Protopterus > Protopterus annectens. The sequence goes on along the minus strand of NC_056744.1, from coordinate 1,046,420,730 downwards.
CTGACAGCAAAAATAAATTAAGGCACCAAAGTTACACCCTGGAAATCAGTCACTGTACTTTATTGCAGAAGACAAATGGTAAGCGCTTTCATAACTTAATGTTGCTTCATCAGACCACATCACTACAACTGATGCTTGGTTAAATACTAGGACAATTAGTATGACATCACAATTTAAAGAGATATTACTCCACTAACATAAGAACATATATCGATATCCATAAGAAAAATGCATAAAATATATAGAAAGGTGTGTATTTACACACAATAATATTTAAAAAAGGGGGAATGTCATCTCTGATGGTTATTAATATATATATATATATATATATATATATATACACACACATTTTGTGCACATATAACCATAATAGTACAATAAAAAATATATAAAAAACTCATATTTAGTGTTTAAGGCGCCTTGCCTTAAGGTAAGGAACTAATGAGGTGCAGCCATTCAAACCAGGATATCTATCTGCTTGTAATTTAGTGATCCATTGTTGTTCTAATTCTTCAGTGTGGTTTTCTACATTACCACCTCTGTTTGTCCTTACTATTTGTTGTAAGATTAAAAATTTAAAACAATGACTACTGTCTGTATTCAGGACATGATTAGCTAGAGCATTTGATTGCTTCTGGTTCCGTATGTCCCTTATATGTTCTAACATTCTTTCTTTAAAACTCCTATTTGTTTTGCTTACATAATAGGCATGGCATGCTTGGCAAAAACAAAAATAAACAACATCGACACTTTTACAATCATAGTAATTCTTCGTATAAAGTTTAAAACATTTCACAGGATGAATGTACTCATTTTTAGTGTAGACATGCTGACAAGCAGCACAATTCCTGCACGGGAAGGTGCCCTGTCTGTTTGAGAGATTTTTTCTAAAAGACTGATGTTCTCTATTACAAAGTTGCTGCTTTAAAGACACATTATTTCTAAAACTGAAGTTTGGGGTGTCACCAACTGTGGAAACCAGACCTGGTATTTCATGTAATAAGTGCCAATTCTTTTTAATAATTTCCGTATACTTATTGATGTCACTTGCAAATCTAAACACTATTCTAAACTTATTTCTATCAATACTTGTATCATAAGGTATACTTGTATCAGCACTATAAGAGCTCATGTATGGTTTACATCTTGTAGATCTCAATTTCCATGCATCTGCTATCACTCTAGTGATTTCTGAGCTAGAATAGCCTCTTGTTTGAAATTCGTCTTGTAACTTATTTAAAGCAACTACTACCTCTTCATCATTATTATGTAGGCGTAGGGTTCTACAGACTTGTCCTTTGAGGACATTTCTAGGTATGTGTCTCGGGTGCATGCTTGACCTGTGAAGACAGGCATTGGTTCTTGTGGGTTTGTGATAAATACTGGTTCTTATCTGCTTTAAATCAGTAAGGGTGACACTCACATCCAAGAAATCAACACATGTATCAGAAAAAGTAAAAGTGAACTTCAAAAAGTCTGTAGTACTATGCAGGTAATCAATGAAATTACTGATATTTTCACCATGCCCTTTCCACAAGACAAAAACATCATCCACGAAACGGACGTACCAGAGAATGTAGCCAAAAAATGGGTTAACATCTGACAAAACATATTGTTCTTCCCATCGTACTAATGATAGATTGGCGTAGCTATTTGCACACGAAGTGCCCATAAACACGCCAATTTTCTGTAGAAAAAATTGATCCTGAAAAGTTACGTTATTTTCAAGTGTAATCTCCAATAGTGCACAAACTAGCATAATCTTATTAGTAGTCAGCTTCTTATTCATATCGAGGAATTCTCTTATTCTATCAATACCCCAAACATTTGGAATACTAGTAAAAAGAGATTCAGTGTCCATGGTAAGGAATACAAATTCTTCATCATCAATGGTTTCCATTCTATTTTGCAACCGCTGTAAAAACATTTTTGTGTCTCTAAGAACTGTATAACAACTATCCAAGAACTCATGTAAAATGCCTTCTACATAAATAGATAGAGGCTCAGTGCACCATCCTGCTCCTGATACGATGGGGCGTAAAGGAGGAACTGTGGGATGTTTATGGATTTTACGGAGTCCATAAATCCTAGGAACTAGAGGTTTTTGTACTGAAAAATAATTGAATAAGGATTCATAAATTAATCCTGTAATCAGTAAATCAAACACTAAAAAAGACACTTTATCAGTGATAGCAATTACAGCTGTTTTTGTCAGCATTTGATAGGTACAAGTATCTAATAGCAAAACCTTCATCTGGTTAACATATAAATCTTTGTCCATTAATACAATTTTACCACCTTTATCTGCTTGTTTAATAATAAGATAATGTAAATCCTGCAATTCATGTAGAGCCCTATATTCTTCTGTATTTAAATTATGAAAGGTGCAGCCTTGCGTACCAGGAGTATAAGCTTCATTTATGTAGAAGGCATTTTACATGAGTTCTTGGATAGTTGTTATACAGTTCTTAGAGACACAAAAATGTTTTTACAGCGGTTGCAAAATAGAATGGAAACCATTGATGATGAAGAATTTGTATTCCTTACCATGGACATTGAATCTCTTTTTACTAGTATTCCAAATGTTTGGGGTATTGACAGAATAAGAGAATTCCTTGATATGAATAAGAAGCTGACTACTAATAAGATTATGCTAGTCTGTGCACTGTTGGAGATTATACTTGAAAATAACATTGTAACTTTTCAGGATCAATTTATTTCTACAGAAGATTGGCGTGGCTATGGGCACTTCATGTGCAAATAGCTATGCCAATCTATCACTAGCACGATGGGAAGAACAATATGTTTTGTCAGATGTTAACCCATCTTTTGGCTGGTACGTCTGTTTCGTGGATGATGTTTTTGTCTTGTGGAAAGGGCATGGTGAAAATATCAGTAATTTCATTGATTACCTGCATAGTACTACAGACTTTTTGAAGTTTACTTTTACTTTTTCTGATACATGTGTTGATTTCTTGGATGTGAGTGTCACCCTTACTGATTTAAAGCAGATAAGAACCAGTATTTATCACAAACCCACAAGAACCAATGCCTGTCTTCACAGGTCAAGCATGCACCCGAGACACATACCTAGAAATGTCCTCAAAGGACAAGTCTATAGAACCCTACGCCTACATAATAATGATGAAGAGGCAGTAGTTGCTTTAAATAAGTTACAAGACGAATTTCAAACAAGAGGCTATTCTAGCTCAGAAATCACTAGTGTGATAGCAGATGCATGGAAATTGAGATCTACAAGATGTAAACCATACATGAACTCTTATAGTGCTGATACAAGTATACCTTATGATACAAGTATTGACAGAAATAAGTTTAGAATAGTGTTTAGATTTGCAAGTGACATCAATAAGTATACGGAAATTATTAAAAAGAATTGGCACTTATTACATGAAATACTAGGTCTGGTTTCCACAGTTGGTGACACCCCAAACTTCAGTTTTAGAAATAATGTGTCTTTAAAGCAGCAGCTCTGTAATAGAGAACATCAGTCTTCTAGAAAAAATCTCTCAAACAGACAGGGCACCTTCCCGTGCAGGAATTGTGCTGCTTGTCAGCATGTTTACACTAAAAATGAGTACATTCATCCTGTGAAATGTTTTAAACTTTATACGAAGAATTACTATGATTGTAAAGGTGTCGATGTTGTTTATTTTTGTTTTTGCCAAGCATGCCATGCCTATTATGTAGGCAAAACAAATAGGAGTTTTAAAGAAAGAATGTTAGAACATATAAGGGACATACGGAACCAGAAGCAATCAAATGCTCTAGCTAATCATGTCCTGAATACAGACAGTAGTCATTGTTTTAAATTTTTAATCTTACAACAAATAGTAAGGACAAACAGAGGTGGTGATGTAGAAAACCACACTGAAGAATTAGAACAACAATGGATCACTAAATTACAAGCAGATAGATATCCTGGTTTGAATGGCTGCACCTCATTAGTTCCTTACCTTAAGGCAAGGCGCCTTAAACACTAAATATGAGTTTTTTTATATTTTTTATTGTACTATTATGGTTATATGTGCACAAAATGTGTGTGTATATGTACATATATATATATATATATATATATATATATATATATATATATATATATATATATATATATATATATATATATATATAGATATATTTTAATAACCATCAGGGGTGAAATTCCCCCTTTTTTAAATATTATTGTGTGTAAATACACACCTTTCTATATATTTTATGCATTTTTCTTATGGATATCGATATATGTTCTTATGTCAGTGGAGTAATATCTCTTTAAATTGTGATGTCATACTAATTGTCCTAGTATTTAACCAAGCATCAGTTGTAGTGATGTGGTCTGATGAAGCAACATTAAGTTGTGAAAGCGCTTACCATTTGTCTTCTGCAATAAAGTACAGTGACTGATTTCCAGGGTGTAACTTTGGTGCCTTAATTTATTTTTGCTGTTGGTGTGTGTTTTGGGCACCTTAGTGTACCTGCAGCTGTTTGGTTTTTGCATCTTCAGTTGGTATGACCCTGACCCTGAGTAGCATCCTGCCCTCACCAAGAATGATGCCACAGTATAAAGAAAAAAAATGATCAATTTCAACAATTGGATAAGTTTCTGCTGTCATTCAAAGGGGATCCAGTATCTTTCCGCCTGGGATGACATGCTCGACAAGCCACGTTGCTTCGCAATAGATGGCTTGCACTTGTCATCCTTACGCTTTTGAATACTGGTCAAGGCTCTTGCCACCCCCATAGAGCCTTTTTTAGGCAAGGCTTAAAAGACAAACCCACCACCATAAATAGCACAAGTAACCAAAACCTGAGGGTAATGCTACTCAAAGCCAGAAGTCTAAACCTCAAAATGCATGCACGTGAGGCACTCCTCAGTATGGAGAACATTGACATCTGTGCAGTAACAGAAACCTGGTTTAAGGCTCCTGAGAGCACCCCAGCACTACTAGGCTATAACTCATACCATGCCTTTTGGCCACAGAACCAGGACCGAAACACAAAAGGTGGGGGTGTATCTATATTCATCAAGGATACCCATTCCTCCAGGTTAGTGGTGCAGCACAATGCATCAGAGATCATCCCATGTGCAACTAACAATGGGCAAAACTGCAATCCAAATTGTAGCTTGCTACAGATCACCCACCATGACCCAGGACCCCCATTCTGCATTTCTGGAGACACTGGGAAATATGAAGGTCCTACCAAACACCCTAATATTGGGTGATTTCAATTACCCAAACATAAACTGGGAGAACTACTCAAGTACTAACTCCCTTGCCCAACGCTTCCTAGAATTTATAAACTCTAATGCCCTAACTAGTCAACACCCCCACCAGAGGGAACAACATATTGGACCTGGTCATCACCAACATGGGTGACTGGTGTTCCACACCGGAGGTCAACCCCTCGCTGGTTAGATCAGACCATAGACTAATCACTCTGGATATCCACATTCCGCCCCCACCCCCAATCAAGGAAACCACCATGAAAAACTTTTCAAAAGCAAACTTCACGTTACTTAAGACCGAGGTGGAAAGGTTCACAGCCCCCATGCTAAAGGACAACACTGTCCAAGCTGCTGAAACCTTTACAAAGGCACTCTATGAGTATCTGCAGGAATGCATGGATCATGCTATCCCAAGTAAAACCAAGAATCACTCCTCCAAGAAAAGGAAACCAGTCTGGTGGACCCCTGCCATAAACAAGCTATACAACACAAGGAGGAAACTAGTACAGAAAAGAGTAAAATCCCAAGAAGGAAAAACATCCCTGATCAGTATCAGCAAGAAACTACCATCCCTCATTAAATCATCCAAGGCTAGTTTTGAAAGAAAAATTACCAATGACTCCAAAGATAACCACAAAGCATTCTTTAGCTATGTCAAGAACCTAAGTGCAGAATGGCACAAAATACACTGAAACGACTGATATTGCCAAAATTCTGGCAGATAGGTTTAGTGCAAACTTCACCCCCCTCTCACCCCTAAAGGGCTGATAACCATACCAGAAGAATGTAGGGCCCTGTCAATCACCAACACACAGGTTAAAACAGCCCTATACAAAGCCAAAAACACAGCTTTAATGGGACCGGATGGTGTCCCAGGCTGTGTCTTACAAGAGCTCCAAAATTAACTAACCCCTCCACTAAACACACTTTTCAAACTTAGCCTCTCTACAGGCAACGTACCCAAAGAATGGTGCACAGCAACAGTTATCCCGCTCCACAAAGGTGGAGCCACAATGGACCCCAGGAACTATCACCCTATAAGCCTGACTAGCCTGGTCTGCAAGGCTATGGAGCGCATCATCATGGAACTCATTAACAGAGACATTGGGAACCTCCAAACCTTGGATCCTACCCAGTTTGGCTTTGTTAAGGGCAGATCATGCTTTCTAAATCTGGTGGACTTCTTTGAGACAGTTACCAAGGCATTAGATGAGGGAAAGGAGGTCCAAACAGCCTACCTAGACCTCACAAAGGCTTTCAACACCATTCCTCATTCTAGTATTATAGACAAGCTCACCAGCTTGTACATAAACCCCTACATCATGAGATGGGTTGACAACTGGCTCATGGATAGAACCCACATGGTGAGAGTTGCAGGCTCTATGTCCGACTCTAAACCGGTTACAAGTTGCATCCCCCAGGGCTCAGTCCTAGGACCCCTCCTGTTCAGTATATACTTCTTAGAGGTACAGGCAAGCATAGGAGGACTATGGCTGACCAAGTTCGCAGACAACTGCAAACTAGGGGTCAAAATTGATTCCTTGGCTGATACAGACACCCTCCAGAAGGGTCTTACTGAGAGGGATACCTGGTGCCAAAATCATGGCCTCAAACTAAATGCCAAAAAGTGCATAGTCATCCCCTTTGGAAAAAACAAAGTACCCACGAACTACCACATAGGTGGTAGTCCCCTAAATACAGAAAATGTAATAAGGGATCTGGGGACCAAAGTAGATAGTAATTCTTCATTTGATAATCATATTGCCAAGGTGGTTAGAAAATCCTTCTATGTGGCCCACCTAATCACAAAAGGGTTTGCATCTAGAACAAAAGAGGTCATTGTGCCTCTTTACTCAGCACTAATTAGACCCATCATAGAATACAACGCCCCATTTGGGATGTACCTTACAAGATACCTGCAACAGCTGTAAAGACCACAAAAGTATCTCACCAAGAGGATTACTGGCCTCAAACAGATGCCCTATGCAGCCCGACTCAAGAAACTCCAGCTGTACTCGGTTGCATACCGCTTACTCAAAGGTGATCTCTGCCTGACAAACAAGGCCATGTCCAAGCCAGAATTGATGGACATGCTCCACCTAAAAAAAAAAATAAAAAATCCCAGAGAGCCACACGCTCTAGAGATATAAACCTCACCACAATGATAAATAGGACATGTTGGGGGGATAGATTCCTGTCCCAGAGACTCCCCATGCTTTGGAACAGGATTCCAATATATAGCAGGCAGATCCTCTCACTAACACTCTTCAAGAGAAACCTTGATGGGTGGATGGGAAACAGAAAATTTACCCTGGGGATCACTGCAGTGGTTCCGCTGGACAGTGGAACAGGGAACTAATGGCTCTGCTGGACAGGGGCACAGGGAACTAATCTAAGGGGGTGGCAAAAGCCAACACATTCTAGCTAGGCTTATAAATGCCCTTGGGCAGATAGCCTAGTACTTACCTATGAACCTATGAACCTATTTACTTCCAAATACCCATTGTGAGCTTTCAGCTCCTACCATTCTTGCATTTGTTATTCTTGATGAATTTGCAGATTGCAGCCATTGCTTTGACTAATAAATGTCATATGTTGTACTATATAAAGCAATGGTTTTAAAATGGGCTCCATGTTTGAAAAGTTAAAGGAAATGTTTATAGCAGTGCCATTATTCTTCCTCAATTCTTATATGTGTTCTCCATTATTGTAATTTATTTCACTGTGATCATGCGCTGTTATATAACAGTGATGAATAAAACAGTTTACCTTCATGTGTGCATATTGCACAAGGATGAACAGCAATTGTCCAAAAGGCAGTTTGCAAAGTTTACAAATGCTGAACATAAAAAGGTTTGAATGTGCAATGAGCGAATGCATATCGACAGTCGCTCATTGCAGATTCGGCATTTTGGGGCAGATTGCACTATAGTGGGGATCGGAAAATGGTCCTTTTCCCCACTGTAGTGTGATCTCGGAGTTAGAATATTAAAGTAGGGGGTGTGGGGGATGCAAGGGGGCTTGCCCCCCTGCTTTACACTTCATTACATTAGTTTTTTGACATTTATGTTCGAAAATCAGTGAATCTGCTTTTCGATTTACTAATTTTCGAACATGTAAAACTGTCGCTGTTTTGATTTTTGTAGTTATGATTCGCTCATATGAGCAATCGCACCACTGTGATTCATCATTGTAAAGGTAAACTGAATAAAACTATGACTGGTATTCAAAGGAATCAATTGTACAAACTGAACTACACCAATGTGTTGACTTGCATTGCAGCAACTATTTGGGATGTATAGTCACGCACATTGCAGGATGGTCAACATTTACATAATGGGAATTTACATGACAAAGAATTCCTTTACTAAGCTGTTCTGCACTGCTCAGTTGAACCTGTTACTAGCATGCACTATGAAGTAGTGTATGAACTGCAGACACACAGGCATCAATGCTAAAACACAGTGACAGAAACAGCTAGAGATGCCCAAACACACAGCATGCATCTGCACACACACACACACCCACGCACACACACACGCACACACGCACACACATGCACATGCACGCACACACACCACACACACACACACACGTGCAGCCATATCACATATGATACATTCAGAAACACAGAAACCAATCACACACCTTTACATACATATGACACTGACTAATAGTAATTGCAATTTGACAGCTATTTGGACAGCTGTCAAAGTAACTGATGTAATCTATAATTTGATATCTATTTTGATCACTGTCACATTAGCTGTTAGACCATGGGAGGGTCATACCTGGGACTGTAGCCATGGCTGGTAGGGTACTGTGGTTTTACATATACACACACACACACACACACACACACACATGCATAGACACATACATAAATTCAGTAGTACTTACGTGGATCAGTTTTCTCCAGAGGGTAAGGTGTGACATTTCCCTTGCTAAGATTCCCCATATTGAAATGCATAAATTTATACCTCTTCCTAGCAATATTCACTTATTCATGTTCTGCACTGGACAACTTTCAAAGTGCAAATTGCATGAGTTTTATGCCATGCAAGTATTCTATTTGTGGTGTACTCAGGGCTGCTCATGCCTCATTAAATCATGTTGGCATATCAACAATACTTTTGCTAAATCCCATTTCAGTGAATATATTTTGCCAACCTCAAGTGTTTTTTTTTTTCTGCAGGGAGGCAAGCCTTCCTGTACTCACTAACCCCATGAACTTAAATATACTTACTCCAAGGTTGTACAACAGTGGAGCAAAGGCATTTCTCCACTGCCTCTGAAAGTGGTTTTGGCAAAATATTTCAGTCAAATGGGATTCAATGAAAGTAATATTGACAGAAGATGTTCCCTCCTTAACATATATCCAAATCCTAAATACTGCATTTGCATTTTGCTTCCTGACTATAGCTAATTAGTGGTGCAGGGCAGTGCTACTTGTCAACTATAAACTGGAACAGTGCTGTTTTATATTCAGTCTTCCAGCATGGCTTTGCATGCTTCATAACTTGTTTATGAGTCCTGGCCTGCTATCATCAAAACAATTGTCTTTGATTTCTAAGGAATTCTAATTGCATTTTCATCTGATGCAATTGGTTATCACAACGAGTAGCTGTTTCTGAAAGATCTTTCAGCAGAATGAGTCCAAGTAATAATTTAAATTAAGCGTGTTGTACAATAATCATATTTTCGAAATCAATGTTGCTAAGACTTCTACATTTTCTGTCAAACGAGTCTAGTGCTAAGCTAGAAGTCCAGCTTTCAGTGAGAAAAGATGTGTGCTCAGTGACATGCTTTATTGGATATGATGTTAGCTTTGCTAAGAAATACATCAACTCCAGCAGTCAATATGGATCTTTTTTTTTACTTATAGAGCTATTTAACAATCTAATACTTTAAAACAAAACTCTCGGATATGCTTGTTCTTAAATTATTTAGTGAGATGCTTTTCTGCGAGTAACAGCATAACTTAAGAGCTATCTTCTCAACTGTTATTACAGAAAATCCACATTTTACAAATTGTTTAGCCTTTTGAAGGCTCTGAATAGGTTGTAAGTCTAGACAAGCAAACTTCAGATAACATGAAATGGTTATAAGCAAGAATGAACTAGTTTCTGTGTTAGTGACAGCTTTTTTATTAGAAGTCATGCTGTGTAATGGAAGAGAAGAAATAATTATGGGAATGCTGAACCATTCATCAGAATATAAGTTACTGTGGTAGAAGCCATATGAATGATGGGTTATATATTCCAAAGTTAATAGGAGTACTGAAATCAGATTATACCTTAAGATGGATGCTAGGTAGTGGAAGAAGATAAAGTAAACTGGTTATGACTGGCAATGTGAACTAGAGTACAAAAATATGTAAAAAATGGTAATTTATACAACAGTTAAAAGGAAGGGAAGATGTAATCATTTGAACTTCTGGAGTCATGATGCCCACTGAAGGGGCCAGGTAAAAATACAAGTAGTGTTGATGAAGTGAAATGATAATCTGACTTGAGATATTTAGCTCAGAGATGAAGATATACTTCACAGGAATGGTGGCTGGACCATTGCATGTGAACCTTCAGGAAAAAAAAAAAAAAAAAAAAACAGTGTAGGGACTAGATGAAGGAACAGACAAACAGTGAAAAAGGACTGATCCGCTATGCAAAATGCAGGCAAAGATTCATAGAAAAGTTTCTCGGCATGCTTATCCTGATTTTTAGCAAGCCTGCTGCTTAAAAGTGCATCTCTGCTCTAATGAAGAGCTACCGTTTAGGCACTGTATTGAAATGTGGTACTTAGGGGCAGGACCTATACCAATGAGGCCCCATAAGTAGCCCAGATCACTTCTCCATAAGGATACATTTGTTAGTAAGGAAGTTCTACACTCTATAGTATGCAAGATACCCTAAGGAGCAGTGTAGAACACATGATGTGTATACCATTAGATGGCAGCAGACAGCTATGCATTTCTGTGGTCCTGTGTGTGAAGTCTATGCAAGAGAATTTGGGCAGCTTTGTCCTGTGCAGGTAAGCAGTATAGATTGTGTGAGTGTGTGTTGGTACAGAAACAGTGTGTGAGTGGGTTTGTGAATGTTTGTGAATGACTGCTTATTTAAGAGTCAGTGGTTGAGTATATGTATGGGGGAGGTAAGAGTTGTCTGATGTGACTTCTGGTTGGTAGAAATGGAAACGCCATTCTTGCAAGCAATGTAAGTACTTCATTGGTGTATGTGCGTCAGTGACCATGAGTGTCTGTGTCAGTGTGTGAGTGTTTGGATTTCCATACATTGTGGATACTTGTATTTATTCTTGTGATCTGTGATATCATATAGGGAATCCTAGTATAGCAGAGCTAAAATAAAGAGCATGGCTCTGCTATGCTTTTCTTTTCTTTCACATAGGACCCAAGGTTGGTGCAACATGACAACTGTGTGTTTTTGTGTGTGTGTGTGTGTGTGTGTGTGTGTGTGTGTGTGTGTGTGTGTTGATACAGGACAAGGTGTAAATGGGTCACTGACTGTCTGTGGATCACTGTTTATTATGAGTATATATGTGAGTGTGTGTGTGTGTGTGTGTGTGTGGGGGGGGGGGATTAATTACCTGAAGTGACTTCTGGTTAGTATGAATGGAGGAGTCATTCTTGCAGGGTATGCAGGGACTGTGTGTGTGTGTGTGTGTGTGTGTGTGTGTGTGTGTGTGTGTGCATGTGTACAAGTGTCTGCATTGGTGTATTTGTGTGTGTGGGGGGGGGTAGGGGGTTGTGTGTTACTCCAGGGGGGTAGACTCTACCAATGAGTGATTTGTGATAGCAGAGATGAATAGACAATCCACTGAAAAGTGCAAAACTGCTCAGCTTTGTTAGTTATAATCCGTCCCACTTAATTTTTTACTGCATTTTTGGGAATGTGCAAAACTATAAATCATAAACAGCAGAGCAGCACAACTCAAAATATTACTGCAGTACACTGCTGTGTCATTTTGTATGAATTCCAGGAAAGGAAAGAAGAATGTAGAGAGAGGGAAAGAAAGATGGGCACATGGCGAAAATCTGCAGACAAAATATACTCTGCCTTGTTTTATAACATTTTCTCTAGATGTCTTTCCATTTTCTTTTTGACTATTTCTGGATTAACTGAGTTACGCACAAAAAGCTAGCTCTGATTCCTGCACACTTGCATTAGAATGGGAAACAGAAAAAAAGCTAAACTTGAAAACAAATACAATGAGCTTATAATTCATCCCCTGTATAAAAGGAACAGCTGAGTGATACAAGTTTAACTTGATACCAGATAAATGCATGTACAGAAAAAAAAGAGAGCTGGAAAGAGTTCAAAACAATACCAAGTAGCAAACATTTATGTAAAAAACAGAAATTTGTTTTATACTGTTACTAAATGTGCAGCAAAAATCAGCACAATAATCCTCAAGCTTTCGGTAGCATATGCATCTTTTATTGAGAGTGTCAGCATGCATCCATGTTTTCAATGGTTAGTTTGATCCCTTTCAGCCTTAATGGTAGTTAACCAGTCTATGATGTAGTTCTTTGCTAAAATTGCATAAAGGATATTAAATATTTTAAACACCATTTGTGGTTTCGGTTGTCTCTCAGTGTTTTGTCAAATCTACCATTGCTTGTAATGTGTCAATTACTTTTGTAGCTCTTTTTAAGCCTGTACTACATTTTTACTCTAAATCACTGAGAAGCATTAAACAGAACTGAAGGAATCTTTCCCTGAAACAGGCTAATGTAATATTACAAAAATAAGTCTATTTTTCATTGGATTCACGTTTAATTTTGATCAGATTATTTAAAGCCCTTTCTCCTTCTGGCATGGCAAATCAATAAATATAGATATTATATTTTCATTTCCCTTTATATCAAGGGAGCAATAGCCATCAAATGTGGACTATTAAATTTTACAACCAGTACCACAGTGTGAAATAGGAAGATTAAGATTGTATTAAATAAGAAGCAATAAAATAGTGTCTATCATAATTTAAAAAGAATCAGCACTCTTCTTGGATGTTGATTATGTGCACAAGTCTGCAGAATGAATACACAGTGGGTGCAATCTTTCATAGACTGTGTGATTTGCATGCATTTATTATCACCACATTGACTAATCAACACCTTTAAAATTACATTAACACAGAGACTGAAATTTTGAAGCTATATTATAGTCATTGTAGCACAATGCAGGCTGCATCCATTACTGTGCTTCCAGATCCCCATTTGGAAGATTAGCGATTACATAATAAACAGGGTACCTGTCGCATTTTTATTGAAAATGGATAACACTGTAGGCCATAATGTTTGCGGTATATAAAAGATGAAAACAATCATTAAAATGTTGATTTCTCTAATGAACTGACACAGGTCATCTTTATAAACTACAGTAACGATACAGAAATTTCCTAAATGTAATGTTGGCAACTGGAAAACTTTTCTTACCGTTAAAAGAATACTGGAGACAGGAAATCAAATTACCACACATAACAGCTTCTTTTGTAACACATATTTTCACCCAGAATCTAACTTGACACTAAGTAAATAGTTTGTTACCATTTGTGTTTGTAGCAGAATCAATTCCCATAGAAAGTTGGACAGTGCAGTGGTGCAGCAGTAGCATTGTCACCTCACAACAAGAGGTTCTTTGGTTTGAGTCTCGACTGGGGTGCCTTCTGTGCAGAGTCTGTATGTCCTCACTGCATTCGTTTGGGTTTCCTCCGGGTGCTCTGCTTTCCTCCCATGTTACAAAGGCATACATCTGGAGTGTTTCTCTCCCCAGGCCTCTACTGAAAATTGATTTTGTTCCAAGTCAGACTTTCCTGGTTAATAAATAAAAGTTGGGAAAAAAAAAGATGTAAGCCAGTTCTGTGTTTTTTGTTTTGATAGGAAAATGTCAGAAATAACATTTATCTTGCATTAACAGTTTAGATGACATGAATTCTATAATATATAAACACAAGAAAATTAATATTCAAAAAGCAGATGCTAACTGAATGAGTAATCAGTGTTCTCACAGAAAGAAGCCCTTCCACAAAATACAAAGTTAAAGATTTGTACCTGTAAGTCAGTATTACATATGTTCACATACCTTAGCACACTGTATTACACCATATGCAATCAGCTTAAATGTTTACACTGGTAGGGCAACATAAAAGTATCTTGAGAGATGAGATCTAGGTGCATACATTTTAAAGGCAGTGTGTGTGTGTGTGTGTGTGTGTGTGTGTGTGTGTGTGTGTGTGTGTGTGTGTGTGTGTGTGTGTGTGTGTGTGTGTGTGTGTGTACACATATGTATGTCTGGGGGAGAGTGGGTGCATGTGTATGCATGTGTATGTGTGTGTGTATGCATGTGTGTTTGTGTGTGTGTGTGTGTGTGTGTGTGTGTGTGTGTGTGTGTGTGTGTGTGTGTGTGTGTTTGTGTGTGTGCACATATGTATGTCTTGGGGGAGTGGGTGCGTGTGTATGCATGTGTATGTGTGTGTGTATGCATGTGTGTTGTCTGTGTGTGTGTGTGAGAAAGAGAAATTTCTTGGGGATTTGGTAGCACATACCATCTTATAATGCTAAGTATAAACAGGTACATATGCTAGAATGAAATAAAGAGCCAAGAAATATTTAACTTTGACAGATTTTTTCATGCAAATACCATGAAAAGAATGTGCATTGCATGACATAACCCACAAACCACAAACAACATGTTCGGAGATCAACATTCTGTTGCTACTTGATGACTTTCTAGTTACTTCCAGTGGGAAGAAGTACACTTTCACTGACCCATTTCAGCTTGACCTGTGCATCTTTTCCAGATAATGCAAACAAACAGGAAACAAGCATAATTTCAAAGTATGTTTACAGTAACACAAGTGTGCTGTAAGCCAGGCTAGGAACAGCAGTCCCTTTACAGGTGGATATCTTTGCACAGTGCTATCTCAACATTTGTCACTCCTGCAGATTGCAATGAGTGTGTGTCCTTTTTATTCTCATTCTTGTATTAGAAAAGCGACAATGAGCTAAACTGTTGGATAGATCTACTGTGCAAGTATCCCTACCTCCATCAATATATGCACATGCAGTACACCTGAGTTGCAGACTATACCAGCAAACTCACACATTTATTTATAAAAGACAAAAATTTGTCTGCATTCTCATTGTATAGTAGCAATAACTCATACTTGGAAGTGGATAGCACAGGCCTTTCCCATAGTTGGCTTAGCTTGACCATGGGAACCTTCCTCTCCTCATAAAATCATCAACATCATGTGCTAAACTCTGCATTTCTCACTTGAGCTATCACTTAATTATTTGACACAGTTATTGCTTAATTATTTGACACAGCTTACAACAAACTTGTTTGCTTTGCACTAAATAATAATCAAAGGATGTGTGAGATTTGAAGGACTTCTCTTGTATTTCCCAGACTTTTTCAAAAGGCAGTATCAGTTGCATAGGCTGGGAAGATGTTGAGCAGCATAATATTATGATATTTATAAATATTAATGCTCATCTGTTAATATTTGGCTTAAATCATTCTAAAACAAATAATAACATTTATTATTTTCAGATAAGGGAACTCTACAGTAATTTTGAAACTTGTCAAAACTACATATCAACAGGTACTGCACCTTATGTTTTCAGACCCAGAATCAGTTTTGTATCGGTTATGTATCAGTTATGTATCGGTTATGTATCAGTAACCACGAACAAATAGAAGAGAACAGTGCTAAAACAACCAAGAAACAATGAACGCACTGTTGAAAGGAGATGCTCAACACCAGTCAGCCACAGATTAAATCCAAACTTTATTGTATGCGAAAACTATCCAGAATACATGCAACGTTATGTATCAGTATTAATGGGATAATAATGAATGTTATTGTTAATGTAGCAAGGGGTGGCTGGCCTTTTTAAGGAACCTATTTCAGAAACATGCAGGCAGGTAAATGTTAATGAAAGACTAATGGAAACTGGTCTATTTAATGTCCAGTGCCATGTTACTGCTCAATGTCATGACCTCCCAGTCTGATGACATTTCTGGTAAGACAATGGAAAGAGAAGCACATACTAGAAGGAAGGGAATCTTACTATGCTCCTGTGAGGAAAAGAAGCTGCCAGACTAACGAAGATGCTGCTTGTATGCATTTCTGCCAGTGGGAAACTGTAAGGGTTGCAATTTCCTGACTGGAAATCTAAAGAAAAGCCTTATGGAGCCTAGGTCTGAATTGTGAAGTCACTGCACACATTTCTGCTTTTATTTTAACCAGCTACTTTGCCAAACTCTTGTGGCAAGGGAATATTGTATCTAGTAGTAAAGAAATACTGCATGTGCCTTGGGGTGTATAAAGCCTGCAGAGAATGTATATTTACCAGAAAATGTATTTATTTGAGACTGCAGAGGACAGAATATAACTGATCGAACTCCTGGTGTTAACTACAGCATTTTCCTTTTTGTTGAACTTTCTTGTAAATAAATATTTATTTCAGCCTTTTCAAGCATCTCCAGTGGTTAATTTAATTCATAACAAAACACATGCATTTTATCTATTTTCAGCACACTGACGTATAACTGCACATTATTACTTTCCATATAGACCAGTATAGCAGAGGAAGAGGAAGCACTATTTTTACTGGGATTTATAAGTTCTGTACACTTAATTCCTTAGCATCAGCATTATGATACCTGAAAGTAAATATTATCAAGAAAGTAATTTATTTGAATTTTTTTTTTATGAATGTACCTAATTTTATCTGACAACAGTTTACTTTACACTCAAGCATTTATGTTTTGGCAAATTAAAAAAAAAAAGTATTTTAGGAGAGCCTTTGTTTATGTTCCTTTATTTTTTAGGTGTGAAATCTTTCCATGTGATAACATTTAGCAAAGAGATTCATAGCTAAGCCCTGCTTACATGTACAGTACTAAATTTATGGACATCACTCTGGGACATTGCTCATAGCTAATCAGACATGCATTGCCTCCTCCAAGAATAATGCCTAGCTACTAAGACAAGATAATTGCCCTTGACAATTGACTAAATATCTGGTGTCATTCTAAGGGTATCCAGTATATGATGGCCTGGGATGAGATGAAAGATAAGGCTTCCTCTTTCACCAGGAATGGTTTTCATCTCTTATAACAAAGCACTTGCATACTGGCTAGAGCCCTTGTTGCCCCTATAGTGCCTTTTTAGGCAGAGTCTCCCTAATGGACCTAACTACATACCAAAGTCAACCCAAAATGTGGAGGATAACATCATGTCTGTACTACTTATTGCTGGGAGTATAAGCAAAAAGATACCAAAACTCAAGGTCTTTCTGCAATTTGAATACATTCATAACTGTGTAGTTATTAAGACATGGTTTTAGTGCAATAACAGCAATCCCTATACACCAGCGCTTAGCACCTATCATGCCTTTAGGTTCTTGAATAACTGTGGGGGAGTGTGCATTCTTCTCAGAAACACTTCCACCTCATGTCAAATTAACCCTAACCCTAACGTGGGGATCCAAATCTCCCTTAGTAAGTACAAGCATTGCCTCATGGTTGGCTACAAAATCCCATCAATGGACCCCAGATATCATGGAAATGATCTTAAAACCACTGTGGGGTAAAATATCAGACCAAATACCTTCTTGATAGGGGACTTCAATTACACAACATTAGCTTACACACTTATACTTCTAAAAAAGATATGCTCAGCATTTCCTAGACTTTGTTAATACCAATGCACTGAATGAAATTGTAAATCTACACGAGAGGCTCTAATATCATTGACCTTGTCCTTACTAACCTAACTAAAAAATATTCAAAAGCCACAGGACCCGGAGCCAACTAAAATCACCAACAAACTTTTAATATTCTTTGAAAAAGAAACAAATCCAACCTACTAACCTAACTCCTACATGTACCCAACCACACATGTCCTCATTCCTTGTTAAATCCTTGTTAAATCTGACCACAAATAAGTTACTTTTTTCTGTTAGGCTTAATTGTACTATGCCATGACCAAATTAAACTATTTTCAGAGACTTCTCCCATGTAAACCTACTTCAGCATGTAGGGTATCTACACAAAGTTCCCAAAAATCCCCAACAAATGGACCCAACTGACAGGGCTACCCATTCATCTAGAGTTTTTGCTAGCATATACAGTAAATAGCTGCAGATAAAAAGTCTGTTTCTATCTACACTAAATATAGTGATACATTTGTGAATAAACCCCTATGGTGAAACTCTTGCATTAATAAATGTTATAATGAAAGAAGGAAAATAATAAAAAGTTATAAGAAATCGACATACCTCCACCTTAAGACCACAGTGAAACATACCAGCTAGGAACTTGAGAGTATGATTAGAAAATGTAAGAAGAGTATGAACTAAAATCACTTCAGACAGAAGTAGAAACTACAAATCTTTCTTAAATGGTGTCAGGAAATTAAAGAATATTTTTTAAGAAAACACTGAGCTCATCCATAATAATAATCACATATTCCAATCCTAAGGATATACCCAATATATTATTAGACACATTTAGTATTAATTTAACCCCATTTACCCCATTATTGTCCCACTATCCCTAAAAATTTAGTTTGCCCTGAAATCACATTGGAGCAAGTCTTGGAATACCTATCAAAATAAAGTTTCTATAGGACCAGTCGACATGTGTATTCTCATCATTACCAACTATGCACTATCCAAGCTTCTACTTAAACTGTTTAACCTCAGCCCATCCACAGGGTTTGTCCGCCCCTCAGCCTCACCAGCCTTATATTTAAAGCCATGGAATGAATAACAACAGAACTAATTTCTACAGAAAATTTAACTGCTCTAGACCCCCAGTCCAGTTGGCTTGGCGAAGAGCAGATCCTGTATCCTGAACCTAGCAAACTTTTTGCAAAGTTTACAGATGTTGTGGACAGTGGCCACTCTGTGCATGCTACTTAGCTTTACTGGCCAGGAACATTGACACTATTCCCCATTTTTGTATCATAGAAAAATTAGATAAGCTTAATGTAAACCACTATGTTGTCTGCCTGATTGGAAACTGGTTATCCAACAGATCCTAGGTAGAAAAAGTCGATAGTACCTTCTCTAAATGTAAAATTGTAACTAGTGTGGTACCACAGGGATCATATCTGGGCCTTCTCCTGTTTGGTATTTATTTTGTAGACATCTAAACCAATAACCTTGAAGTGTTATTGACCAAGTTTGCTAATGGCAGCAGCCAGGAAGTATATTCCACTCATCCACTGACATTAAACTATGTACAAACCTGCAGCATAATAGTATTTAGCACAAAAGTTGTTCCCACCTCAAATGGCACAAGTGGTACTCCTCTTCAAACAGACACAGTGTCAAGAGACTTGGGTACTTATGTAGACAAGTCTTTCTTGTTTAATTGTCATGTCTCCACCATAGTCCAGAAATCTTTTCATCTACCCCAGTTAATTTCCAAGTAAATATCTTCAAGATCCAACAATTTTATATTACCACCGTGATCTTCTTTTATCAGACAAATTGTTGAGTACAGGGTCACCTTTGGTATATACAAATCCAAGCAGGTCTATATTAGAAAGTCACCCACTTACCCGAATGCCTAAACGTCGACCCGTCTTCATCGAAGCACGAAAACATTGATTGTCCAGAAGAGCAAAAGTGGAAACGTCGAATTGTCATGGTTGGCCTTCTGCGGTATAGCTCCATAAGGTAAGTGTGCAATAGTTACGGACCTTAGGGTTAGGGTGCGGGTTAAGGTAAGTGGATAGATGGTAATGTATGTTAGATTTAGTGTAGGGTTTTGTTAAGTGTATGTGTGTGGATTATTTAGTTTCTTTAGGTTTAGCTTTTTAAGGTAAGTATGTGATAGTTACGGACCATAGGGTTAGGGTGCAGGTTAAGTTAAGTGTATACATGGTGGTATATGTAAGATTTAGTGTAGAGTTATAATTAGGGTTTAGTTTAGGGTTAGAAGTAGGGTTTTGGTTAGTGTATGTATATGGTTTATTTGGTTTGTTTGTGTAGTTAGTATGTAGCGGGCGGTGGGGTGGGACAAGTATGAGAGTTCGACTTTTTAAATTTCGTGGTTTAGAGCATTCGGTGTTTATGCGGTTCGATGACGACGGGTCGATGTTAGGTATTCCATGACGTAAGCGGTCGACTTTATAATATAGACCCATCCAAGCATATCAGTCAACTGGAAAGGCCCCAACAATTTTTAACCAAAGAAATTAAATGCCTTAAATCCTTCAACTATCCTGATAAATTAGTACAACTTTCCTTATACTCAGCAGCCAGCCAGCTGTTCTGAGGTGACTTCTACCTCGCTTTTTGTGTCATGAAAGACACAGTCCTATTTGACCTCTTATTTCTTCACAAAACCAGTTACTCTGCAAACACCCATACTAGTGTCTAATTTTACACCAGCAAATAAACAAGACTCATAGGAGGGATAGGTTCCTAAATCTACTTATTCCCAGCCTGTAGATACGTTACTACTACAGTTCATGTAAAGTGCCACTTTGTTTGCCTTTAAGGCTAGTCTTGTTGATCGGGTGAGTTACCATAAATTAAAAACCAGGGTTATATGTACAGCCTGACTTGATTTGGGAAGTGGATACTATTAGTTCCTCATAAAGTGTGGCAAGAACTTTAAAGTGTGTCTACTTAAAAGTCTATATGGCTAGACCTGTTATGGTCCATGTTACTGCTTGCCTTGTAGTGTTGTTATGTTTCTTTGAAGGAAGTTGCAACTAACGCTGGCTTGTGTAGCTGAGTCAGTGTGTGCTCATGCATGCAATGTAGTACTGCATACCAGCATTTCTAACTCATCTGGTACAAGAAGTGCAGAATAGTTGCTATGAGATGCACCTGTGCTGGTGTGTACACTAATGTGCCACCAGTGTAGATCTTATTATTGAGGACAAAATAGTAAAGAAAGAAAAGTAGCAAAGAAGGGAAGAGCAAGCGGATGCAAAGAAACAATGGTAAACATGAGGTATGTAAGGTGGGGGAGTGAAAAGTATCCCTTTGTAGCATTTATAACTGAAAGTTATTTAGGATTGTAGAGAGCAATGGATGTAGATGGGCATGTAGTAGGATAGATAGACAATCACAAAACACATCAAACAGGAAAAGTACTCACAGAAAAGGTGGAGAGGACAGTGGATGGATACAGAAAAATAAAGGGTGGACAATTAGTGATGGGGACTTGGGTAGCATTAGACATTCATCAAGTTACAGGGAAGCACACATAAATATCGGAAAACAACAGTATAGGAACAGGGTAGATTCCTGGCATGGTTGTCTGCCAGCCCACTCTGGAGAACAGCAACCCAGCCATTACTCATCTAGGGGGCTGATGTTATGGGCTGGATATTTTCCAAGTGGCCCAAATGGGTCTGGCCTGCTAGTAATGTGACTCACAAGCTGCGTTAGAAGGTGTGCCATACTGATGAGACAGGCATATTGCTGCCAGCACAGCTTGTAGCCTCTGGCCTCCAAAACATATACCAAGAGACTATGGGAGATCACCCTGGTCCACATTCAGAAGAGGAACTATCACCTCTCTTTCTTGAGAAACTGAAACAGAGGGCACCAGTGGCCCCCTCCATGTCAGTTTCATCAGGTGAATCATTGTTCCACTGCTAAAAGACAGCTGTGGTGGCTGTTGGTGACCCAACACCAGAGACATAAGTTGGCATACTTAAAGGTGACGACAGCCTCACCTAGTCCGCATCCACAAATGGACCTGCAGAAGGATGACAACAGGAAATAAAGGATTATGCACTTATGCTGCAAACATAATCACAGTTATACAGTGGAATATCTCAAAAGTTATGTACCCTTAATTGCATAGAGAAGTGCTCACATATCATGCAAGTCCCAGCCATATTCAACTGCTGGTCTCTTCAGCATGTACCTGACCAGGCATTTGCAAATGCTGGAGTAGCCACAGAGGTTCCTCACTAAATGAGTACAGGGTGTTAATAACATGCCCTATGCAGACTTTCTCAAAGCCCTATCCCTGTCCTCAGTCTCCTACAGACTATCGAGGGGTGATCTATGCCTACCATACAAACCATTCTCTGATACAGGCCTGATTGATCTGCTACATATTTACAAAACAAACAGCACTAGAACTGCCAGATCTAAGGATCTAAACCTCATCTCTGACATAAGCAAAACATATTGGAAGAACAGGTATCTGTCACAGAGATTACCCCTTCTTTGGAACAGACCCCCCCATTCATGTGAAGCAGAGCTCTTCCCTAAATGTATTCAAACACAATTTGAACCAATGGATGGAAAATCTGAAATTCAACCCTCGCTTGTCACCTGTGTGTCTTATGGACAGTGGCAGCTTGTAGATGCCCTAAGGCACAGGCATATACCAAACCTATTCTAGTCCATGGACATTGATAAATGGGAAAATTGGGGTATGAATGGCAATACTTGAAAAGGCTCTAGGATCATTAACCTAGCAACCTTCTATGATCTTATGATCCTATGATCCTTCACCACTGGAAAACAAAGTATGTACTATAAAGTATACATGTGCAAGAGTTAAGATAGCAGAAGACTACAGTACAGAATAAAAAAACACACATTACATTTCAGGGTCTCTCCCTGTTCTAAATCTCTGCCTAAAACTAATGAAGTAGGACAGGGTGGTGAAACTTCAGATCATTGAACCAATGTTAACATTGTCACCAGAATGGGTGATACTTAATGTTGCCAACTTCTGCTCATATTTGCACCTGCATTTCTTCCTTAGCCCTTACAGACGGATTATGGTTTTGCAAAACATTTTCACAGGTTACACCTAAAAATTTCACATTTGGGTTAGACAAGCTGGTTAATTGAACACTTAACCTTAACATGCCCAGGTTATATCCTCTGGACGTTTACCTAAACCCATTTCTGATCTTTTGCTTGTGATATGTAAGCGATAGTTTGCCAAGTGTTTTTATAATTAAAGTACCATTTTACATTACATTACTACATCAAATTGTAGCAATATCAGCTAGATGTAGTTTAGTATATTGATTATATCACTCATTTTGTTCATGATTGTTTCGCTTAGTTATCTTGTAGTTTTGTAACCATGCAACAATGAGTATGTTCACTTTAAAGCACATAATCTTACTCTTATACACTGAGACAACATGTCAGCAGCTAATTAACCTACATTAGAAGCCTTTTATACTGCCATTCTTAATAGAGGTTTATGGATGCGGTCGATCTTAACATTCCATTGATTAGTATTGTTATTATTATTATTACTATTTTTATATATTTTTTTTGAGGATTCGCACCTCTTACCAATGCTTTTCACTAACTGTGGGTATGATGAGAAATTCTGCCCAAATGATAATCAGTTTTTGTTTTGTCCTCTCTAACCATTTATTTATTTATCTGTTTATTGCTTTTGTCCAATGGGATTGTCCAGCTGGGGTAAATAGACCATTTGCAGTAGATTCTCAGGGGGAAAAACTATAAAGAAGAATACGAACAAACAGACACTTTGAAAAATTCAGTTATCACACTTTTATTAAACATTCACAAAGGATTATCAAATTCTGGCTGGTTGAAATTTCAGTAGGGTTCCCTCATTTTTAGATGATACTAATCAATGCTCAGAGGAAAATAATAATAATAATCCAAACAGATGCAAAGATAAGGTAGCCAGGTGCTGAACATTTGTAAAGGTAAAAATGCATTAGGCGATGTTTGAGTTGTAACTTAAAGGCTTTGACTGTGTCTATTTGCTTTAGAACAGGAAGACAGAATTCCACATTTGGGACACACTGGAGGAGCACAAGATGTCAGCTGAATTGTTGGATTTAGTAATGGTGAGAAATTGCTTGTCAGTGGATCGAAGTAGGCTGGATGAGGAATACTGTTAGTGAATGTTACTCAGGCCGGAGTATTGTTCACGATTGTATGTAAGATTATACACAAGAAGACGCCCAAAAAGCACAAAAGAAAAACGCTGGTAGGCAGATGGAAGCCTGCGGTTGTACGATAGCTAAAAAGCTAAAACAACAGTTCAAGCAATATAAACTTCAAGGTAGCCGGTAAAGGCAACAGTTCAAACAGTATAAACTCCAAAGAAGCCGGTAATAGCGTAAAATGATTTAATTTCCGCTTTCGTCACACCTTCATCAGAATACAAAAAATACTACTACTAAAACACTTTAAATAACCATTCCAATCAATCAATTAACAATAAATGAAACTTAAAATATTCAAAAAACAAATCATAAGGGTTCATTTATGAAAAGTAAGTCTTTAAATCAATACCTAAAACTTTATTAATACTTAATTTACGGTCTTTTAAGAAACATTTGACATTAATGCTTTCGTTTAACCCTGGATGAATATCAGACCTTAATCTAATCTGCCACAGGCATTCTCTTTGCTCAATATAATTTTTGAAATCTCCCGCCCTCTTATCTGATGTGCATTTTTCTATATATTTATATAAGATTATGTTTAAGGGTCAGCTGTAAGAGGGAAAGAGAATAATTTAGCTATATTCAGTTGAGCTGCTTATGAGTGATGCAGTAGTGGGATTTGTAGGGCATTCTTTGCTACAAATTTTGCAACTTTGTTATAGTATTTCCATTGTAGATTAGTTTGGGGGCTTACAGGTTGATCAGAATGGGAGATGCATAGAGGTGCAGGAAGAAGGAAAGTCGAGGCCAAGTTTTTCCTTGCATGATCAGTAAGGTAAGGTTTTATTCTATAGAGGGTACTAAGTTTTAAATATGGTTTTGTATTACTTTTTTTTTATGATAACTGAATTTTAGATGTCAATCAATGGTGACTCCGAGGACCTTAGCATAAGATAAATGTTTTTGTGTTTTTAGCATTTATGGAAAATACTGAATTCAAGCTAGCTAGATTTTTGGAGGTGAGTAGAATTTATTTAATACTAATTAGTCAAGGATAAAACTTGCTGAGTTTTGCTCGGATATAATTCTGCTTCTAAAAATTCTTAAGGTAGTTCCATGGTGTAATGGTTAGCACTCTGGACTCCGAATTCAGCAATCTGAATTCACATCTCAGTTTAAGCTGCTGGGTCTTCTGTTTTGGATAGCACAGTGGTGCAGCAGTTATCATTGTCACCTCACAGCAAGAGGTTCTCCTGTTTAATTCTCTGCTATGTTCTCTGCAGAGTCGGCATGTCTTCCCTATGTCCGTGTGGGTTTCCACCAGACACTCTGGTTTCCACCCATGTCACAAAGACATGCATCTGGAGCATTTCTCCCCGGGCCTCCACTGAAAATTGGCTCATTCCAAGTCAGACTTTCCCAGTAAACAAATGTTAAATAAACAATAAAAATAAATGGGTTTGTTATATCACGTCAGTTGATTCTGCCTGTTTAATTCAAGATTCATTTATGAGACTTTCTCATTGTCTCTGCAACTTACACATCTTTAATCAGTAGTCTGATAGTCTACTAATGGCAGTTCTAATTTCAAGAATGCTGACACCAGTATATTGTCAAATTACATACCTGTTTGTATTCTTTTGGATTCCTCCCATCCATAGACCACAACTAGCTATGTAGAATTATTCACAGAGTCCCTATACAAACATGTGAGTGGCTGCATATAGGCTGTGGTAGCTACCAGAAGTAAATCCAAAACAAACCCCACTGGTGAAATCCTCATCTAAACAAGGTATATAAGAAATGAAGAAAACTCATGGACAAAACCAGGAAGAACAACTCCCTTTATGACAAGCACTCTCTTATACAACTAAACAAGAAACTAAGTGGTCTAAATAAGTCCAGCAAGGCCAGCTATGAGTTCAGGATAGCCTTGCAGGTTAAGGACAATCAGAAGGCCTTCTTCAGCAATATCTGGAAGTTTAGAGGTAGCACACAGCAGTGTGGTGAACTGATGGTAAGTGGTACCACCTTCATTGATCAGGGTGACATAGTAAATCAACTGTCTGATAAATTCAGTTCAAACTTAACACCCACTTTTCTCCAGCTCTATCTGGGGAAATTCCAACCAAGATACATCTACAAGCTCTCAGCAGGAACCATGTGCTAGCAGAACTTGCTAAAGCCAAGAACACTGCCTTCATGGGCCCTGAAAACATCCCTAGTATCCTCCTGAACAGTCTAAAACTTGACATATCAGGACCACTTGAGGCACTCTTCAGCTACAGCTTGCAAAAGGCTATATTCCAATAGAATGGAGGACTGCAACAGTCATTCTCCTCCGCAAGGGCGGCCCATCAACTGACCCAAGGGACTAAAGATCCATTAGTCTAACAGGCTTAATATGCAAAGCCATGGAATGAATCATGGAAATGATAAACAAGAACATTGGCAACCTAATGACACTAGAAACATTCCAGTTTGGATTTGTTAAGGGAAGGTCATGCCTAAATAACCTGGTAGAATTCTTTGAGAGGATCATCAAAGCAATAGACAAGGGTAGACCAGTGCACACTGCATATCTTGACATGGCCTAAGTACAGTAGCCCACTCAGACATTGTTGACAAACTGTCTGAGCAAGACATAAATCCATACATAACTCAGTGGATTGCCAGCATTGGATGAGAGTAAAACAGTGCATACTGCATATCTTGACCTGGAGAAGGCATTTGATACAATACCCCACTCAGGCATTGTTGACAAGCTCTCTGAGTTAGGTATAAATCTTTACATAACTCACTGGAATTACCAGCTGGCTCACAGAAAGGAACTTAGATGTCAGAATCAGTGAGACCACCTCCACCAAGAGACCAGTCACCAGTGGTATAATGCAGCGCTCTCTGCTGGGCTCGTTTGTGCTTGGCATCTACTTTTTGGAAATTCAAGGCTAATCCTCAAAGCCTTTCACTCACAAAGTTTGCAGATGACTGTAAATTGAGAGGTGTTGTAGATTCCACCCAGACACTAACCTCTTGCAAGAAGTTTAGTACAGACAGATGATTGGTGCCAAAGTCATGACCTAAAAATCAATATCAAAAAATGCATAATAATGCCCTTTGTTAAACTGTCCACTCAAGTTAATTACTCCATTGATAAATGTGAACAGCAATCTGGCCTTTGACAACATGTAGCTAAGATAATAAGGTAGCTCAACTTATGAGAAAGAGTATGGCATCCAGGTTCAAGGAAGTTTTAGTATCAAGCTAATCTGCCCTTATTAGACCTGTTACTGAATATGATACCCCCTTTGGCATGTATTTACCGAACACTTGAAACAGTTGGAATGCAAATAAAGGCTTCTCACCAGGAGAATTCAGTGCATGAATACACTGTCCTACACTGAAAGGCTCTGACTCTGTATTCAGTCTCATACAGGCTGCTGAGAAGTGATGTTGGTTTGGCTTACAGGGCTTCTTCAGACCCAGCCCTGAAAGATCTGTTGGACGTGTACAAAACAAGCAGCACAAGAAACATTAGATCAAGGGATCTGAACTTCCCTTGTAACATAACCAGAACATGCTGGAGAGACAGATATGTATCCCAAAGGATTTCCACACTATGATATATGCTCACCAGCCATGTAAAACAGAGTTCTTCCATGAATCTATTCAATCAAAACCTTGATAATTGGATGAGAAATCATAAATTTACCCTCCAGTCTATCCCCATATCCCCTATGGGCAGAGGCTGTCAATAGGAAAAGTATTATCCAAACTAACACCCCCCCCCATAAAATCCTTTGTTACCTCCCTACCGACATGCCCTTACCCCCAAATAGGTGTCCATGATACTCAGGACCCAAATAGTTTGGGGTGCACAGCTAGGCTTGTAAGGGCCTAGTGGCTGTTAACCTAGTAACAAACTATGAATCTATGAACCTATACTTATTGATCTTAAAAGAACTTTTTCAAAAATAATATGATACCATATGTGTCTTAGTGTCACGTTGGAATTGCTTTCTGAAATTATCACTGTGCATTTGTGGTTTCCTTTTTATGTTATTTCTTCTGACACATTCAGGGTTCAGCAAAGTTCTTTGAGTTTCCTGTTTTTTTATTTTTTTTTTTTGTCAGTTGTGAGATCATGTCATTAATTTAATCATGTAGAACACTACAGTGAGCAAATGATATTGTTTTATAACTATGGATTTTGCGGTGATCCTTTGAACATATCTTCTGAATTCAAATTTGACAATGTCAGCTTCTTCAAAATACCATTAACACTATCCTGCTTTCACAACCATGTTAGAATATGTCCTCCCTGTCATCTCACTTCACTCATCTCAGAATACCAGCAAAATTCAAACAGTCATAAATTCGATCTGTTGATTTATTAACATCTCTCCCATCTGGTACTAATCTGTGCTGGATTACAGACAGTCAGCTGGCCCCAGTTACAGCACAGTCCACCCTTTTTCTTTCCCACTTACATTTAAAATCCTGAATAATTACATCTGCCCACCACTAAGAAGCAAATGACAGATATCCCCATATGCACAGAGATGTCATGACAATGACATAGTATCAATAATCAGACCCCCTTTCTGACTCATGTCTGGAGAAAAAAGCTTCAGCAAAATTATTCCTGCTGAAGCATCTTCCCACAGTACTTTTGACAGATTACAAAATATTCCCTTTTCAGCAAAAAGCTAATAGACCGTCTTAAAGGAATATTTATATTATGTATGATTTCTTGACAAGAGCTAATCTTCATTCCATTCACCTCCTTTTAACACCCCCTTCAACCCAAATGTGCACCACCTTCAGATGTAAACATGTAATTAGTTGTGTTACTGTT
This sequence comes from Protopterus annectens, assembly GCF_019279795.1. Lineage (NCBI taxonomy): Eukaryota > Metazoa > Chordata > Ceratodontiformes > Protopteridae > Protopterus > Protopterus annectens. The sequence continues at coordinate 1,046,391,721 of NC_056744.1, read as the reverse complement.
TGTGACAGATGGGTACCAGTAAGAGTGAAAGGGAAAGTCTACAAGAGGGTAATGAGACCAGTTATGTTATATGAGTTTCAGACAGTGGTGTTGTCAAAAAGACAGGCGTCAGAGCTGGAGGTGGCAGGGTTAAAGACATTATGATTTGGACTGGGTGTGACAAGGATGGACAGGATTAGGAATCAGTATATTAGAGGATCAGCTCAGTTTGGACGGTTTGGAGACAAAGCCAGAGAGGTGAGATTGTGTCGGTTTGGACATGTGCTGAGGAGGGATGCTGGGTATATTTGGAAAAGGATGCTAAGGATGGAGCTGCCATATAAGAGGAAAAGACGAAGGCCTAAGATAAGGTTTATAGATGTGGTGACAGAGGACATGCAGGTCATTGGTGTCACAAAACAAGATGCAGAGGACAGGAAGAAATGGAAACAGATGATCCACTGTGGCAATCCCTAATGGGAACAGCCGAAAGAAGAAGACTGTTCATTACATGTTAACATTGTACACAAGCAGCATTATTAACATATTACTATTCACTATGAAAGCAATAATGCCCAACAGGGTGTTTGTTTCTGCGAAAATAACACTTGCTCAGGGTGTTATAATGCCAGATGCCACAGGCAATATTGCCCTTAGAGAATGCGCTGTCTGTAAAATTGTTGTGTTTTACTTATTTATTAGTATATATTTTTTATGTTTGATGTACAATAGTTTCTTCCTATAGTATATGTAAATGGTGTTGGAGGAAGCATTTTACATCCACAATATAATATTTATTTTTTAAATATCCGGATATTTACTTTATATTTAGTCCCTTACTCCTAAAATGTGTGGTTTGGTTCCATTCATTGGTTATTGAAGTCACTAAATAATGACATATATTTAAGTTTCAGACTTTATTTCCTTTAGAAAAATTCATGCTAACACAAATCCTATTATTTAAGCAACTCTGTAATTTTATAAGAGGATTATTTAAAATATTTTACTATTTTGAGCCTTTTCTCCCTTTATTTTAGGTTTTATCCTGATTTCTTGAGCTAAGAGGTAGAGAGATATGCAAATCTCTATACTGTTGCTGCCAGTGGCCAATCAATCTCACTCTGTCTCTCACGCACACACACTTGCACTTCAGAAAGTGCATGCTAACACAACTCCCCATTATTCAAGCAACTTAGTGATTTTATAACAGCAATATTTAAAATATGTTGCTATTTTGAGCCTTTGTTCCCCTTTTATTTTAGGTGTTATTCAGATATCTTAAGATAAGGAGGTCAAGAGGTATGAAAACCTCTTAACTGCTGCTGCCAGCTCTTTATCGACTGCACACTTTACATTCTCTCTCTCACACACATACACACACACACACACACACACACACACACACACACACACACACACACACACACACACACACACACAAATCCACTTTCGTGCTCAGAAGAACGCATACACTCACACATGCTGACAAACAAACACATTTTTTTCTGTGTCATTTATTTTTTACACTTGATAAGCAGCAAAAGCATTGCTTAGCAAATGTAAAATAATGGCTCAATCGATCTCACTGTTACTCACATGCACGCACACACACACACACACACATACACACCCGAACACACACAAACACACACACTTTTCTTTTATTTTACACTTACTAAACAGAAAAAGCAGCTGTTAGGTTACTTTCAGTCCAAGCTCATGGCAGCTTGATATGCTGCCATGAAGCAGCAGACTTATTTTTCCACAAGTATTACCTGTAGATTAACACCCTGCTGCTGGAGAATGTTTGTTTTCCAATCAATGTGGCTATCTACAGGTCACCTCTGTACAATGAATCTTTATTGTACTGTACAACATGGCAGAACAAGTTCTTGTGTATTTCGGCTTTTCCCGGTTAGGGATCGCCACAGCGGAACTCCAGTCTGCTAATGATTGGCAGTAGATTTTTACGTGCCGAGTTGCCAGCCCTGACACACAACCTTCAATGAAGGTACGCCCATTCACGCATGTCTCCACACAGAAGATGCTCTAGCTGAGAATCGAACAGGACAACATCTTACTGTGAGGCGACAATGCTACCACAGCACCACCACCAAGTTAGTTATTGTATAGCATCCCCTTTGTATACCTGAGACTTTCTGTATCTGAATTGCTCTCATTTGTATAACTGAATGATTTTCATTTTAGCTGTAACTTTGCAAAGGGTCTTTAGACCAGTCCACCAAGCTGGTCAACAAAGTAAAAATAAAAATAATAAATGTTTTTTTTTTCATGAAGAAAGGAATCTGTTGCATAGTTAGTGTACTAGAAAACTTCCAGCAAACTAATGACACTGTTGAATTATCTCTCATTCTTTAAAATAACAGTTCTCTTGCTTTTTAAGAGGAGATCAGTAAAGTAATGAGATTATGAAATCAGTAACTCAGAATGCCTACATCACCAAATCATATCTAAATCTTGAAACTTTCCAGAGTCACCGGTGGTTATTTTTGTTATAGTCTAACTTATGACCCCCAATGTTGACTTGTTGTGATATAACCTACATCAGTCAGTTAAGTTTGTGAAATTTTAGAATAAATGTGATTGTCAGAGGCCTATTGATTCGACTTTGGTTGAGTGACTGTATTTCTTTGTAGTCTTATACCTTTGTTGTCATTATTCAATATTATTATCTATAGACTCTTTTTTTTTTTTAAACCTGAGAATCCTTCTTTCATTATAATAGATTTGAGGACTCTTCCCTGCTCACCATATTCTAACCATGAATCCCTATGGGATCTTCTGCTGTCTGTAAAGGTCTCTGTTCATACAGTAGGATTCCTTTCCTACCAGCACAATGCTATTGCCCTTTCCTAGTTTTGCTTTTCATTTTTAAATTGATATGAACATTTACATCTTTTTCTTTATGTTTTCATGGCTGAAAAGCATCTTTTGACCAGTCAACTTACCCGATAATCAAAATAAATACATTTTTAAAATAAAATTCACATCATCTCACACATCATCTCAGGTGCCAAACTAATGCAATAAAAATAATAACAGAACAAGTAGAACTATTAGACATAAGGTGCATAGGTTTATTATTAAATCCCTGCACCCTGTGTTTAATAGTTACACTAGTATTTGTTAACTAACTAACTAACTAACTAATTACACTGTGGAAAAAAGGAAACTGACTACATAAATGCTCTGATGCTAATTTGGTTATTATGATGTAGAACAGTATTACACTAATGTAGATTTCATACTGATATGGTATTATTGACATCACCTTTTAGAGTAGTTAATGTACTAAAACTTCTGCCTTCACATGTCATCCCTAGCTGTTGCCACAGTAAAGTCCTATACCACTGTTAAGCATGGCATATTTATACAGGGCATTTTTTGGTTTTCACACATTTTGTTGTAATACACTAAGGCCATATTTAATTATAAGCAAGAGTATGGCATCTAGGTCCAAAGATATCATTGTTCCATTGTACTCAGCCCTTATCAGATCAGTCATTGACAGCAATGCCACATTTGATACGGACCTGACCCGGCATATGCAAAAACTGGAGCCAACTCGGTGGTTCCTCGCAAAAATAAATAAATAAATAATACATCATGCAGAAAGCATGTCCTACATGGACTGCCTCAAGCTTTATCCTTGTACTCTGTCTCCTACAGACTGGCAAGGGGCAGGCACTGCCTGGACTTCAAAGCAGCCACTAATCCAGCCCTTATGTACCTGTTGAACACTGTAAAAACAAACAGCATCAGGAAAAACCTGATCTGATGACCTAAACCTTGTCTGCGACATAAATAAGACATGTTGGAGGAACAGGTATATATCGCACAGACTACCCCTTCTCTGTGGTCAAAGACAAGATGGGCACTAAGAACACCAATGATGATGATGGATTATCTAGGCCACATAACCTAATCTAACAATGAGAGAACCATGGATTCTAGGCTGCGATGGGGGGGGGGGTCTATGTGCATAGTGAATATTAAATAACTGTGAAAATAATACTTTTATTGACAAAAATGGGGTTTTATTCTGGGAATGCTGTATTATGGTGAAAACAATGCATAATTTGAGATGCCATTTGTATACTGTATATTATGGTAAAGCAAGCAGAAGAGAGAAAGTAGCAGACAATAACACACACAGTGTAGAGGGAGTGTTTGTCGAACAGTGAAAACTATTGGTGTTTGCCAACCAGAAAGCCTGCTGAAAAAGACATTTGCTTGTCAGTGTAGTGTGGTTATCTGACCAAGACGTGGGACTCTCAGAAGTTGCCTGCTGGAGAATATACTGGAAGAGATAGCTGGGTACAAGGAGGCTACTTCGGGATCTACATAAAGGACTACACAGGTTTTCCCTTACAGTGGTTGGAGCATTTGGTGGAAAAGAAACCAGGACTATACACTTCCCTTTCATTTTAGAAGTCTTCCTGCTGTAGAAATAAGCCTTGTTTTCATTTTATATTTTCTGTAGCAAATATAGTACTCTGAGCTAAACATGTCTACCTCTGCTGAAAATACATCTATATATATCTATCTAATTTAGCTATATATTCTGTGCGTGTATAGGTGTGTAGATATTTACACACACACACACACACACACACACACACACACACACACACACACACACGCACGCACACACACGCACACACACACACACACACACACACACACACAGCTGCTGTTACATATATTAATGGCTGTACTGATGAGATAAATAATTTTAGTCAAAGTGCAATAGAACACATTTAGGAAAGGAAGTGTCTATTGTCAGTAAAGACCATTCAGCTCTTATTAAACGTGATACTATTGATGACAAGTTTGGAATTCTGGATACAAGTATTTAGCAATCTGGGGTTCAGAGCATGTAGATGAAAATAAAGAAAGAACGGAAGAAGTTTACAACAAATAAGGAAGAAAAAGAAACTGATGAATGTCTATAATGCAGAGAGAATACATACTAAAAAGGACACGGCTTTCTTCTGTAGCACACAGATCACAGAGACTGATAACACTGTTCTATCAGAAACCTTCTATCTACAGAAAAAGGCATACGTTTTCCAATAGTGAAGATATATAATATGAGCAAGGGGCAGGCGAAAAGGAAGAAATCAAAACTGAACATGGAAGGACTGAAGAGCATTTCTATAAGAATACAGACAGACCAAAGCTAACATGGCTCAAGCTGTTAAAGTAGAACAACAGCTGAATTAGAATTGCAAGCTTCCAAATGAAATAAGCAATGAAAACTGTGAGGTTAATAAGACTAATGGTGATGAAGTTCACTCTTTTGTAATAAGTGATTGAGCAGATTTTACTGAATTTGTAATAATTCATTGAGCGGATTTAACTGAATTAGAAGATGGAGATTCTGCAGATCCAGTCAGAAGGGATGTCCTTCTAGTTGGAGATTCGATTATTAGAGAAATTGATACTTACATTAACAGAGAAGATAATGAACATAGAATGGTATTATGCCAACCAGGATAAAAAATACATGATGTGAGAAAGGCTTTAGAATGCCTTAATGTAAGGACTTATGAAGCTGTTTTCATTCACATTGGTACAAATGATGTCATCTGCAAGGATTCTCTTAGCATGCATTGTACAGGTGTTAGGATGTAATTTTCACAAATCACGTATAGAAAGGAGAGTCATATCACCTATATGAAAAAAACTCCTATTTAAAAAAAAAATTTGAAATGTGACTAAGCCTAATTTTGGGTTCATGTGTGTCTAGACAAGATGGCGTGCAGTTGTCAAGACCAGGCAAGAGAATTTTTGTAGCAGATATTTTACAATATTTGACAAACACAAGACAGGATTTTTGCCAGGTCAAAAATTTAACACTTCACAGATAGCAGCACGTGATGTATATCTGATGGTTGTTAATGCTAGAATATTAGTGATAACGTTTTTTTTAATTGGAAAATTTGCTAAGTTCCCACAAGATTGATGTTTGCTATTCTTTGTGAAACATGGTTTAAAACAATGATTGGAAACCAGTTCTGTCAAGTTATAAATATTTTTACTGTAACATATATGCTAACAAAAAAAATCAGGTGCCAGTGCTATGATAGGGATTAGAGATTGTTATGAGACCTGTGATTATTACATGTTCATTGCTAACAAGAAAACCATACATTGTGCAACTGTGACAACAGAGACAACACTAAAACAAATAACAATTGTTGGAGTGCATAGGCCACCAAATTCAAGTGTTGATGACCTAGAGGAATTCATACATTTCTTAACCTGAAACACTGAATGAAATAATAATACAGGCTGGGGATCTAAATTTATCAGAAACAGACCTGGAATAATATTGATTTAATAACATTAGTAAAGCAATTATTTACAATGTATTTTCAGAAACAGCAACTGTTTCAGACTGTAAAAAAGCCTACCAGGGTATGGAACATACTAGACATTGTGTTCCTAAAGAAATGACTGTTACGTTATGATAAGTATTACCACCACTGATGTGCAGTGATCATGGGGTTATAAAGGTTAACTTGTTGCTAGATAATTCTGCCAAACTGAAATCCAAACCAATGCACAAAAGATTAATAAAAGATCATCTGGAAGCAAAACAATCACTATGTAAAATTAATTGGAGTGATGCTTTCAGTGCAAAAATTTCAGAAGGAATGGCAAGTTTTGATGAAAGAAATTGTCTGAATGCAAAAAATCAAAAACATTTTTATCATCAGAATCTAGGCACACAGCATCAGGAGTATATATACTCTCGTAAGAACAAGGCACTTGATTAAGATGAGAGACACAAAATTAAGAAATAGAAATGAGGTTGAACTAAACTTTGAAAACTGAAATAAAGCTGACAGACAAATTAAACATGGGTGTGGATTCAATAAATCCTTCACAGTGCCCTAAAACTGTGTGCACATCGTGGCACAAAGTGCATATGGTAGCATGCAGATTTGTATTCAGATAGTAACTCTGCATGTCATGTAGAGCTGCACAAACATGGTAAACATCATGGCATTCTAATAGCAGCATATGCAGCTAAATTGTAAGCTAATCAACCTATCCAAGATGGAGGAGCTATTCAACAAGCTTTAAAGCAATCATGTACACCTAGTGCAGGTTTTAGCCTCATATTCCAAAACCTATTGGAATACAACCATGGAAACTACTCTACATGGAAAAAATGATAGGGATTGCTGTTGCTCTTATGCATGTGTATGCGCAACAGGCCCAAGTCTATGCTGTTGCTGTTGCTAAAAGACATTGTCCAAGAAGAAGGGTGTTTGGACCCGATTTAACTTTTCATGGTCTGCATGAGGTAGAAATTGTAGAATGCTACAGGGTAGATAAAGACACTTTACAAGAACTCTGCAACTTCTTTCATCCTCATCTGAAAACAAGTGCAAACCAAGGAGAACTAATACCTGTGGAAACTAAGTTATGTGTAGCACTTAGAATATTAACTACAGGAACCTTCCTACAGGGAATATGTGGGGGTATCACAGGCATCAGCATCCAGGATCCTCCATGAATTCCTGAATCTTATGCTACAACATGCCAGTGATTACATATATTTTTCCCATACACCTGAGGACAGAGCTACAGCTATGCAGGACTTCTACCCTGTAGCACACTTCTGTGAAGTCCTGGGTGCCATAGACTGCAAACACATTGAGATCAAAGTACCACCCAGGGAAAAGTGAAGGGTGTACATAAACAGAAAGGGCTTCCACTCCATTAACTGCCAGGTAATATGTAATGCTATGGGATTTAGCCTAAATGTGAGGGCTGCAACCCAGGCAGTTACCACGACTCCCATATCTGGCACAATTCTCAACTCTATCAGACGTTTTCTAGGGAGGCTATCCCACAAGGTAATTTACTAGGTGATGCAGGGTATGCACTTGAACCATGGCCGATGATGTCCATCAAAAATGCAAACCCACTCACAGAAGAATGCTATAATGAGGCACATACTCAAACAAGAAAGATTGCAGAACGTGTGTTGAGCTGCTAAAGTCATGGTTATGGTGCCTAGATACATCATGGGGAGCCCTGCAGTACAATCCCCATACTTGTGCTGAAATTTCCTCTGACAATACTGTCTTTTACAATATTATCCTGAGAAAACAGCTTCAACAGGAACACTAAGGGGAAAAGGCACACATCCCACCATCACTGGCATGGTCACCACAACCATGTGCAGATGAGGAGACAGAGGGTGAAGTGCCATCTGCTTTGGGTGTCAGTAGACATAGGCATGCACGATATGCCCTCACCTTGGACAATAGATAATTGATAGCACAGATGTTGACCACCTAGGGGAGTACTGCTTTCATCATTTGCATATGCATATAGTAAAATTGATGCTAAACAAACCTCAAAAGCTTTACTAATCTGTGTAATGGCCATGTACTGCTAGCAGAGCCAGCTTTGAATTAAAACACTTGTAAATGCCAGACTGTCAAGGTAAGTGTTAAACCAAGAATATGAAAATAAATCTCCAAGAACACAAATGAATGGCGGATTCTTGCATACTGTTACTTGCTAATGTACTTAAGAAGAGGGTGAGTGAGTTTTACAGCAATGACATCAATATGTGACAGGACTCACATGTGTCAATAGATGCATGCCCTTTATCAACTAATAGGCCTCATGCATCAGAGATACATGCAATACAAAATCCTATAAGAAAGCAGTACAATTTTCAAAAGAGCATCACAAACACATATACACTAAGCATTTAGTCAGCTATGTACTCTATGCATCAAGCAAAAGACTTATGTATCCCAGAATCCAAAATAATAAATCAAGGAGATGGCACAGTTATCATTTGCACAGGGTGTTGTTTGGTGTTCCCCCTCCCCAATCAACAAATAAATGAATGCTTGTGCAAACCAAGAAATAACACATAATTCAACTGCTATATTTGCTTAAAACACAATTCTCACAATGAGTACACAGTTACAACAGAAAAATCAATTTTCTATGATTGCTTGTCACCACTCACTGCGCCCACCATTCCTCTGGAGGTGTCTCTGGGACATCTCAAAAGCATAACACCTGTGTTATTGACATGGTACATTACATTTCCTTGCAATAACATAGAAGATTGCAAAATAACAATTTTAACAATAACACTTGTGATGAAAGTTAATAACCTGTCTATCTGAGAAATGTAAACACCTGCCAAAATGCCTATGCCAACAGTGAACTATAAGAAATGCATACAGATAAAAGGTTCCATTTTCTACTGCATATATGCAATTTGCTTTGTAACATGTTACAAAAACTAGAATGCACTTACAAAATACAATCATACCTTAGAAAAATTAAAAGCCATCTCTGCAGATAAATCAAAAGGAATAGCAATCTTCTGTTCGTCCAAATACACTAGTTTTCTCACCTTCAAGTTCCCTAGCTATAGTTACCTTTTACAGTGTAAATGAAGGCATCTGAAGATGCAGATGTGGTGTGAACTCATTAGAATTGTTGAATAGCAAACATTTGACACTGTGTAGCAAATGTAAACATAGTGTAGGTTCTACAACACTCTTAGTTGCTTATGGCTTGCACCTGTGAATGATTAGTGGGAGGGGAGAAGGAAGGCACAACAGCAATTCACACTTCCTTCCCTGCAATGGGTGTGTCACTCAGGATACACTTAAAAAGTGTAGAAGTAACTTTAGCAACATTTTAAATGAACTAAACAGCAAACATGTATCATTTTTGTTCACTAACAGCCAAACTCTCCTGCCTTTGCTGAAAAATGTTTTTCACTATAATGTATTTTTATCATACATTTAAAGGAGAATGTTACAAAATGCACGGTACACTACATGACTGAGAGTACAGCACAGATAAGAGAAGAATGACCAGAATACAATGAGAAGACAGAGCTGCATTGGTGCAAACATATTCATAACTGGTTGTGTGATCAGTCATTGCACAAAATATGCAATCCACACATGTACAAACAAATGAAAGTGTACAAGTGTATATGTCTTGTTAATACTGTGGAGGAAATAGAGATTGCTTATATGCACATGATTTACTTTCCTACTGCATAGTTGTTTCTGTGACAAAGAGAGTTAAGACACTCCTAGTGTGTTCTGTAGGTCCATCAGTATGATAGTTCAAATCCTGACATGTGTAAACATCTCTAATGTCTGTTAAATAAATATTTTGTAAAGTTATTTTTTATTAATATTAATATTTGTGAGACACACAACTTAGCCCAAACATGGCCAAACATATTAATATTTTAAATTTAATGGAAGCTGCCTTAAGAAGCACAACTCTGCTTAGCACCATTGTGTGGTGGTCAGCAGTTTCTATGATATGGACAACATAAAAAAGAGCTATGAACCAATTGTATGTAGCACACCTGCTAAACATGATGAAGCACACAGCAAAAAGGATATGTTGATCATGGTCGAAGTCCCAAATTTTTCTTCTAATGATAAAAGTTAATAACCAGTTTTTACAATAATAAAGTACGTTGGCCTTTGTCTCTTTCTTTTGTGCATTGCTCACCTGCTCACAAACACGGAGTAATGTCACAGACAATAAAGAGACATTATTAGTTTCAAAAAGATACATTATTACTTGTTTTGCCTTCAGTCGCACAAACACACTAAGTGGCATTGTGAGGTAGGCAGCATGTATACACGGCACCTGCAATTCCACAACACCTGCAGACAATAGAGACATTGTCAGTTTCAAAAGGATACATTGTTACATGTGTGGTCTTCCATTGCACAAACATGCTAAGAGGTGTGGTGTTGCATTTAGCACTCATATACGGTGATGAGTGTAAAAATTGCACTTGCAGCCTAGCTCTCTCCGGGTCAACAGGTGTAAGTTAATGCCCGCAATACAGGTGAATGAGCATTCTAATCTTGGAAACTCCAAGTTTTATTAATGCTGTTCCACTGTAATTTATATAAAATTAAAAATATAAAAATAATTATACATAAACATAACTATGTATAACAGGTGGAGTGAGCATGCACATGCTATCATATATATTATATGTCTAACTGTGGGTATTGGTTCAATTATGGTTCTGCAATTAATTTTTTTCTGAGCTGTCATGTCAAACACATATATGTTTAACCACTCAACTTTATAATGTGTCTGTCTTCTTTTGGCTTTTCCCGGTTAGGGGTCGCCACAGAGGAACTCTGGTCCGCTAATGATTGGCAGTAGATTTTTACGTGCTGGCTTGCTGGGCCTAATGCACAACCTTCAATGAAGGAATGCCCATTCACACATGTCGACACACAGAAGACGCTCTAACTGAGAATTGAACGTGCAACGTCTAACTGTGAGGCAACAATGCTACCACAGCACCACCACCGCAGTTCAACTTTATAATGTGTCTATATAACTAATAAGCATATCTGACAAACACACCCTCTATGGCAATGAACACTCTAGACTGTATACAGTGTAAAACATACAACTGTTGCTCAGCCTTCCTTGTAGTAACTGGTGTAAGTTCATGGCCAACATTCTAATATAGCATACTCCACATTTTATTAATGCTGTTTCACTCAATTTTTAATAAAAAATAGCAATATAAAGATAATTATACATAACAGTAGCTATGTATAGCATTGGCTATCATATGAATCCTATGTGTTGCTGGGGGAATCCTAAGAATTATGTTTCTGCAATTAAAAGTTTCTTTTCAGCTCTGGAATGGGCTTCATACTTCAATGATAGTCATATACACAACTCACATAACACAAATCTAGCTGAAAAACTGAATGCACTGTGTAGTCTGACCTAGAAGTTGGAAATCTTTCCTGCAACTAATACAAGTATATAGATTACCACTATATTGTCACACATTATGCCTGCATTACACATGAGAATGCATAAACCAGGACCTTGTCAGGTCACACATATGCATAGTTAACCACTCAGTCTTTAATGTGTCTTTATAATTAATGAGCATGTCTGCCAAATGCTTCTTCTGTGGCAAGGAGGAAAAATACACCTATATAGAAGAATATGTATTCTTTATTTTACATAGGTTTGAATCCCACATTGTGCAAAACACTTTTATCAGTGTATAAAACCACACAAAAATGTGTCAAGTCATAAAATGTATAGCCCTCAATACATTTCTTAAAAGTCAAGTTATCTAACAGGTATAGCAGCAGACACACCTTAAATTAATACCAAATGTCATATTACCGTTCTTATTTCATAAACTGCCTTCTTCTCTGTTTGACATTGTTGCACTCCACTTAACATCATGCAAATGCAGTTGGCATGGTTGTTGGACAGAAAATACTTTAACTGTTGCTGGATGACCTGTGTAGCCATGACAGGATATAGGAAGGAAGGTGCCTAATTTAGGGCTCAAAATGGGGTGTAGAGGAGTCCAGAATAGTCATTGTACTTCTCCTAAAGTGCCACAGCCATATGCTTTTGCAGAGGTAATATATTGGGTCTCAGTATAAATCAAGGGCTTGGAACAGTCTAGCCAAGGCAGTCTCCATGGCTGGCATTCCACACACCGCAGAGCAATGCAGTACCATTACAATAACCTGAAAAGATACAAGCAGGAACAACTCAATGTGGTTGCATGAGTTTAGGACTGATAACATCCCAGAGGTGTGTACGTATAAAGATAAAGATACTTTAAATTATATACAAAGCTGGAGATAGCTAAGACTGGTATGCATAATCCTCTTCTCTTTTTCTCTCCTCCTTATTTTATAGCTGACCAGGAGATTTCAGAAAAGAGGGAGGCCCATGTTCAATGCTTAGAAATACCAAGAGAAGCAAGGAGGTATGTATGCACAATTATTTTATTAAAAGTATTGCTCTTCCATACATTAGCATGCATATCTTACCTGTAAAATCAAGCATGCATGCTTCATTCTGCAGGTCAAGGTAATTGTAGGAGTCAGTTGTAGTGCTGTATTTGGATGTTGTAGGCTCAAATACCACAAGTAACAAATATAACTAAAATAATAAAAATATTAAATATTAGTTTCAACAAAATTGGCTTAAATGCCATGTTGTTAACTTAAAAATGTATTATTTTTAAAAGCATGTGTGCAATATATGCATATTTCAAGAATTATTTTGAACAATTTTCAGTCCTACTTTGGATTTTTAAAAAGTATTGTTAACATAAGAGTTAAAATGTATTTGTATTGTAGTTATTTATTGTATGTGACATATGAAGGTTATTATTATTTTTTTCATTTTTTCTCTTACCCCACTCCTTTTCTCTTTTCTATTTTTCTATTTGTGACCACACCCTTCTAATGTCATAATTTTTTGACAACTGACAAAATGATTTGCTGCACAGGGATGTAGCCCAACCAGTGTGGCTCAGCCTGCCACCTCTCCAATGGCTACAGCACCAGGACCCAGCATATCTGGGATGCAACCTCACAGTACTACCTTTGCAGCCCCTGCACTACCTGGTCCCTCAGTATCAGGTAGCATTACCCCGGCAGCTGGTGCAGTGGTACCTTTTGGGAGTATTGGTGAAAATGGGGATTTTGTCACCTGCCAGGAACTGACATGCATGATGCACAAGGTTGTTGAATGTACCATTGATGTAAACCTCAGCTGTATAGAGAAGATGCTTGTTGGAATACAAAGAAAACTAAAACATCAAGCACTCCAACAGGAAGCTGAGGAAGGGAACACTGATTACAGTTCTTGATGTTGAGGACTAGATTCTTACTGTCCCCATGCTTGATGGGCATGGGCCATCAATGTCCCCTATCTATCCCCAATCATGTATCCCCCAAACTTTTGTGCCCCTTACAATCCCTGTCTCTGTCTTATTTGTCCTGTTTGTCTGCATCCACTTCCTCACCTTCTCTAATTACTTGACCCTAACATACCTACGTCCCTTCCCTAATATTTCTCTCTTTTTGAAATAAAATTAAAAAAACTAGCCATCATTCCCACAAAAGAAAAATTTTGTCCCATACATATATGGCTCTCCACTTCATACATGTACCTTCTTGATATACTTGATTCGGTTTGATTAGCCATACAACATGATTGTGTTATTGTTACCCATCAGTGTTGTGGTGACAGTCCAAATTCATCCAATTGTCTATTCATGTTCATATTATACTGTTGAAGAAGTGGATGTCTATGGTTATTTTCTAATTCCCTCCTGCAAATTCCTATGTTGCTTCCCCTTTGTTCTTCCCCCCGCTTGCTCCCAATTTCACCACTTTCCTATCTACCCTATTTTGACACCTTTAATCTGGTCAAAAATTAGAATCACAAACCACACACATGGCAGAAATGCCCCATAATGAAGCCTTTCACTTTTTGTCCTCTGTATTTGCATGTAGCTTGGCATCGCTTACTAGTGCCGAGTGATGGTTAATGGCTCTTCATGTCCTATGGCAT
>NC_056744.1:1046349815-1046372315 GCF_019279795.1 Protopterus annectens | reverse complement strand
TGAACCACATCCACTTCATTTGTAATGTGTCCATATATGGTATAAGGCAGCTAACACACAGCTTTCCAATGAAAGACATATAGGCATATAATGTTCAAGTGATGTAATTACATGGCATAGTTTTCCATGACTGTGTGCAATATACAGCTGCATGGACGTTGGATTGTATGGCTGTGTGAACAGTACCACTGAATGGCATGTAATGCATACTCAAGGTTGTATTCGGAGGTGTTGATAAAAATTATTTTTAAATAAGTATGAAATGTTAAAGGAATACACAACTAAACACAGAGCTGTTTGGGTGTGCCACCACTCATATTCAACCTTAGAAAATAGACAATCTGCTAACTGACAGTTTGGATCAAACTGCACTCCCCATTCCTCCCTGGCTATCAACCAAAGTAGACATGCAAGCATTATTCAGCTTACTTTTACAGGAGAGCAGTTCATCTGTGCACTCTTCTAATGCTAAATCCACTGTATCAATGGGCCCTGACAACATCACAGTTTGCCTTTTCAATAACTTAAAACCTGACCTAGCAGACACATTTGGATCCGTACTTAAACACAGCCTCTAGACAGCGAATGTTTTGACAGAAGGGTGTACAGCAACAGTCATTTCTCTGAATATGGGGGGACCATCACCTGATCCAGGGAATTATAGACCCATAATCCTGATGGTCCTCATCTGTGAGGCAGATCATAATACCATCATGAAACTTATCAAAAAGGACACAGTTAGTTTCCCCTTCTGTGTACCCAACCCATTATTGATTCATTAAGGCTACATCATGATTTTTAAATCTGGCTGACTCTTCAAGAAGGTGACTAATAGCATATTTGAGGAAAAGACTGTGCATCCAGCCAAGCTTGACTTGTCCAGGCCATTTGTCCCAAATCCACACTCAGGTATTACAGAGAAACTGTCTGAAATGGGCATAAAAACCTACATCACCAACTGGGTAGACAAATGGATCATAGGCAGAACACATACTGTTGAAGTGTTCACTTCTAGCGAGAGTTCAGGCACCATGACCGTACCTCAGGGTTCTGTACTAGGTCCTTTCCTGTTCAGTATTTAAAAGTCAGAACTCAAGACAAACTTAGGCAGGCTTTGCCTACCCAACTTTGTGGATGACTGCAAATTGTGGAAAAATATTGAATCTAAGAATGCTATTGATATACTGCAGAAAGTATTAACACACACAAATGATTGTTGTCAGAGACATGAAGACATACTAGATGAATAAAAAGGATACTTATTCCCTTTTTGAAAGTAAATACCCATGCTAATTACACAATAGACAGCACACCCCTATGAGTAGACTGAGTGGTATGTTACCTGGTAACTCAGTTAGATAGTAAGATGAACTTCCACCAGGATTTGACCACAGTGGTGACAAATCCCTTGTATGTAGCACAGCTGCTAATTATGAGCATGCCACCCACATCAAAGGACATTATAATTTCATTGCTGTCATCCCTCATCACAGCAATAATTGAGTACAATACACCCTTTTGCATGTACCTCACCACACATCCACTACAGCTGATGCAATTCCTTGAGTTATCACACAAAGAAGAAACATGGTAAAAGCAACAAGTACTATACAGAGAGACTGAAATCCCTATCTCCTGCAGACTACTAACTGTCAATCTGTGTCTGGCTTATAGGGCAGTCTTCAATATGGCCATGATAGAAATGTTACACTTTTTAAAGCAAACTGAAAGAGGATAATTTGTTCTAAGGATGTTAACTGAGCCTCTGAAATAATAATTCATGTTGTAAGGATAGCTATATCTCTCAGACACTACCCCTTGTCTGGAACAAGCTTCCCAGTCATGTAAACCAAAGGCCTTGCCTGACCCTCTTCAAGTGCAACCTAGATCAATGGATGGCTAATAATAATTGTACTCCTGTTGTTGTCACCATGTCCCTGATGGATAGAGGCAGTTGGTATTACATAACATAGCATAGGCTCATACCTGTGTAAACATCATTCACATAGCTATTTAAAGTTGTGAAACCCATGTTACACATGGCTAGGCACTTATGGGATCTTGGAACTTCAGCCTAGTACTTTCCTATGCACCTATAAATCTAGGATGTACAATTGTATCCTAGGTACAGCTATAGTGTGAGTGTACAGCATCATGGACATACCAGTACATCACATCA
Source organism: Protopterus annectens (assembly GCF_019279795.1). Lineage (NCBI taxonomy): Eukaryota > Metazoa > Chordata > Ceratodontiformes > Protopteridae > Protopterus > Protopterus annectens. The sequence goes on along the minus strand of NC_056744.1, from coordinate 1,046,370,136 downwards.
GTATTACCTCTTGATAGTTTGCATGAACAGTTATGCATGCATGTCAGGATTTAGTAGTAGTAAAAAAGTTTCCACAGCAATGTCAGGGTGGCAGTGATCATGTGGCACATGTCTTGGGTTTGACATGTGCTGATATAAAGTGTGCTCCATGTATCATTTGTATGTGAACAGTATTACAGTGACAGTGTCCTCTCTCATTGATGCTACACTTTGCAGTGCTGTAGTTTCTGTGCACATGGGTATACTGATGCATTGTCATCGGCCTTACTTATTGCTGTAATATTCATTTAATGGATGATTTCTTAATTCACACATCAATTGCAGATGATGTAGGCAATATCCATTGTTAGTACCTGTTGCAGATGAATGTAATACACAGAGTGTGTGGGGAGTCTAGTGATAATAGTGTGTTATTTTCAAATGTTATCCATATGGTAAAAGCCTATGTCTTTTAGTGATGATTTACTCAAGGGTATCACTTTTACCACAGTGAGCTTCCACACATCTTTTTGACCATACATAAGTAGTATTTGTGATGCTTAACCATTAGGTGTTGACCGTGCAGACTTTCCTTCAAGGTGTTATACAGGATGTATGTGTGATATGTCTTCCTGTGATGCACCCAGTAAATACACAGCTCACTGACAACATTGATGGAATGGGTTACATTCTTGCAAGTGTAGATTGTGGTAGGTATGCTATGTAAACCTCTCAACTAGCCAGGATTGCTCCTAATTTAAAATACAGGTGTAACAGTGTCCCTCTTAACACCTCCAGAAAGTGGTAATTTTTGAGGAAGGTGTGCTTGATTCCCCTTATAGACTACCAACAAATCATTATAGTTTTACAAGTGTGTTCATGTAGAACTATGTATAATAATTCACAATCACATATTTTATGTGAATGTCACTGATTAATGGTGGTATTATTCTGATATTGTCCATGATTGTGCCTGCGTCTGTCTACTATTGTCCATGAGCCTGTTGCTATGCATCCCGATTGGTTGAGACCTATGCTGACACTATAGTCATATTAAAGCAGCTCATCTTACACATCTTTGGAATATGCACTTACCCCCATTGTTTATACTGTCCTTGCTAAATGTCCTCTCCAGTGATCATGTCAGGGTGTTTATATCACAGCCAATAATCTCCATTGATATGTGACTTGTGTGACAGTTACATAATACACAATAACTGTATGATGATATGAGTATACCCACATAAGAAGTAGAAATAGCAGTACATACTGTATTATGTACATATGTGATTACTTTTCATGCTACTGACTTGTCTTTCAGGTGTACGTACATTGACATGCCCTATCTTATGTACATTACCATGTTTCACATGTCCTGTTCCTCTTCTTCATTCCTACCATTAATGTCTATAGCCCTTTACAATAACAATATGAACACTTCCCCAGACTAGTGTATGTATACTGCATTCTATGTACCCTTGATGTTCACCTTAAAACCTGTATTTCAGTATGCCAAATACATGTTGTACTGTACATTGCATTGAGTACACTTTTTTATACCATGTTATTACTACATTCATTACATTAATTGTAGCTGTGGTAGTCATTGTGGCTGTCCATGCAATCTTGCAGAACATATATGCCTGTAGGTAAACTTGTCTGTTTGTGTTATATGATTTCATGCTCCTTACACAGTGTTCTGGCCAGCAATACTATTGTTGGCCATGAAACGTCACTTGTATCTGTGTAAGCACAATGTGCAGCATGTATATGCAATTAGTGCTGCTGCTCACCACACAGAAGCTTAAACTAATCCCCAGTATAGTAAGGAACAAGATCAAGGACAGTTTGAAGAAAATTTATATGAAGATATTTTAATTACAATTATATAATTGGAAAACATTTTATAGATACATAAGATGTAGCAAGACTAAACACATACAAACTGATAAAGTGTCCCCCAAATTTATTAAAGTCTATGTAGGCATAGTGTAGAGCCTACACAGAAGTTACCCTGTCCGTGTATGCGGTTCCCCCTTAGTAGCACCCCATGCATATAAATGATTGTGCATTTCTGAGGGAGAGACTTAGAACATGGTTATTCAATCAGTGTAGGGAGTGTGTGACTAACTGTGCCCTCAGATGAGCAACACATTTATTGCACTGTCCAAGTGCCTTATATCAATGTATTTAATTTAATTTTTTTTCAGGTTTGCACAGTGTGGTGCAGAGCACAGTAACGGACATGTGCCAAACATCTAAAAATAGAAACCGGATGCATTTAATTTGTGACGCAAAGGTCAAGTTTAAGTATAGTTTACTGGGTTTGTGTAAAGTGGTGTGGTGCTTAACAGTGCTTAAAGTTAGCTTAGAGGTATATGTAAAAGTATAGCAGAATTCCACATAGACAAGTGGCTAGAGTTACAGCCTTATGTTCAGAAGGTGCATAGTTTGAATACATAGAAGGGAAGTTAAACATTTATTTTTCAAAGATAAATTATTATGATTATTTTTCAATCCTGATCTGCTGCGCTCAGCTAAACTCTGCTAAGACCTACTAAGACCTGATAAGCACTGCTTAAACAATCTCTGTTTATGAACAGCTTGGCAGTGCTTGGCATTGCTTGGCTGTGCTTAGCTGGTTTGCACACTGTTAAACACCGCTAAGCATTGCCATTTTAAGCACTGCTCAGCTCAGCTGCACTGGTTTGTGTGGTGCCAAGCGATGTGCCACGTTTTTAAAAATTGCCTAATGACATGTAAGGGCAGGAAAACAGGCTATATTAAGCTCAACAGGCAGGAATGCAGCATAACCAGTTGGAGTTTGAACTGTGCAGTAACTATGGCTGGTGATGGAGAGGATGCATGCTTCTGGGTGCTGTGGTGGGGCATTCTGGAGTCCAGGATCATGGTTGGACTCCTGGTGAAAGACCATGTTGACCTTCTGTTGCAGGGGCAGTTCCAGGGCTCAGTGTGCAAGGCTGAGGCCTGGGACTGGCTGGCATGCAATCTCACCAGTGCCATAGGTATCCCTAGCACAGGTGAGCAGGTCTGTCACTACTATGATGACCAGAAGCATCAGAAGGGGGATCCTTTGGATACCTGGGTCTGGGAAGCACAGGCTGGAAATGCCCCACAAGTTTCTAAGTACTGTTACCATTGTTTTACCAATACATAATCTGAATGTTTGATAGATAGGTATTCATAATGGTGTGTGTCTCTCCCTACAGCTGCTGAGGACAGAGCTCACAACCTAGAGGTGCATTATGGGCACTTGGCCAGGTTGTGCCATGAGTGTAGTGAGTACAAATTAATTTGCAATCTATAGTCAAATAAGCAAGAAACTGAATGGGAAACAACCACAGTAATTACTTGAATGTAGGTGTTTAATATAAGTTTATATAATTTATATTAAAAACCTACATTCAAGTGGTTACTTTGGTTGTTTCCCATTAAGTTTGTTGTTTTTATAGTTTTTTGAAGTTTGTGTGCATTTTATCAAATAAGCAAGAGAGAGTAAAGCATTAATTGCAAATAGGTATATACAGTAAAGATTTGTGTATTGCAATGAATGTGGATGTAGACCTGTACTGCAATAAGTGACTACTGCCAACTATAGTGCAATAAACAGGAAGACTAAAGCATTAACCCTGATAAAGTAAATGAAATACAATTTCTACAGCAGTAATTGTGGAATTACAACATTACATCAATTGTTGTGCAATAAAGACTCAAAACTATACCAGTAACTGCATGAATGTACCCCTAATAAACCTGTGTTGTGAAATATGTGTGTAATTAGGGCTGTTTTGCATGAAATCAATTATGACAACTGCTCTGAAATAAAAACAGAAAAGAATACCACTACCTGCTTCAAGGTATAGCTAATAAAGTGTGTTATGCAACAACTGTAGATTTAGAGCTGTATTGCAAGAAATGCATTATGGCATCTATTCTGCAATAACATCTGAAGCAATACCAGTAACACACAAGGTATACTGTGTATATCAGGATTGTCTTGTGTTAACTATCGCATTTCAGCTATATGCATTCAGGCTCCAAGGTATGGTGCTGTAGGCAAGTATGACAGTGTAAAAGCTGTAGATTGCAAATATGCTATCTGCAACTGTATATGGGTGAGGTAGCCAACCCAATAATCTGATATGGTTTGTAGATTTCACAGATATTTCCACCCACTAACAGTATATTGTGTACACCTGCATTCTATGTAGTAATGTATAGTTTACCTAGTATCTCTGCCATGCATGAATCTCATGCATGTGTGTTCAACAGTCACTGCAGTCTAGTATAAAACTGTAGTACTATTACCAGGTCATATTTTGTTTCCAGATGAAGTCTAGAAAAATATCAGTTAGTCAGTAATCAGCGTGTCTCATTAGCTTAGTTTGATAAATGTTCTCTATGAAGTGCATTTTGCCACATACAGATGAGGGTTCGAATACAGTGCCATGTAGTAATAAATTACTGAATCAGTTACGTATTGATGACAGATGTTTTCTCCACAGGAAATACAGGTAAATGAGTGAGGTAGCTCTTATTATGAGTAAATAATTTGTGTGTTCAGAAGTAACAGACTGGAATGTGATAAGACTTCATAAAATAAAGACAAAAAGTAGAATAACAATAAAAGAAAAGAGAATAAATAAAATGTATAATTTTGGTATGGCTATATGACTGGAGTGTCTGTGAAAGTTTGCTGAAGTTGTATCCCCATGCCTGCCAAGCAAGGCATGATAGTTGTTTACTCTCTGTACTGTACACATACATGTCTCTCAAGTGTCACGCTGTCACGTAATGCAATTACTGTTGTGTAATCCATTTGTCATAGATACATCACTGACATACTCAATACTCAATAGCACAGTAACACTACATCAGTGCACAGTACACATTGATAGTTATATAGGTCCACCTGATGTGTAAGTGTTCTCTGTAGTTGGGTACCTGCGGGTGTTACTGCTTGGGCCATACTGTCTCATGCAGATAGCTTGAGAGGTATGTACATCCTACAGCAGCCATAGGGTACTGTTATACATAAAGGAAGGACTTACCTGCAGAGTCTATAGCAGGACAGTTGTAAACTATATAGCCTATACCGGTATTAATGGACTGTATTTCTCTCTCTCCCAGCCCTTATGTTCATCTAAATTTATTATTGTTATTCATTGGTTATGGTTTACTATTAACATATGTCATCCTCTAAACTTTATTTTATGGCATGTGTTTTATTATTGTTATGTATTACAATGGTTGCATATTAACATATCTTATTGAATTACCTATTTTGCTGGCCTTATGCCAAAACTGTTACTGGCATGCTGTTAATATACTGACTGTTATGTTATTTATTGATGTGTTCCATATGATATGCATTGATATGTTAATGGGTTATTTCTAATGTTCTGGCATGCTGTTATAACTAACAAAAGGTTTTGTTCATAACTAACTTATACACATCGCTATACCTTTATCACCACAGCACAAGATGGTAGGCCTGTTCCTGCAGATCTGCCTACTCTAGCTCAGCTGGACATGGCACTGGGTACCAGTGTGTCTGGGACCCAGGTGCCCCTTCTGCTGGTCCTGCACTACCTTTGGGTGGAAATGCTTCAGGGGATGGGGCCCTTCTTCCCCTGGGAACAGTGGCGGAGGGAAGTAGTCACCCAAGATCAACTACTGGCCATAGTGTTTAAGACTGTGCACAGGGGCTATCAACAATGTCTGCACCAGATTGAGGGCAGACTCGACAACATGGTGGCCCTAGCACTCAGCCTCCAGCACAGCCAACTTCGGGGCAGTAAAGGAGCAGTGTTGACTGCCCGTGGGTGGGAATGTCAGTCATGCTGATGCTATCTGGGGGTACATTCATCTCTGATTCCACAACACCCTCCCCATCCAAGTTGTTTACCCCTTCATGTGTCACACACCAACTCGGTATGCTGTCTTGTCTGTCTGCAAATACAACCTCCCCTACCCAACTTAACTCTCCACACGTACCTACATCCCTTCCCCAACATTCCACTCTCACCTTAAAAAAAAAAAAAATCGGGCACCTGTCCAAAAAAAAAAAAAAAATCTCCCCATATATCACTCTTCATTTTGCACATGTTCACTGGACACAACTGGCTTGACAACACATTTATGTTGTCCCACCCATCCAAAACTCCAGAACCATGGCACTTGGAAGGGAAAATTAACACTTCATCTCCACAAAAAGACATTTACTCAGCTTTATTCAAGCCACCAAAGAAATATAGTCATAAATGCTTAACTAGATCACCGCATTTTCGTCTAGCTTTTTGTTAGACTTCATCAGATGTACTACTACTACTCCCTTAAATACTTCACAATACAATTAAACAAAAAGACATGCAAATGCAACCCTAATAGTAAATATTAACGAGCACACAATAAAAAAACTTTCTATAACCTGTGAAAAGTACCCCAAAAGCATAAGTAAAAAAATACCTAATTCCAATTTAAAATTGTAGAATTTTTTTTAATAAAACATTATTGAAGAGTCAACTTTGCATTCAAGTACCTTAAAATGTTGTAAAGGTAATGTAAAAAACAGCATAATACATGTTAAAAGTATATAATGCATGTTAAAAGTAATCAGATCATTACAAAGGCTAAAGGCATCCATATATAATCCAAAACCTCCATCTACTGACCAAAAACTATTATAGCAATTAAATAATGCTAATTATTTGTGCTCATAACAAAACCCTATTAAACACTTTATACTAGATCTAAAAGAATAATGATAAAAAATAAATGTTAATTAAATCCTATCTAAAAACATATTATTGTCAAGTTCACAGATGATATTATAACTTAGCTGCTCTAAGTTTGAGAAGTGGAGCTAAGGAAATATTATCATCGAGGCCAGGATATATATTAACTTGCAGTATAACTTGCCACCAGAATTCTCTATGCTCAATTTTAGTCTCCCAAGGCCCTACATATACTTCATTTTTAATTTCCTCTAATACAAAAAATAAAAACCTTGCACTTGGACATATCTTGGTATGTAAAAATGGCATTGTTCTCGCTATTGGTACAAATATCATAGTAGTGCTCATAAATTCTTTTCTTACCTCTCCACACATACCTACATCCCTTCCCCTACATTCCACTCTCTCCTTAAAAAAATAATGGGCACCTCTCCCACAAGAAAATATCTCCTTGTACATAGCTGTTCATTTTGCACATGTGTCCACTGGACACAACTGGCTTGACAACACATTTATGTTGTCCTCGCCCATCCCTCTGGGGTTTGAGTGTCCAGTTTCATGTACAAAATCTGTAAAATTGCACAGCTGTTGCTGTACAAGAAATGGAAAGCTATGGTCCTTTCCTACATCTTTTCTGCACATCCCTACCTGCCTTTCAGTATGTTTTCTCCCCACTTGGCTCATTTCACCACTGTCCTATCACCCCATTTTTCTTTTCTTTTTAATGTTTAGCTCAGGTTTGCACGGAGCTAAGCCGCGCAAACCTGTTTAAATGTGCTTTAATGTGTCTTAATGATCTCATGTGTTTCTCACAGTGTTAGGCCCATTTACAAAACAATAACCCTGTCACATCTCAAACCCAGGCCCCTGACAACTACAGCATAGTGCATTAGCCCACAAAGCTACTCACCTATTAACTAAAGCAGGTGTTTCTAGCAAAATATGCTGAGTGCCACTGATAGACTGCAAGTACATCTAATGGGAAAATGTGAGTGTCCCTGGGACTCTGATGCTAAAAGTACACCAGTACAAAGCCAAATAAATAATAATGGATGTACTTGAGGCCCAGGATAGCAGGTAAATGTACCCTTTCATCAGCAACATCTTTAAACATACCTGCTAAGGTAGTAATGGCAAAGGACATGTGTACAACTGGGACCCTGCTGTAGAACAACTGATTTTGAAAGCCATGCACATAATGATGGATGCAGATGACGTGTGTCACAGACTGTATGTATGCACATATATCTTGCAAATACACCTGCTGCAGCACTGACTCAATAGCTCAGTCTGTTAAATACCTTGCATGTAGTATATTTTGCCACCAACAGTTCTGGGTTCAAATCCAGTGTGTTGCACTTCAATTACACTGTTCTGAACACAGCAAGTAATGACTGAGTCTTGCAATTTTTAACCCACACAGGTTGCTGCTACTGAATTAACTGATGCCCATGTTTGCAAGTCAAAGGCCTGTAGATAGGGACAAACTGCACATATTTGTATAGCCTAACTATATGTCACCTACTACTCTGTGACTGGCACTGTTACATAACAGATGTACCTTAAGCACATGCCTCAAGTGGACTGTAAAGGTTAGCTTTACACTAGCACCGCTGTAATGACAGAGCTAACACTGCTGCCTCAGTTACACATATAGCTTCCTGTCCTCCAAAGTGCTCACACCCTCCATGTGTCCTAGGCTGCAGCACACAGCTGTATGTTAAGCTAGTTGCTACACACCTACTATACTCCACAACACCCTAGAACAAGGGATCAAGACAAAACCATACATAAAGGTGTGGGGCAAAGGTCCAGTGACAGGAACATGTTTCACAATTTACCCCTACAAAGATAGTGAGCTGATAGAATAGCAGCTACTGTATCGGCATGAATATCCTCATGGGTATGACATCTGACACTCACACATCTCTCTCTCTCTCCTTACTGACCACATCCCACAATGTTTACCACTGAACTGCCAGGTAATCACAATGTTATGCGACAATAGCCAAACATATCATACAAAACTGGGGACATAGCTCATAAATCTCAACAGTGGACAGTATTTGTACCTACCCTCTGTGGTTCTGTAGTCTCCACACCTCACTAATATCCATCTCAAAGACTAAGAAAGGGGCCAAGGCCTACATTAAGCCCTTAAATATTGCACTGTGGTGCCATGTCATTGCCTAATGAAAGTGCAACCAAGCTGTTTTGGATGCAGTTAGCAATTCTGAGCCACAGATTGGTGCACAGGCAATTACCTGTTAATGAGCATTACCTACAAAAGGGAATCAGCTGCTTATGGAGAACAGGTCTGTATGTTGCTTTACTCAGACAGACAACAGTTTTGCAAGCTGTTTGCAGAGGTCCTGATCAAAATAGGATTGCTTCACTCTACCAGGTATGTAATAGATGTCCCCATATAATGGGATGCAGATGGGAGGATGAAGGTATGGGGAATAGGGATCACAACAGTAGGCTTGTAGTACATGTATGGTATTGACATGTTGGCGACACTCTGCTGTCCAAAAGCTACAACCATGCCTCTCAACTGTCCCTGATTTGAATCAAATCACAACTCTGCCATGTTACTCCCTCCTACAATGGTCAGCTGTTGTAGGAAAGCTAGTAGATTATAAGTTAGACATGTTGACAGTAAGTAAGGGTGTACACAGTTGTGATATCAAATGATGTACTGTAATTCACCTCCTCTCAGTCTGTCAATGTCACACAGAAATGGTTCTGACATTGTAAAGGTATCCCTCACTGTCCCTGATGTACTTTGACTAGGTCACTGTTTTGTTGACATTTGTACTTCATTGCTTGAGAGCTATGGCTAACATACCTGTCTACCCCTTACAGCAGGAATTCAGGTCATAGCCATAATTATTGGGGGGATACAGGCCCAAACTCAGCGACAGAGTATACATATTGGCCATACAAAGTAAGACTATGAATAGACTAACAGATACTACTGTAGCGTAAATGTTTTCTGAGGGGTCTGGAGTGTGACCGTCAGATTTTATATATTCTGACAACAACCATCAATGACTGGCCAACCATTTGTCAGAGATCCACATGTGTGTGTCAAAAGGACCACATCTATAAGGGACACATTCACATTCCAGAAACATCTGTGTAGTGGAGAGGTATGATGCCTACAGGGAAGATACACTACAGCAGGTTTGAATTACTGTCTGTCATTGTGGCACACTGGTGTTGCTGGACTGTCCCCATATAGTTGTTGTAATAGCACATAGCTATTTGCTTGATAGTGGATGTATGACATAGTAGTGAGACTTTGCCCATAGGGGACACACCACAGGATACTGCAGTGATGGGTGTAGAGATATACAGCAGACTCTGTCATAGCACACAGGGACATAACTGGTATTGCTACTGTCTTGGTGATAGCCACACATGTAGTGTGTTGATAGACTTTGGGGTATGACGTGTGTGGGAGTGGTGGATAGTGCAGCCTATTTTGGGTGAGTAAGGACTGTACATAGTGGATTTCCACTTATCTGGACCTGTGATGTGTTCCCCTCTTGTTGTCTGTCAGGAATGATGTATTGCCAGAGGCATACACCATTTACAGCTACCAAAAATAGTGTTATCCTGGATGGCCTCAGATTGCATCATCACATTCTGCTATCTAGGAGTCACCAACATCGTGACCAATGTGCAGCACTGTAGGCTGATCTCATCATGGTGGTGAACCAAATTGGACCTATGACCAGGTCTGACACTGGACCACAGATATGGTCAATGTTGCATGGCAAAGGGCAGCTGCTGTGGTCAGGGACAGTTCTGCCATTGATGGAGGTCTGCAACAGAACAACCACTCTTAGCCAAACAGGAATTCCTGGCAAACCTGGAATCAGCCACCAGCTCCCAGGCACCCATCACGCCATGCATCCTGGAGGTGGGTGCCACAGAGTCCACATCAGAGGAATGATGCCATGGATCAGGTAAGCTTACCGTGTTCATCAGTGTAATACTGTATCATTCACTGTGTCAGGCTCTGCATACCAGTACATGGGTGTCAGGTCTATCTGCATGGGGGATGATTTTAATGCACAGCTGTGCACACATACACAGACTGTCAGCAATGTGGGCAGTAACACATTAGCTACTGTACATGTGAACATATGCACATATTACCTTGTAACAATGCAACATTTGGTATTGCTGACAATACCTCTCCCTCACATTTTCATAGGTACATCAGGTGTAGCCAGAGTCAGAAGTCCTGTACTTGGTATGTGTGGTACTGTTAAGGGCTGCCATATTGCCCTAGACACAGTTGTTATTCTTAGCTAGAGTAGAATAGTTGCATGTGCCATTTTGGAGCAGTTAACTGAAGTGCCTAGAATGGGTAATCACAACTGAGTATTTACAGAAATATTAACACATTTGCACTTATTGTTAAGAAGGACAGTGAAACTTACTATACAGGAGCCAGTCACTCCAAGATGCCTGTTCACACACAATAGGGAGATGGTACATACCTGAAGCAGTCATATGCTCAAGAAAGGTACACTGGGTTTTAGGTGTAGGTCTATCAGATACAATATCATATTGCTTACCTCACAGGTGTATTGTACTGGCAATGTTAACTGGATGCAGCTGCAGTGTATGTTATAAAGGGCCTGTCTTGTCTGTGTATGCTGTTGTGTGTTTGTGTATTGTGCATGGGATCAGAAATAAGATGTGGGATGTGTAATGCAGTTGTGGCTCCTCACCTGTATGTGTCTGTGTGGATTATCATGCTTAATAGTGCAGGTAGTAATGTACTGATTTTGTCTTCCTCCTCACAGGTGAACATGGGGGTTGAAGTCTGTCCCCTTCACAACTTGATATCAGTGACTCTTTGGACTCTGTTGATGATGATGGCCATAGTGCGGCACAGGTAGAGTTGTTGGGGGCTGATTCTGTCTCAGGGATTGATATCCCACTTCCTCCCCCATTGTTCTCACACACAGTATGCCCAGACATATCCAGTCCTCTGAGGCCACAGATTTTGGACAGTCAGAGGGTGGTGACACTGAACAGGACAGTGTGGCAACTATGACATCAATGAATGTAGACACCGGCCATAGCCAGAGTGCTGGTGAGGTCCCACACAGGTAGAGTGACAGGGATGCTCAAAGGAGGACAGCTGCCTATCCACCACCTCTCACAGGTGTCACATCATGGGTCACTCACCGCATGTTTTGATCCATCATGGAAGCACAGGCACTTTCCAAATGCAACACCAGATAGATACCCAGGATTATGGATGCAGTGCAGTCTGACATCCATGACTGCCTCCACTGCATTGGTGATGCCATGGATCATTTCACTGATGTAGAGGACAGGCAGTGGGATGATACAGTGTCAGTCTTTCACCGCATGTTGTCTGTGCTGGAGCATCTGATTGGCATACGACATTGGACAAGTGGATGAAGGTCAGCAACATCAGCTGCTGAGACTCCACGTGGCCATGCATACCACCAAATGTGCTGTCCACACCATGACGTGGTAGGCTATGGGCATGTAGCACAGCAGACAGCATTCACTATCAGCTACTAGCACCACATCTCACCTTGGGCATGGTGGTGCCAGTGCCAGTTCTGGCAGAGCTAGTTCCCATGTTCCCATGTTCATGGCCAAAGATGGTGAACTGTTCACTCTGCCATGTACGGTCCACAGCTGTCCAACCTACACATGTGTAGGGCTAGTACTGGGCTTGACTGTATGCATACACACACCCAAACATCACTGTCACATGCAGGTCACCAACAAACACACACACACACACACACACACACACACACACACACACACACACACACACACACACACACACACACAGCACCTCTCCATGGCCCATCTAACCAGCACCTCTTCCTGACACACACACATGCTGTCAACTGTTTGGCACAGCCTAGGCCACTGGCACCTCCACACCACACACTGTGCATGTGATGATACCTGTGCCACATCTCTGCCATCCATGCCATCGATACAGGGACATGCAAATATGTGTCTGATACACAGGGTGACTATATTACTTTACATGTACTTGTGTAGTGCAGTATTGTTATGCCATGGCAGGTGTTGTGGGCCATGGCAGGTGCTGTATGCTGGCATGTGTCATGACTACACATCAGACTTTGTGTATCTTTATTGCATGATGATAGACTGGCAGTAGTGTTACCGAATGACAGGTGTGTCACAGACTTGTGTATGTTTCTGTTCTAGGGGTCTGTGTGCCTAAGCTATGTAGACTTGGTGGAAATACAGTGGCAAAGGATGGCATGGCAGCACAGCAGAAATATGACATCGGCAAGATACGGGTGTATATGTGCATGTTTACCTAGGTGCATATGTGTAGAACAGTGTGTAAGGGACAATGGTTGCAGTCAGCATAATCATGCATGCATACTCTGTGACAGGTTCTGCTACACTCGCTATATATCACTTGGGTGTTCCATGCATACAAATCTAGGTGGTGGCAGACAGCAGTTATGCCGTTGTAAATTAGGGCTGATTAGGGCCAGCAGCTAGTCACAGGGCATTAAAATGCATGACCATTGTACATAAGTAGCCCATATGCACACTGCTGTAAGGGCAGATATTTGTACACACACACACACAGTTTGCTTATGTGAGATTAGAACCCCTACCTATGCAATAGTACACACACTGCAGCACAAAGTACTTATCATATGTGCCACAGAGCTTTGCGAGTATTAGATTGTCAGCCAGTGCTGTTAACATAGATGACATCAGCAGGTATTAAAAGGGAGGTCAATGTTAAGAAAGACACTAGTCACAGAGCCATAAAATTAATAACCATTGCACATACATAAATCAGATGGGCATTTTTGCACTGCTGTAGTGAAATATCTACACATACACACACACAAGCTCAAGGTGGCTCATGAGATTAGAACCCCTACCTACCTATTACTATACACTAGAACTCCTAGTATTTATTGTACGTGCCACTGGTTATATCTGTTGTATATATGGATGCAGCCACAGTACCTATGGACTCTGCAAAGTCTCCTTGTATTACACAGCACGTGTGGCCTGCAGAGTGAACCTTCTTGATGCTGTTATTGTATCTAGTGTCCCAGAAGTGGGCTACCTGTTAATACCCCTTCTATGTGTGTGTACAGTTTCCAGTATCACCATGTCTGACCAGTTGCAGTTTTGTTGGTGGACAATTGGCCAGTGACGATACGGCCTGTCCAAGTCCTGCCTTGCAACCATTGCACATTACACCACCTGCTCACCATTGTCTGTCTACAGGGTGACATTCCGCAGGCACAGTGTTCTGTGGGTGAGTGGATTATGTCCTTTTGCAGCCGTGGTCTGTTACCATTAGACAACTCTTGTTATGTGTAGGTGCAGATAACCCCAGCATTCTGTGTGTAAGTGGGGGCATTTGTACATCCCCTCTCACATATACACATGTATGCATATATAAAAACAGGGATGTCATCTTAAATGTTGCTGTATGTGTATGGTAAGTAACTGTGTCATGTAGATATATGTGGAGACTCTATATCAATCTATACATTTATTTAACTATGTATATATAATATATATATATATATATATATATATATATATATATATATATATATATATATATATATATATATATTTAACTATATATATATATATATATATATATATATATATATATATATATAGATATATGCCACATACTGTTAGGGCAATCATGTGAGGGAGATAGGGAGAGACAGATAGGTATACATAGCTGTCTGTATGCACAGACATATTACCACATAGCAGTTCTTTGGGCAGATGAGGCAACTTGGGCTCAATTTAGCAGATGAAGCAACAGGCATGGGCTCAAGTTAGCTAAATGTAGGAGCATACCCATTGTGACTGTCAGTAATTACAAGGTGACTCCAGGCCAGACCTACTTGTACTACAGTCTGGGATTTTGTGTGCTGCAGCCAGTTGGCTGCTGGACCTGTTTCCACTGTCCAGCACCTTCCTGATAGTCTGTCCATGGCATTCCCAGGCTGTTTGCTGAAAGTAATATGTGACCCATACCTATCAACTGTACAGACTGTAATAGAATATCTATAGTTTTGTGTCATACTTTTGGCATGTTTTACATAGCACTGTGATTTTTGGCACATTAGGGGCAAAACATTATAGAGTGATGTTAGGACATGATGAGAGACATTTGAGTTACTGACTCCATACACATCAGGAGATTCATGCTAATGCAAGACCTGTTATTCTATCAACTTTCCACGTTTGTCTGGCCAATAATTATTCCTTCTCCTTATATTTGGGCTTTTGTCCCACTATTGTTCATGACTATGTCCAGATTCTCTTCTCTAAGAGGTTGAGAAGTATGATGTGACTGGGGTATATGTTGTAACACCACACACAGGGTGACAGTCTTCATACCTCTCATTGTACATGATTTTGTAGAATGGCCAGCATTCTGCCCCATATGTCT
Source organism: Protopterus annectens (assembly GCF_019279795.1). Taxonomy (NCBI): domain Eukaryota; kingdom Metazoa; phylum Chordata; order Ceratodontiformes; family Protopteridae; genus Protopterus; species Protopterus annectens. The sequence continues at coordinate 1,046,354,899 of NC_056744.1, read as the reverse complement.
GCTCTGTTCCTCATACAGTTGTGTTTTTCCAGTAATATACTTTAAAATTCAGTACACTGAATTGTTGTAAGTACTGACACAGTTAAGTGATGGCTTTACATACTGCGGCTAATCTGGTCTGTTGCAACTTGCTGTTATACTAGCCACCTTCTAGGTTACTCAGACCATGTATAATGTTTGTAGGTATGGACCTCTGTCCACCCATTTTCTTTGGCTTTGTCCAGCTTCCTTGCAGTAACAGATTACGGTGTTATGACAGCCTGTGGGACTCCTACCATATAAGTAACTCACAGGCAAAAGTTGTAGGTGCAGCCAGCTTCAAGCCATCAACACCATCAACCATGCTAATGTCCTTAGCCCAGTGAGCCACACCAGCCTCCAGAAAGTGATCTTTAATTCCTCACACTATCAACGGCATACTGACATACACTGTGACCCCTACTGTGAAATCTGCATTTTGTGGAAAATACAACATGTGGCCAGGTTCTTTGTGACAGTCCTGGAATTGTGTGGTCTGCTGACATATCCTTGCAAACATACTGTCATTGCAGTTGTATGGGAACACTGATGTGTTGGAGGTAGGGGACTCTGGCATTGACAGTTGGGCATCTGTCATATGACCCCACTGTTTGGCATTTCCTTTGCATAATGCAGTGGGGTTTCCTGCTATGTGGTGTAATGCATATTATGGGGCACCCAGTATTGGACAGAGTACCTGCTGGCCCAAGTAGCTGTTAGTTCTTTTCAAGTAGCCCAGTAGCCCAATCTATTCCTTTGCATACATGCAGCAGGTCCATATGTATTCTACCATAGTCTAGTACCACATACATTTGTTGTATAGGATAGTGACTTACCTTGCGAATGCAGCAGTTGAGAGACCTGTATTTCAGGGCTGACTCTGTCTGATGCATTAAGTACACAGATAATACATGGTTAGGTATAGGCTGTGTGGTCTGGCTGGCATACATTTTGCTATGTAAGTGAGTCAGAGTAAGGTATCAGTCCCTAGTACCCTAGGTTGTCAGTGCATGTGCTATGCATTGTCTCTTGGCAAAGGCCAGGGCATACCGGGCATGCCTATGTCTGCCTACAGGGACAGCCTCAAGGGGTTCCTCTTCTGAGTCTCCCTCTGGGTGTGGCTTTGGGGACCTAGACACTGGTGGAGGACTGTCTATCCCTCTGATGATCCTGAAACAGCTGTTTCCACAGGATCATATTGTGTAGCATGGCACATACTGTGAACATCTGTGCACATGTAGCTGGAGTACTGCAGGGCTCCATCAGATATATCTAAGCACCAGAAACTTGACTTCAGCAACCCAAACACATGCTCTATGATGTTCCTAGTTTGTGCATGTTCCTCGTTATCGCATTTGTTGGTGGGTGGGTGTGCATTTTTGATGGGTGTCATCCTCCACGGTTCCAGTGCATAGCCAGCATCCCCCAGTAGATGGCTGTATAGGATGTCCCCCCTGGCAAACATCCAATACAGCTGTGATGCATGCTAGATATGGGAATTGTGATAACTGCCAGGGCTGCCAGCACACACATTCATGATAATACCCTGGGTATTGCACATGACCTGGCAGTTGATGGAGTGATACCCCTTGTGGTTGACGTAGTCTCTACCCACCTCACCAGGCAGTGCTTTGATGTGTACATGAGTGCAGTTTATGGCACACAGTACCTCAGGGTAGTGTGCTACTTGGTAGAAGAGTTGCATACTGCTAGCCCACTCCTTAAGGGTGCAGGGTAAATAAATGTGTCCACTGGCATGTGTTAGCATGACATCTAGGAATTGGTGGAGTACCCTGGATGCTGATGCTTGTGAGACCCCATCATGCCCAAGTTGGTCTTTGGAAAGTACCTGTAGCTAGTAACCTCAGGGCTACACAAACATTTGTTCCCCTCTTTTGGCTTTGGATCTGAGTTGAGGGTGGCAGAGCTCGGTGAGTTCTTGTAAGATGTCCATATCCACCCTGTAGCGCTCTACAATCTCCAGCTCATGTAGCAACTGGAAGGTTACCCTGGGCCAAAAGAGTCTTCGCCTTCTCAGCTTAGTCCTATTGTCAGCAGTAGCATCAGCACTGACCTCAGCACCTAGCACATACAGATGTAGCAGAGCTGCAGCAGCTGCTAGCATTGCTTTAGTTAAAAATCCCAAATTTGTACTCCACTGCTGCAGAGTATGGGGGGGGGAGAAATTAGACTGTAGGGTGTATGCAACTTTTCTAGTGCTCTGCTGTAGGTTCAGCCTGTGTGAGTAGCTACCTATAATGCATTCCACCTATCAAGTACATCATTATCAGTTTTTAGTGGCCCAGTTTAAGTAGTACAGGGGTCATCAGTAATTTATATATGATTGGCATTCTCAGACAATTTACTTTCTTTCTTTTTTTTTTTTTTTTTTAAATGGCCATCCCTGCTAACCACTGCTGTGCAGTGAGCAAACCTGCACCACAGATACAAACAATGCTCAGCATTCAGTGGACACACCCCCACAGATTGGCATGCTCAGCACAGTGGTGCACTGTGCAAGTGTGCTCAAGCTAGCTAAAACATGAGACCCGAAGTTAAACAAAGCTTAGTAGGCACTGGATACACCCCTCTTCCCAGCTCAATGGCACGGCTCACAAACAGACACCGCTGAGCTCCAATGTACTTAAAGAAATACAAACTCCCTTTTGATGTCAGGTACCTCTTCTGTGGACACCAACATGGTTCTGGGGCTACACGGATGTTATTTGCGGACATGGGTACCCATTTTTGCTATTCAGTTACCCCAGCTCATTTGCATACAGATCCATGCACAAAACCAGGAAACTACACTATTCCAAACCCTGCCTCCTTTGCAACCACAGACATCTACCATTGTGCATACTCCATGCAAGGCCCTATAATGCATTATTATCACATATTTTATTTTTTTCATTTTTATACTTTTAAATATATTCTTTTTGCATAATGCCATGTTTGTGCACTGCTGCATGCTGCTCAAACATAATATGAGTATTTAAAAAAAATAATTATTTTAAAATATTTTCCATTACTTTTTGGACATACAAGACATAGTTTTGCACATATCTGTGTCTGCTATGCTATTTCTGTCCTGCTTACTGGACTTTTACAGCCCCATTCACTTTTTTCTGTCATGTACACAGAATGTTTCTGTGTACACTTCGGACACCAACATGGGGTCTGCAGGGCTGCCTATCTGCTTGCTGGATCACTCCAACATCTTTATTTGCATGCATTTCACCTGCTTCGGAGGTGATTTGCATGCCACAGACACTTCCATGTTGGCACACTTGTGCACACCTCTCAGCTCCATTTATTGGATTGCATGACTGCTTACTTCTATGTAAACTCAGTGCCACTATGCCTACATGGAAAATTAATCTGTGTAGGCCAGGCTTTATTAAATTCCCCCTTCTGTGTAGATTTTAAAATTTATTCTCAGACACAACAATAGTTATTTTCCTGAAGAACAATGATTGGTATATTACAAAATCTTACACAAAAGCAGTTTGGCTCTATAAAGGGGGTGATAAATTTTCCTAGTAACATCCAGATAACTTCAGATACTGAAATCAAATCAGATTATATTAAAATGAACTATGCAAACTGGAACCCAACAAAGTACAGGAAAGAGACAGAATTAGTAATAATGACCTCAGAATGCTTTGGCATAAATTTGCAGTATCATGTAATTCACTAGGTCATTTAAATATGGGTAGATTCCTCAGGACCCTTGTTAAACTTATTTTAAAGAGAAAGGGAAGTAGGACAAACCCAGAGTCATGCAGACCAATATGATTACTTTCATGTTGTTGAAAAATAATGGCAAAGGTTATTTTGGATAAATTATTGTTAGAATTGAAAAGGGTGGGACTTGAAACTATATATAAGCATGCATATGTTGAAATAGATCTATAAACACTTATATAACATGATGTTCTATAATGATGTAATAACAGCCATAAATGAAAAATTGGGCTGTGATGTAATTTATATAGATTAAACTTTGACATTTGACAGGGTAACAGACAAAACACTGCACAATAAATTAAAACTTCTAGGTATTGATGTACTCTTGATAACTTGGATAGATATGTGTCTTAAAAACAGGAAATGGCAAGTATCATGCAACAATTGGGCAGATGAATTTCTTAGGTACAGTGAAGGTGCCCAACAGGGCTCTGTCCTGGGCCCATATTTGTTTAGGTTATATGTCTCAGAGCTATCTTTTTCATCTGAGGTGTTCTACAGTCTGTGTGCAGATGACTTGAAAATGGATAAACTGATTATATCTGCTACAGATAGGGCATGTTACAAAAGAATATGACTAAATCGACCATTTGGGGACAGGGGAATAATACACTGATAAATACATAAAAAATAATCATATGAGATTTGAGAGAAATAGATTGAAAGGTGAATATTTAATACAGCTCACAGTGATTGAAACTGTAGATTCATATAAGGACCTGGGTAAATGGATAGATCCAGCTTTGAGTTTTTCTAATCATATGAACCAAATGAGTAATGATAGTTCCAGAAGTATAGGTTGTATAAACATACTATTAAAGTATAGAAAACCATAAATGATTAAATCAATGTTTGTTAGTTACATTAAACCCAAACTTGACTGACAATAACAATATGGAAAAATTATAAGAAAACAAGCATGAATAAATTGGAAAGAGTACATCATAAATATACTAACAGCATCCATGGAAGTGATACTTTAAGTTATTATGAAAGACTAAAACACCTGAACTTGTAAAGTGTTTCTTATAGACATTTAAGAGGACATCTTATTCAGTTACATAGAACATATACCCATAACTACCTCTGAGAATGTTTGGGGTTATCAAAAACTAGTACAGAATCATCAAACAGCCTACATAGAAAATTATATAAGAAACAAAGCTGTACTAATTAGTTTTCTGAGAGAATATCTGATGCATGGAATAGATAACCAGAGTCCATTAACGCAAACACTACCTTAGATATTTTACGAACAACCAGGATTCTTATTATAGGAATATTGTTTTGGAATATTGGCAGACTAGAAGGGCATC
>NC_056744.1:1046247315-1046347315 GCF_019279795.1 Protopterus annectens | reverse complement strand
AATTGGCATAATGGTTAAGTTCTTTACATCCCATGCACAAAGTAGAAGGTTCCATTCTGATTGCTGGACCATACTGTATGGAGTTTGCATGTTCACCCTGCATTTCTCTGGGGTTCTTCTCCCTTCCCCAAAACATGATGCATGTTTTTACCGCAAACTCACGAAGAATGCATCACAGCAGCAGACGCTAGATGGTGCCTATATGGGGAAGAGTTGTACAGGCCAAGTACTTTTGGGCATCAACAGTGGTGCACAATATCCTGAAGATAGCAGAACACAGATAACAGATTGAATGGTGTGTCAGGGCTAGATACTCAATGGTATAAAAACCGGCTCTACATGATTCGGTCATGTGGACTAATGCCAGCAAATCAGCATGGGTATTTTCTAGTGATCAGTGGCTTGAGGATCTAGCCTACTCTGACCTATGCCAGGGACCCATGCTAATGGTGGGAGGGGTGTGTATTCCTACTGTAAAACCCAGCAGACATGAGTCAGTAAGCTACTGGTTGGCTGATGTCCAGTTGTCCCCCTTGGGTTACCTTTACTGAGCAAAAGTTGGACATAAATCAATCAACCTGCCAAACATGAACTAAGAATTGCTAAACTTAATGTAGGTTCATTCACAGAATGCAGCATGGAAGTGGATGAAATGATAAAGAGGAAGCTGGACATCTTATGTATCCAGGAGATAAGATGGAAGGACAGTGCAGCAAAGCCACTTACCTTAGGAGTGAGAGTCTACAACACAGAAGGAGGAAAGGATAGAAACAGATGAAAAAGGCTTCAGAAGACAGTGAAGGATGTCATGAGAATCAGTGACAAACTCATTACAGAAATTTCCATTGTAAGGATAGGGCACTATTCATAATCTCAGACTATGCCCCACAGCAGGGCTGTTCATAGGTTCATACTAGGCTAGGTTCCCTTGCAGGTCATTTTAAGCTTAGCTAATTTCCCTTCAAAGGTGAGAATCAAACCTTGTACTGTGTTTGTAAGGTAAACTCCTTAACCATTATGACAGCCACCGACTCCTAAACTTGCGATAGTGAAGTAAAGAGTACATTTACATAGAACTTGTAGGACATACCAGATAAAGCAGGACAGTAGGAATTGGTGTTGATAATAGATGAATGTGCATATTAGGACAGAAAGAACAAGATATGAGGACTGCCAGGGTTGGAAAACAGGAATAAAAAAAGAGTAGGCCATTCTAGATGTCCACCTGGCAAATGGCTATATGATGACCATCACAAGGGTCAGCAAGGAAGACAGTCACAAGATCACATACAAGAGTGGCCAACATGTAGCTCAGGTAGATTTATTACTTATAAGGAAAGGGCACTAGGGTAAAATCAGAGATTAAAAAGTCTTCTCTGGTGAAACAATTCACCCACATCATAAACAGGTTGTTACCACAATCAGCTGCAAGCAGTGGTTAGAGAAAGACCTGTAAGCTGACTGGGGAGAAAGCACAAGATTTCAAGGAATTATTCAGAGCTCTAGCACCTCAGGAAGAAGAGGAAACAGGTAGAGTTGACAACAAATAGTAGCACCTCAAAACAGTATGTGTGAGGACTCCGGAACAGGTATGTGGCTGAGCCAGGTATGGGAATAAGGTACAAAAGAAAAGCTGATAGTAGAATGCAGAAGTCTAGAAAATCACAAAAGAAAATGTACAAGAAAAACTAGGAGATAGAAAAGATGGACCAGGCTAAGAGGGAATACTAAATGTCTAATAAAGAGGCTAAGAGAGGAGTTGCAATAGCAAAGAACAAGGCATTAAAGGTACTCTACGAGCTTCTTGAAGTGACTTTACAAGACAAAGGAAAAAAGATAAAGAAGATGGTCAGGCACCCTTCATAAGAGATGCCAGCAACAACCTGCTCATGAGTCCTTAGAACATCTAAGGCAGATGGAAGGAGTACTTCTAGTAGCTTTTGAATGAAGAAAACCCAGTAGTTGCTGTACTGCCTCAAGCACAACCTACGATAAAAGAAGAGGGGGAATACATCATAAAATAAGAGCAGCACTATGGAAAATGAAGTAAGGAAAAGCAGCAGGCTCAGGTGAGGTCATAGTAGATATTTAGTTTGTTACAACATACAATGTTCTTACTGGACAAATAGTTAAGGAGGTAAGAGGTTATTGGCCTATTATACTTTGAGACAAATGTTTGGGGGGGGGGGATTTAGTTAATGGTGCTCCACATATATCATATAAACGAGGATGGAATTTGGCAGACATGGTGGTACATAGATCTGCAAGTGATAGTTTATATGATAATATTCCATTAAGAACGGGTACTTTTAAATGTAAAAAACGTTCTGTTTGTAAATATGTAGTAAATAATTTTTTTGTCATCAATGGAGTTAAATTTTATCCAAATGATGCTTTTATATGCAATACTGAAGGAATAATATATAGATATATATATATATATATATATATATATATATATATATATATATATATATATAAATATATATATGTATGTGCATATATATATATATATATATATATATATATATATATATATATATATATATATTAAAATGCACATGTGATTTATATTATATTGGAGAAACTTTTAGATCTTTTAAAAATACGTCTGCAAGAACATATTAGAGATATTAATAACAAAAGGCTGGAAAATCCGTTTGGTACACATTTTAAACAGTTTCATGATGCCAATCCTGATTGTTTAAAAGGATGTATTTGGGAAAAAGTCAGTTTAAATTTAGGGGAATGTATTGATATTAAAAATAAATTATTATACAAAGAAACTTCATTCATTTTAAAGTATAATACTTTGGAGCCATTAGGCTTGAATAAGGAATGCAATTGGAAGTATATGATTAGGTAATTGTATGTGTTAATTGTTTAATTGTTTTTGTGATTATTTAAACCACTGATTTTGAAGTTTTTTTTTACTCTTTGAATGTTTTTGGCTGAGGTGCTAAGTCTGGTGAACAAATCTATTTAATGGAGTTTGTGGTGTTTGTTTTAATTTTGTTTTTTTTTTACTGACATTTGATTACTGGAAAATGTTGACTTGGTAGATGCACATTTGCAATGATGGCCAAGGGAGAAAAGCTCCAAAGTATTAAAAAAAATTTTAAGAACAATAATTTTACAATCTTCAAAAATAAAACAAAAACTTCTACAGTTTAAATAATTATACCAAGTTATACATAATGTGAAAACAATGGTTAAGAATAGTTACAACTTCTATGACAATGCTCTAATATTTATAGAAATGTTAGACAGTTTATAGAGAAATAAAAGGTAAGTTAAAATAATACAGACAGGACCTGCAAAATGGAATGAGAGAAAAATAAGGTTATGTCATATTTAGAAGGAGATTCAGGGGAAAGAAATTGATTGAAATGAGGTAATGAGAGAAAAAGGGAGAATAAAGAGGCATGAGGTATGACTAGGTACTTGTTCATATTTAGAGATGTAGTTTATCCTAGGGTTGAGCAAGAACAGAACCAGACTTTGGCTAGGAAGTCTTTCAGAATGGTTTTAAAGGACCGCAGGGAGGGTATTGATCTGATGGATACAGTTAAGGAGTTCCTGGCCTTAGCAATATTGTATGAGTACAGGTCATGCCCAGCAGATTTGGCAGGTTTTTGGATGGAAAGGAGTTTTTCATCATTGTATCATAATAACCAATTGGGAGCATAGTTGCATAGAGTGGTATTTAGTGCTGGACAAGCAGGTGGAAGCTAGATAATTTTATAGCTGGTAAGAAGCTGTGTATATGTTAGTTGATAGGGAAGTTATAAGCAATATAGGTTTTTTAGTGCTATACATTGGTGGGTTAAGAAAAGGGTATTTGCTGCAGATTTAGCCACTTTATGATAACATTATTCATGTTTTGATTTTTATGATGCTTGAAGGTTAGTATGGTTGGAAGCGCCATAAAGTTGGGACAGGAGAAGGCAAGTAGTGTCAGGTGTAGTTTTAAATTTGTTGTTAAGAAAGTTTAAGGCTCTGTAAAGCATTTCTAGTTTTGCTGAGTATTTTTCTGCAATTGTGTATATACAGATCAAATTTAAGATTATTGTCCACTACGATCCCTAATAATATCCTATGGGAAGTAACTTCAATGGTTGTATTATTTAGAGAGAGGATTTAAAATTTTATTTTTTCATAAGGGAGAGTTTGGGGGGAAAAGGTTTTTTTTTTTTGGTTGAGCATGAGTTGTTAGATACAAAACCATGTTATAGTGCAGATCTGTCATATTGTACGATGCAAATGTGAGTGTGGAGCCATCTGTCTTTTGTATTATGGAGACCTATTGTGTGAATGTGAGGATGCTACTAGTGAGAATGTTAAAAGGGAGGTGAGCAAGGATAGAGCCTTGTGGTACACCAGTAGTGACTGGGAGGAATGGAGAGAGGGTGAAGTGCCAATTTATTGACTAATAACTATTGGATAGGTAGCTTTTGAACCATAAAAGGGTGGGCTGACATAAACCTATGACGGAGATTTGAAATAGAAGTTTGTTGTGGTAAACTGTGTAGTAGGCTGTAGACACATCTAAAAATAAGGAGGAAACTAGTTTGTCATTATTTCTAGCTTTATTGACAGTATCTATAAAGGCTAGTAGTGCAGTGTTAGCTGTATGGGAGGGATGGAAGTCATCCTTTGTGGGGGATATGAGTTCTCCCCCAGGAAATAGCTTAGCAATTGTTTCTGAATACATTTTTCAAGTATTTTGGGGAAGGAGATAAGACTGATATAGGTCTGAAGTTAGTAATGTCTGTAAACTTTCCTCCTTTGTAAAGAGGAATAATGTGTGATGTTTTTCCAGAGAGAGGGAACATAGAATTCTGGATTAACCTATTTACAAAGATTGAGACAGTAGAGGCAATACTACAGGATACTATTTTGAGATATTTGCTTGGATGGCTGTCAGCTGAAGTTGAGCACAATTTAAGTTTGTTTAAGAGTAGTTTTGTATAGGATGTGGGCACACATTTGAAGGTGAAAGTGGTGATAATTGACTATTCGGCAGGGTTGGGATTGGATGTGGGGGAATCCTTGGTTAGGAACACTACACTATCAAGTGGTGAGTTATTGGGAGAAGGGTCAGGATTGAATTTTCAGCCAGGATGTAGGATTTCTTTAACGGCTGACCAAAATTTTTAGGGTTGTGTTAATGAAGATCCGAGGGTACTCATAGCAGTATGGAGAGAAAGGCATATCTCAGATGACAGAGAATAAGCATATTAGTGCCAGTTTACAACCAGAAAGGGGACATCCACAACTTTGTGCAGTACAGAGGTATCAAACTCCTGTCACACTGCATGAAGGTTCTAGAGAGGGTAACAAATTTAAGGATATGAAAAGTAGTAGAAAGTAAGATGGGAGGTGAGTAGTTTGGATTCAGATCAGGATGCAGCACAACCAACCTGATGTTTGCAGGCAGACAGATAGTTGAGAAGAAGATAGAGTTCATCTTAGACTAGGAGAAAGGATATGACAAGGTCCCAAGAAACCTGATTATATAAACAAAACAGGCTCGGCATAGTTTTCTGCTACATGATGTCAAGCTGTAGGTCACAGTGAGAGAAAATTTGTAGTTATCCTTTATGTAGCCCAGCCTCATACATATTTATTACCATGTACAATGCAGCTTTTTTGTTAATGGTGCACTTTCAGAATGAAGCAATAATCTACCATGCAGCTAATTAAATGGAATTTCAAGCACATTACATAAGTACTTGTTTTGCATTTTTGCAGCCAGATGTATGTAAAGGTTCAAGATAATAATAATAAAAAATGTATTTTCACTTAATTAAATGATTTAATATATTGAGGGTGTTACATATATGTAACATGCAATATCTGTGCATGATTGCTTATTACTGGCAATTGAAAGATAGTTGCCAACATGAATAATATTTTGTTATTTCAGGTTTCCAACAATAATACCTAGCGCTGTATTACTTCTCTCACCTTTGTTTACAAGGACAACAATTATTCGATATGAAAGACAGAAAAATGTATATTTTTAACAGTGGGTTTAGATATATTTTTGTTCATTTCAGTAGTCTTTGATCTAGTTTGAAAGCTAGCTAGTTATTAGAACTATGGAGAAATAAATAATAAAATAAATAAATAAATAAATAAATAAATAAATAAATAAATGAATCTTCAAACCACATATGGCCAAGGCCATATGTTTGAACTCGTAAAAGTTCGAACACTGAATTAAAACCAGATAAAACCAAAAAAAAAAAAATGTCTATAGCGGGGGGGCTATGCCCCCTGCACCCCCCACACCCCCCTTACTTAAATATACCAACTCCGAGATCGCACTACATTGTGGAAATGGGAAATCTTCTCTTTCCGCTCTGTACAGAGATCTCCATTCAGTCAGATCGGACTTTTACAAGTTCAAACATATGGTTTCGGCCATATGTGGTTTGAACTTATAAACGTTCGATCTACTGAAGGGGACCCATATATATATATATATATATATATATATATAGATGTGTGTGTGTGCGTGTGTGTGTGTGTGTGTGTGTGTGTGTGTGTGTGTGTGTGTGTGTGTGTGTGTGTGTGTGTGTGCGTATGTGTGTGTGTGTGTGTGTGTGTGTGTGTGTGTGTGTGTGTGTGTGTGTGTGTACATATACATACCCCCAGATTTATGCAAGAAGAGTGTAGGAGCTAACGCCAGCAATATGTCTGCTGTGCGATCCAGGTACAGCCGGCAGGGGCATGCATGAGAACTGCTAAAGCTACTCTTGCACGGACAGCGTCATGGCATGCAAATGACCTCATTTGCTTGTGAAAGCCATGCAAATGAGGTAAATTTGCGAAACAGGAAACACTAACCTGTCCGTGGAAGATTAGTGTTAGCTGCAGAAATGTACTCCGTTGGTAACAGAGTACATTTCTGCAAATAGCTAAACGGAGCTATGACAGCTCCAAATAAAGGATGCATACAGTTGGGGAAGCATGCCAATGGCCAAATATAAGGCCAATGGAATTATATAATGTTTAAAAATATAACAATTTAACTTTTTTTTTCCCAATCTCTGATGTTTAAGCATAGCACAGCACTGCACAAATGTGTGGCACTTATAAAAACAAGAAAATAATTAAAAAAAGCCAAAAATAGGCATTTTTACTAAAAAGCTTATTCTGCCATGCAGGTGAATGGCAGGCTGAAGTCAACATGGCCACTGAGTAGTGGTTGCTAAGGGGGGGAAGCTCAGTGTGAGAGATGTAACCATGCATTCTAGGCAATCCTATGCAAATGAAGATAAGTATAGTGAATCTCTATTTTCCCCAGCATGTGAGGCATGTCCCAAGAGTGTAAGAGTAGGAGTAGGTAAGTAGAAGAGTAGAATATAGGTGACATCATGAGAGGAGTGTCAGACAGGCTGTAAGCTAATTGGAGCACAGTAGCTTGTGTTTGCCCTGAGTTGCTCAGGATTGCAAGAGACGTGCCTACAGTTGTCCTATTTGAAAACCTCATACCAAAGGTGCACACTGTTAAAAGATAGGAAACTCCTTGCAAACACGCACACAGCGTGTGTGCACGTTTGCACACTTTTGCGCGGCACTGCCCCAGGCGGAAGCAGAAAGGCAAAAGGAAGGAAAATAAGTAGTAGAAAGTTAACCAAGGAGAACTAGCAGAGCTGCCAGGTGAAATATATCAGAATCAGCCAATTATACAGGCAGGAGACTATCCTAGCCCAGCCCAGCACTTTAAACTCTGCAAACACCACCCCCCCCCCTGTTTTTTCTCAAGAACTCTGCAACACTGCAGTATACAAAGAGGGAAAGCTTAAAAAGCTTAAGTCAGACAAAATGTTAGGGGCTGCTCTTGCTATCATAAACCAACATGTGCAAGGTGCTGAGGGTGGTGATGTTGTGAATGCTGCTGAACAACCCACAGTGAGGAGACAGAGAAGAGTGTACAGACCCAGGGTAGCCTACCAGGGGCTACATGAGCTGGAGATAGTGGAGCGCTATAGGGGGGACAGAGACCTCATACAGCAAATTGTTGAGCTTTGCCTCCCGTGCCTCACACACAGAACCAACAGAGGGGAACCCATCCCAGTGGATACCAAGGTATGTGTTGGCCTAAGAATACTAGCTACAGGTACCTTCCAAAGACCAACTGGTGATATGATGGGGATTTCACAGGCATCAGCATCCAGGGTACTCCACTAGTTCCTGGATGCCATGTCAGCACATGTCGGTAAACATATATATTTCCCCAATTCCCATGAGGCATTGGCCAGCAATATGCATCTTTTCCACCAAATATCAGAATACCCTGAGGTAGTGGCTGCAATAGACTGCAAGCACATATGCATCAAATCACCACCCGGTGAGTGGGGTAGGGTCTACATCAACCACAAGGGCTTCCCCTCCATCAACTGCCAGTTTGTGTGTGATGCCCAGGGCATAATAATGAATGTGTGTGCTGGATGTCCTGGAAGCTATCACGATTCCCACATTTAGCATCTGACCCAGCTGTACCAGAGATTTGCCAATGGGGACATGCCTGAGGGTCACCTAGTGGGGGATGCTGGATATGCACTGGAGCCGTGGCTGATGACACCCATCAGAAATGCACACACACCTGAACAAGAACTCCATAATGAGGCACATGCACAAACAAGAAACATAATTGAGCGTGTGTTTGGGATGCTCAAGTCACGGTTCCAGTGCCTGGACACATCTGGTGGAGCCTTGCAGTACTCACCAACTACATGTACTCAAATTGTTATGGTATGTGCCATGCTACACAATATGATTCTGCGGAAACAGCTGCAGCATGGACAGCATGGGGCAGGGCCAAAAAGCCCCCCACCATTGCCAAGGCCTGCACAGGCACAGCGTGACTCAGAGGAGGAACAACCTGAGCCTGCCCCAGTAGGCAGAAGGAGGTGTGCCCAGTATGCCCTGGCCTTGGCAAAGAGGCAATGCATAGCACATACACTGACTCAGTAAGAACCCTGGAAATGACACCTCTCTCTGACTCACACATACAGTAAAAGGGATGCCTAACTTGACACTACCTGTTTTCAAACATGTATAGGGAGTATACTATGTGCATCCAACATAGGCAGCCCTGCAGCACCACCTGAGGCATGAGTGCCCTATTTGAAGCAATATAAAGCACTGCTAAGCACATTTTACCAGTATTGAGCATATTTAAATTCAGTTGCGCATAGCTGCACAGCTCGCTAACCAGCGCAATTTCGGGCAACGTCGGACAATGTTGGGCAATGTTGGGCAATGGTGGGCAAAGTCGGGCAAAGTCGAGCAAAGTAGGGTAAACATGCTCACACCTGCTTTACTGTTCCTTATCCAGTCAGGTCTGCCCAGCAGGAAAATAAAAAGCAGTGAAAGGGTTCGAACTCAGGATACTGTGCTCTATAGTCACAGTACTGAACCACTAAGCCGTGACAGCATTTCACTGGCACAGACACAACTTAAGTCACTCACACATACCAGTTGGGGGGGTCACATACCTAATAGTCACAGGCAGCAGGACAATTGTAGACAAATGCAAACACAAACAAATGCTGTATTATGCCCTCTGAAGAGGCATATGAGTAACCTCCCCCCAGGCCTATGCAGACAGATAACAGCAGGCCAGGCAGTGTGATGTGGATTGGGTAGGCTATGAAGTCACAAACTAATATGGGTGTAATTGGAAGCTAAGGTCTATAGTACAATGGTTTGCCTCATGCCAGTATGATAGGCAACAGTACAGACTGAAATGGAATACCTGACATAGCAGTGCAGGCCTAGCAAATGTGTATAAGTGTCAGGTGTACCCCTCAGTTATGTACACCCACAGTAACAATCAGGTGTGCCCCCCCAACTAGAAATGTACAAATAATAGCTGTCCCCCCTGTATGTAGACATGTTGATAAGTCTATGCAAATTGACTCATGGAAGCCCTGCAGGTGCAGCGTGCTTCCTGTCGATGTACAACAAAAAGGTGAGCCCTGAAGTAAAAACCAATTTGAATTTTCACACACACACACACACACACACACATATATATATATATATATACATATATATATATATATATATATATATATATATATATATATATATATGTATACATGCCCATAGTGGGCTTGCTCACAGACTTAAACAAATTTAACAAATGTCAGTCAACAGCATACTGAAAGGTCATACTGGCCATTCTCACACACTTAAACAAGTGAAGGAAATCTCAGTCAACAACATACTGAAAGGTCATACTGAGCATGCTCACACACTTAGGCCATGTCTGAGTACAGCAGTGGGCCACACATATCTGGCAGTTGTAGTTCTTACTCCAGACACATGTCACTATTCACCAATCCTGCCTTGCACACACAGTGATATGAAAACAGACCCATATAATATATTGGACCCCTGTCATAATCAAACTATGTAATACAAGTACTTAAGTTGTTCAAAGAAAGTGAAAATCCAAAGAAGATCAATAAATCTCCGATCAGTACCATCAAGAAACAATGAGCACTCCTAACATTATCCAAGCCATGTTCTGCCAAAAATATTGCCAATGAGTCCATAGAGAACCATGAAGCTTTCTTTAGCTATGATAAATATCAATGTAAACTCATATATGTTCTGAGTAAGTGCAAAGTGTAAATGAATACCTGTACATGACTGACATTGCCAACATCTTGTCAGACAGGTTCATACATATTTACCCCCTCTCACTGACAAAAGGGCCCATTACCATACCTGGAGATTGTGAAAAGCCAGAAATCACATATACAATGGTTAAAACCTAAAAACGCATTGTCTATGGGATGACATGGTGTCCCTGGCTGTGTCATATGCGAACTCCAAAACAAACAGACCCTGCACCTGAACAGTCTGTTGAGACTCACCCTCTGTACAGGATATGAAACTGTTGAATGGGTTACAGCAACGTTTTGCACACTCCACAAGTGTTGGTGCACAACAGACCATGGGAACTATTGTCTTATAAGTCTAATAAGCCTGATCTGCAAGGCTATGGAGTCCATCATTATGAAACTCATAAACAGAGCTATTGGGAGCCTACAAACACCCAACCCTACCCATTCTGGTTTGGTCAGGGGCAGATCATGGTCCCAAAACCTGCTAGACAGTTTTCAAGGCAGTTACATAGGACATAAATCAATGAAATGAGCTCTGCATGGCCTACATAGACCTTGAAAAGCCCTTTTCCAACATCCCACACACGTCGTATCCACAAAATCAACAACCTGTGAATAAACACGTATGTCATCTGATGGATTGCCAACTGGGGAACAGATAGATCCCACAAGGTAAGAATTGTGGTCTCCCTGTTGGACTGCAAGCTGGTAACAACTGCTGTCCCCCATGGCTCAGTCCTGGGACCCCTCCTGTCTGGTGTATACTTTTCAGAAATACAGTCAAACACATGAGGGCTATGGTTAGCAAAGTTTGTGGATGACTGCAAAAAGGTTGTCATAACTGATGTTTGGGACAACAGAGACATCCTTAAAAAGGGTCTCAGTCAGACAGATGTGGTGTCAAAATTATGGCCTTGAGCTACAGTCATACAAATACCACATAGGTGCCAACACCCTAAATATGGAAGTAATAATAAGGGATCTATGGACACATGTGGATAGTCATCTCTACTTTCAGAAACGCATTCACAAAGTGGTTAGAAAATCATGCTATGTGTTCCCACAAATTGCCAAAGTCTTTGTATGTAGATCAAAGGAGGTTCCCTCTACTCATCAGTCTTCAGACCCATAAGAGAGTACCACGACACACTTGCGAGGAATCTGACTAGGCACCTTCAGCAGCTGTAAAGACCAATGAAGTACCTCAACAAGAGGATTACTGGCCTCAAACAGTTACCCCATACAACAAGACTGAAGTAACTCAATCTGTACTCTGTTGCATACTGTCTACTCAGGTGATCTCTGCTCAACAGACAGGTCCATGTCCAATGCAGAACTGATGTACATGCTCTATCTGAAGTAAACCGAAGCTCACTTTGCCACATGCTCTAGGGAAATAATCATCACAACAATAAATAGAACATGTTGGAGGGATACATTACTAACTCACAGACTTCCCTTGCTTTGGAACAGGCTCCCAACCTACATTAAGCTGAGTCCCTCACTGACACTCTTCCAGAGGAGCCTTGATGAGTGTATGTGAAACTGAACTGTCACACCATGGATCACTTCATCAGCTCTACTACACAGAGGCATAGGGAACTAACCCCATGTGTGGTGATAGCTGCACACTCTGGCCATACTAATATATGCCTTCAGGTAGATAGCCTATTACCTACCTATGTACCTATATATGTAGGGAGAACACAGTATAATAAGCTAAAGATGGATGGGCAGAGATGTGTGTAAGACGGTGACCATGACAGGGAGCCATCCAGGACTGTCCCACACAGCATACATCCCAATGGCACAAAAGACATGAGGTGCCCATCTCACCCACTGTACATAATAGCCACCAGTATCTGTAAGCATTACAGTGTATGTGGTGCATGTGCCTGCTGTACAACATGACTGTACAATGAAGTACACATCTACTATCTGTAGACATGTACCTGTCACATAGCTTTATAGGTATGTAGTAGTCTATCTTCACGAAGGCATATATTAGCCTAGGCAAGTTGTGCAGCTTTCACCACCCCATTGATTAGTCTCCTAAGCCCTAGTTCTAATAGTTAGTACCCTAAGCCCCTTTCTAGTGGGGCTGCTGATGTGATGCTTGGTGTGAATTGTCTGTTTCCCATCCACTCATCAAAGTTCCTATTGAAGAGTGTCAGCGAGGGGCTCTGTCTGATGTACATTGGGACTCTTTTCCACAGTAAGGCAAGTCTCTGGGATGGTACTCTATCCTACCAGCATGTTGCATTCATTGTTGTGATGAGGTTACTATCCCTGGAGTGTGTAGTGCGACTCAGTTTTGTTATCCTTAGATGGAGCATGTTCAACAGTTATGTGTTGGACATGGCTCTGTATGTTAGGCAGAGTGTGCCTCTGAGTAGGCAGTACACAATGGAGAACAGATTTAGTTTTACCAGTTGTGCTGAATAACACAACTGTTTGAGGCCAGTAATCCTCCTGGTGAAGTACCTCTTTGGTCTCTCCAGCTGCTAGATATGCTTAGTCGAGTACATCCAAAATGGTGCATTGTACTCAAAGATGGGTCTGATGACTTAAGAGTAGAGGGCCACCACTACCTCTTTTGATCCTGATGCAAACGCTTTATTGATTAGGTGGGCCACATAGGATTTCCTAATCACTTTGGCAACATGGTTGCCAAAGGAAAGATGACTATCTACTTGTGTCCCCAGATCCCTTATTACCTTGTCAGTTTTTAGGGGGTAACACCTATGTGGTAGTTTGTTGGTACTTTGTTTTCCCCAAAGGGGATTATTATGCATTCTTTCACATTGAGCTTGAGGTCATGATTCTGACAACACACATCTGTCTCATAGAGTCCCTTTTGGAGAATATTTGTGTTATCTGGGGAATCTATTATGGCAAACACTTTACAGTTCCCAGCATACTTAGTCAACCACAACCCTCCTGTGTTGGCATGTACTTTTGAGAAGTCTATACCAAACAGGAGGGGTCCCAGGACTGAACCCTGGGGGATACCAGTTGTTACCGGTTTAGAGTCTGACATGTAGCCAGCAACTCTTAATTTGTGGGATCTATCTGTGAGCCAGTTTGCAATCCATCTTGTGATGTATGGATTTATGCCCAGGTTGGTGAGCTCATCTATGATGCCTGACTGGGGAATGGTGTTAAAGGCCTTAGCAAGGTATAGGTAGGCTGTGTGGAGTTCCTTTCAATCATCTCTAGCCTGGATAACTGTCTCAAAGAAATCCACAAAGTTCAGGAGGCATGATCTGCATTTGACGCAGCCAAACTGGGTGTGCTCAACTGTGTGAAGGTTCCCAATGTCTTTATTGTTGACTTCCATTACGATTGACTCCATTGCCTTGCAGATCAGACTCATCAGGCTCATAGAGCGGGAATGACAAGGGTCGTTTGTGGCCCCACCCCTGTGGAGTGGGAGCAATGTTGCTGTGCAACATTCTATGGGTATAAATCCTGTAGAGAGGATGTAGAGAGAGGTGTAGGTATCCTTGATGAATATGGATACATCCTCACCCTATGTGCTATGACTCAGGTTCTGATGCTGGAAGGTATGGAATGAGTAGCATCCTGGTAGTGCTGGTGTGCTCTCTGGAGCCTTGAACTAGGTTTCTGTGACTGCACAGATATAAATATTCACCATACTGAGAAGTGGCTCGAGTGTGTGCATTTGGAGGCTGAGACTTCTGGCAATGAGTAGCATTTAGCTCACTTTGTGGTTATTTGTGTTGGTTACGGGGTTTGATTTGTCCTGAGTGACAGGTGTTCCACACCTGAAGTCAACGCCTCATTGGTCCAATCTGACCATAAGCTAATTACCCTAGATATCCACATTCTGCCCCCACCCCCCCATTAAGGAAACCATGTTAAAAAAATTCTCCAAAGCCAACTTCATGCTTCTTAAGACAGAAGTGGTGAACTTCATGACATTCATGCAGATGGACAATACAGTTACGACTACTGAATCCTACACAATTGCACTTTATAAGCACTTACATGAGTGCATGGATCGTGCTATCCCAAACAGAACCAAGATGCTATCCTCCAAAAAAAGGAAGCCAATCTGGTGGTCCCCTGCCATAAACAAAGTGTACAACAGAAGGAATAAACTGTTGCAAAAGAGAGTAAAATCCCATGAGTGGAGGAGCTCCCTGGTCAGCCTCAGTAAGAAGCTGTGATCCCTGATAAAACCCTCCAAAGCTAGTTACGAAAACAAAATCGCCACTGATTCTAAAGACACCCACAAAGCATTCTATAGCTATGTCAAGAATCTCAATGGCAACACTCAGATCTGCTCTGAGTTACAGCACAATGGCACTAAATATACAGACCCAACTGATATTGCCAACATCCTGGCAGATAGGTTCAGTGCTAACTTTACCCCCCCTCTCATCCATTAAAGAGCCCATCTCTATACTGGAAGACTGCAAAGTTACTGTAATCATGGCTGCATAGGTAAAAAACACACTCTACAAAGCCAGGAACACAGCATCCATGGGAACAGACAACATCCCAAGCTGCATTCTACATGAACTACAGAATGAACTGGCACCACACCTAAGTACCATGTTCAATCATAGCCTCACCTCAGGCTTTGTGCCTGCTGCATGGCGCACAGCGACGGTTATCCAACTACACAAGGGGGGAGCCACCACTGACCCCAGGAACTAGTGCCCCATTAGCCTGATGAGCCTGATCTGCAAGGCCATGGAACGTATCATCATGGAACTTATAAACAAAGACATTGATAATCTCCAAACTCTGGACCACAACCAGTTCAGGTTTGTAAAAGGCAGATCATGTCTCCTAAACCTGATAGACTTCTTTGAAGCAGTCATCAAAGCCGTAGACAATGGTAAGGTGGTTCACACAGCCTATCTAGATCTTGCCAAGGCTTTCGACCCCATCCCCCACTTTGGAATTATAGATAAACTCACTAAACTAGGTATAAATCCCTATGTCACAAGATGGGTTGCCAACTGGCTCATTGACAGAGCCCCCACTATGAAAGTAGCAGACCCCAAATCCGACTTCAGACCAGTGACAAGTGGAGTACCACAGGGTTCAGTCCTGGGTCCTGTCCTGTTTGGTATCTACTTCTCTGAAGTACAGACTAACACAGAAGGTCTTTGGCTAATGAAGTTCACAGATGACTGAAAACTAGGAGCCATAATCAAAACTACTAACAATGTGGACATCCTACAAAAGGGCCTCACTGAGACAGATGCCTGGTGTCAAAGCCATGGCCTCAAGCTCAATGCCAAAAAGTGCATTGTCATCCCCCTTTGGTAAAAACTCTGTAACCATGAACTACAGCATAGGCGGTAGTATACTTAACACCGAAAGTGTGATAAGAGACCTTGGGACACAGGTGGACAGTAGTCTCTCCTTTGATAATCACATCACCACAGTAGTCAGGAAATCCTTCTACATGGCACACCTCATCACAAAAGGTTTCTAATGCAGAAAAAAAGAGGTCATTGTTCCCCTCTACTCATCACTCATTAGAACCATTATAGAGTACAATGCCCCTTTTGGTATGTACCTCATAAGACATCTACAACAACTGGAAAGGCTGCAGAAATACCTCACAAAGAGGATTACTGGCCTCAAACACATGCCCTACACAGACCGTCTCAAAAAACTCCAGCTTTGCTCCGTCGCATATCGCCTACTCAGAGGTGATCTTTGCCTAACATACAAAGCTATGTCAAAGCCAGAGCTGTTGGACATGCTCCACTTAAAGAAATCCAAATCCCTCTGAGCTACATGCTCTAGGGACCTAAAACTTGTCACCACAATAAACATAACATGCCGGAGGGATAGATTCCTGTCCTAGAGACTTCCCATACTTTATCAAATATATATCAAGCAAAGCTCCTCATTATCACTCTTCAAGGAAAATCTTGATGATTGGATGGGAAATAGGAAATTCACCCCGGAGATCACTTCTGTGTCTCTGCTCGACAGTGGCACAGGAAAATAAATTTCTTGGGTGGCAAAAGCCACGGTACCTTTTTGGCTGGGCTTGTATAGACTCCAGGGCCGATAGCCTAGTACCTACCTATGAACCTATAAACCTTTGACCCTTGCCTAAAAAAGGTAATATGGGGACAGCAAGAGCCTTGGCCAGTATTCAGAAGCATAGGGGTGACAGGTGCAAACCATCTCTAGCGAAGCAACGAGGCTTGTCTATCATGTCATCACAGGCAGACAGAGACTGGATCCCCTTTAAATGACAGGAAAAGCTCAGCCAATTGTTGAAGTTTATCATCTTTCTGTTATATTGCAGTATCATGTAGGTGAAGGTAAGATGCTACTCAAGGGCAGGGTCATACCAGCCTGGGTTACATTATCATAGAGCTACTATATATCTCTTGTCATGTTGTCCTGGGAGGTATGTCTCAGATCATTCACACTGACATATGTACCTGTTCTGGAGTAATGTAAGTGCTTGTGTTATGTGGCGGATCATAGCACCTGACAGACAACTGACAGTAACCTTCCCCTTGTCCAGCTGAGTGAGTGGAACATCTGTGTGCCTGACTATGGCGTCACCTATTACTAGTGTGTTGGGTAAGTTGTTTTGCCTTAGGGCCTGTTGTGAGGCACACTGCTTTGGTGTATTATGTGTTTTCTGGCGTGTGCTTGGAGGTGCATGTTGCTTGCTTGTCTGCTTAGGAGGATAGTCTCTCTTTTTCAGATTAATATTTGTATTCTCCGAGAATGGTAATGTGTATTTATGTGTGTGTTTTGCTGGTGCTTATATTGCAGGTCTATGTGAGACTGTTGGTGTTGTGGTTGTATGACCCTACTCCTCTTGACTGTATTGTCCAGTGTTGGGTTGACAGAGCTTAGCCACCAGTTTGACCCTGTGTGTGCCAGCATGTGGTGCATCAACCCATATATGATATAGTCATGGCCTATGCATACAATACACTCACAATACACCTAGTATGATAAACCTGCTGAGGTTAGCAAATGTGAAAAAAATCTTTGGGCAAACTGTCAGCAAGTAATGTCTGTATTACACCCTGTAACTCCATATTGCTTGCTGATGTGTAAAGACACACTTAGTTTGGATTAAGAACCCCACACTTGCTAACTGTGTGTGTGTGTGTGTGTGTGTGTGTGTGTGTGTGTGTGTGTGTGTGTGTGTGTGTGTGTGTGTGTGTGTGTGTCTCTCCTGGGGAGAGAGCAATCTTTTTGGAGACTATTCATACCCCTTAAAAGTGGTATACTCATCTTTGTCAAGTCTGATGATGTCACCATCCTACAAATATACCTGTGGAAAGGTAAAATCCCAGTAATGTGTATAGTGTGTTGTGTAAATGCGTACTGATGTAGTATCATAATGTAGTTAGGTAGGGGTGTGAATCCTGCACTTACCAAGTGTGTTTGTCTCGCTGAGGAACAGCAATCTTTGTTTAGACTACTCACACCACTTAAAAGTGGTATACTCATCTTTGTCAAGTCTGATGATGTCACCATCCTACAAATATACCTTTGGAAAAGTGAAATCCCAGTAATGTGTATAGTGTGTCGTGTAAATGTGTACTGCTGTAGTATCATAATGTAGTTAGGAAGGAGTTTGAATCTTGCTGACTGTGTGTGTGTGTTCCAGGTGTGTGACACCGCTGGTCAGTGTGGAGTGGGTTTTGATTTTTCTAGTGTATGACATATCACAATGACAACTGCATGTGCATTACACATGTAAGGTAGCTGTGGGGCAAAGCCATATACATACATGTGACCTCAATTATTTCATAGGTGGGTACTCTGCTTTATCCATGAAAGTATCTGTTATCTTAGCCAGAGCATGCTGGTGCTTTCCAGACCTTAGGTCAATTATGTATGCTTGTTACAAGCTTAGCCACTACAGTGATCCCTGGGCTACGTCTTCTGTTTCACATCCACTCATCATGGTTTCTATTGAAGAGTGTGAGTGAGGGTTTATGCTTGAGGTATAGCTGAATCCTGTTCCAAAGCAAGCAAAGTCTGGCAAAGATCACTAATCATTATAGGTGTGCAACAACCTCTGTGGATCTGCATGCAAACCCTTTATTGCTTATGTGCTCTACAGAGGGATTTCCAAAACCCTTTGGTAATGTGATTATCAAAGGAGAGATGACTAAACACATGGCTCTATGTATACATTTGTACCTGTTCCACATTTTGGGGGCTACTACCTATGTGGCACTCTGGGGATACTTTGTTTTCTTAAAGTGGATAACTATGCTTTCTTTGGCTTATAGCTTTACAGCATGAGTTTGACACCAGGTATCTGGCTCTATGATACCCTTTTGGAGGATGTGTGTGTCATCTGGAGAATAAAGTATAGCCCACAGTATGCATTTTCATCAAACATGGGCAGACATATCCCTACTGTGTTTGCTTGTACCTAAGAAAGCTATATGCCAAACAGGAGTGGTCCCAGGACTGAGTGCAGGTGAATACCATTTGTTACTGGCATAGAATTGTACATGGAGGCTGCAAATGTTACTGTGTGTCCTACATATGTGCGTCAGTTGTCAATCCATCATCTAACAATCGTTTATGGTCAGTCTGTTGAGGTTATGTATAATACCAGAATGTGGGATGGGTATGAATTGCTGGTGAGCTATAGCTTGGCTGTGTGGACCTCCCATCCCTCACCTATAGTCCTGTTAACTGGCTTGAAGTCTACTAGGTGTAGGAGACATGATCTGGCCTTTACAGAACCTAAGTGGGTATGGTGCAGTGTTTTCAGGTTCATAATATCTCTGTTAATGAGTTCCATAATGCTGTGCTCCATAGCCTTCCAGATAACATTTGTCTGGCTTATAGGGTGAGAGTTTCCAGGATCTGTTGTAGTTCTACCCTTAATCAATTTATGTTAACATTTGCACTGGGTGTGATGAGGGTGGACAGGATTAGGAATAAGTATATTAGAGCGTCAGCCCAGGTTTGAAGGTTAGTAGACCAAGCTAGATAGGCAGGATTAAGTTGGTTTGTGCATGTGCTGAGGAGGGATGCAGAGTATATTGTGAAACAGATGCTAAGGATGAAGCCGCCAGGTCACAGGAAAAAAGGAATGCCTAAGATGAGGTTTATGGCTGTGGTGAGAGAGGACATGAAGGTGGATAGTGTGACAGCACAAGATGCAGAGGGCAGGAAGAAATGGAAACAGATGATCTACTGCGGCAACCCCTAATGGGAGCATCCGAAAGGAGAAGAAGAAAAAGACGGTGTAGCTCAACCCTTGTGGACTGTGAACACCATTACCGTGCATCATTCCACAAGTATGTAACCTGTATAGAGGCTGCATCTGGACAGAGTGTTTAGGTGAGTGGTGACTTCATATGTCAGCTTGTATATGATACAGCCAGGGACACTGTCCAGTACCATTGCCACTGTGGTTTGGACTTTGGTAAAGAGATGTGTTAACTAGAGTGTATGTGAATCATCATGTTTTACATTCTTCAGGTCTGGAAATATGGCCCTTGTGTAACGACAGGGTGGTGAAATCCGCATTCAAACTGTCTGACAAGAAATTGGTAATGTCAGTCAGATAAGTGTACTTTGTGACCATTTACATTAACTGTGTCACGATCTGAGATTTCCCCTGTAGATTATAAACAACACTAAAGAAAGCTTTAGTGTTGTCCTTGGAATCCTTGCCATTTTGTATTTTGAAGCTTGCCTTGAATGTTTAATGAGGGCTTGTATTTTCCCAATGATACTGACCAGAGAGGTTATCCCTTCTTGGTATGTAACTTTTTTGGTACAACTTCACCCTTCTATTATATATTTAGTTTATGGCAGGGGTCCATGAGACTAATGCACTTTTACTGTATAAGTGAGAATTTCTTGTGTTTGTGACAGCATGGTCCATGCAACCCTGTAGGTGAACAGTGTGCATTACTAAAGGATTATGCAGCTGGGACAGTGTTAACCTTAGTAATGCAAACCAATGACATATAGCAACAACAGCATCACCCACAGCACAGTGTCAACCCATGTCATACACACACATGCGTACTCAAGTTCCAAAATGTGTGTAGTGCAATGCATACTGGCCACCAATAGAAACTATGTAGTGTAACACTGGCCAATACAGGGCATGTCACCCTCCCATGTGTCCAATATGCATGTACATGCAGACAGTGCACCTCCACCATGTTCACAAATGGACACCTGCAAACGTGTGTTGCACACACCCCACACTTACTGTCCACTGTATAACACATGCTGACACAACTACACACATCAGCCAAGTGGCACATGGGCAAACAAAACACAATTGGAATAAACACTGGTGAAAACAATACAACATTGCTAATTACAGCTTTAATGCATCATGCCTACTCAGCTATACCTTCAAGGATATCATTACACTTTACTGCTGACAACATGCTACACATCCAATCATTGCTATACTTTATTAAAGTCCCACTGTGCATCAGCATCATGTTAGCCTGTTCCTGCATCAATGTTACAGATGACAGGAGGTGGCACAGTTTTCATCATATGCACAGGGTGTGTTGTTGGTCTGAAGAAGGTAGGACACTGAGCCTACCGAAAGCGCTCATTAAACAGTGTTCGGTTGAAGTTATTTCGGTTTCCAACTTTGCTTACAGTGCTACCCGCCTTTTTGTTTTCAATAGTGTGTTGTTGGTTTGCCAGAGGCCTACACTGAGCCATACAATCGACATGTGTATGTGAGTATGTGTGTAAGGGCCATGAGTACTGTTATGGGCCAATGTTGATGTCATGTGTGTGGGTATGTGTTTGCCGTAGGTTTCTGGTTTGTGTGTGTGTCTGCATGCACACAGTTCCACCATGTGGCTGCCATATTTGGGGATTTGTGAGACGGCTACAGACTGTACCTGGCAGGCTTTACAGATCACCATCTCTGGCCACGGATACAGAACCTGTGCCTGTCAGGGGTGCTACAGACAGTATCAGGTACTAATCCAAATTGGGTACTATCCGAAGTGGTTGACAAATGTCCACTGGATCCAGGTCCCTGATGGGACTGGCCAGAGCCATGTGCATGGGGTCTGCTAGGACGGTCTATGGACAGCCCCCCAACACTGCTCGGGCTGGTACTGGCACTACAGGAGGGCTGTGACTTGCTGGCCATCCACGGTGACCTCCAGCTGGCGATGTTGCTAGCATACATCCACGTCCACGTCTCAACCATCCCACACTGTCCTGACACATGGACATGACATTGTGGAGGACATCCAAAGTCTCACCCCAATGTCTATCAATGACATCAGTTTAGTTACGTATGGCACCTGCTAGGTCATGGATACTGTCATTTACAGAGGTGCATTGAGCCCTCTGTGCCCTTAGCCCCTGTTTGGTGTACCGCTCCATTCGTGTCTGTGCCTCCATGGCAGCCTGGAACATGTGTCTGGTAGAAAGAGGTGTGGCACGTCTGCCAGGGGCATGATGACCAGCAGTGTTCTGATGAGAACCCCTGGTCATCTGCCTATGTGGTACCATTCTAGACATCTGGCTATGGCTGCTGTGTCCTGATACATGTGCCATAGATACCATACTGTCCTGGCCAGTGCCAACCATACACTGTCTCTCAGCTAAGGGCAATGGTGATGATGGATGTACATGCAGGATGACTGTGTGCATGGATGGAGTGGAGACTTGTGTACTGTCAATTGGTGGCCCAACAACAGACTCTGACAAATCTGCCTGTGCCTCAACACACCTATTCAAATGATCAATGTCTGTCTCAGTGACATCAGGTTCCTCACCTCGCCACCTGTGAGAGGAAAACAGGAAACACACTTAAGACCTGAACATGACGTCAGACCACATGCACACATGCACACATGCGCACATGCACACATGCACACATGCACACATGTGCACATGTGAACATGCACACATGCACACATGCACACATGCACACACACAAAACTACACTCCTCCCAAAAGCAGACACACACAACACCAGCAATCACAGAACATACACAATAGCAGGTGTTGGTGGGGTACAGTATCACAAGCAAAACAGTCATATCACACATGTCAGCATGCAGGACATATGTTGCTCAACAGCATGCAGTGCAAGTGTAGTCAGTCCTTGTTGCTAACAGTATACATGGCTTTGATGCATGTGTTTGGTTATTAGGTGATGGCCCTCCCCCTGGAACACAATGCCTACATGGACACAACATTGCTGTGCAGGTATTCATAACCCTGTGATGTACTGGGCACCATAACTCACAGGTGTACATACCATTGCTGGATGTGTATCTGTGTGTCAGATAGGTATCCAATGCTGATTACAGCCTCTGCATCTTTAGCAAATAATTGTGGACACATTTTAGCACATGCATGATGAGTATTCACACAACATCATCAGTGGTGCATGGATAATTGAAGGAATACCATTCAGCCACATATCCAATGTACGGTAATTATGGTGAGTGTAGATCATATTGTGGACATGCCAATCTCATCCATGACATGACATGACATGCTAAAACACAACTGCATATATAAACGCTACACATACCCAATATGTGTCATATGACCTAGCCACTCAATAGCATCACAAGACATATATGTGTCAGTTGTGCAAATGGTGATTGGTATGCATACTGTTTAGAGGTGCATATGTGTGCACACATGCATCATTATGGTGTGTAGCAATGACAGCTATGTGTAGTACTGTGGTTACAATAACTGGATGGGGTATAGTACCATAGGCCATCATCATGAAGCATCAGGTGGTCACTCAAGGCTACAAATGTTTCACAAACCAGCACTAATCATGCTGTGCTGGAACTGTACTACCTTGGCTAAATTCACCATTTCACAACCAGTTGTTACGTGAGTTTGTAAGGAGGCCAATAAGGAGCATTTCCTGGCATGAATGTGCAGTGTGTTGCAGAGTGTTTAAATAACCCCAGGATAGGCCTCTACCCCTCAGGTATATTATGTGTAATGTGTGGATGAGATTTTGGATACTGGAGTGTGTCTTTACAGAGGGTTTGGGAATCCTTTATGTGTAGCATGTTAAAATGCTCTGTGTATGACATAGATGTGTATGTTATGTGCATGTTGAGTATCAACTGTGCCTATCCAATGGTCACTACAGTCTAGCCACATTTGTTTGAGATGGTCTGGGTATTGCATGTGTTTGAGGCAGCTAATCACATTAGTGAGATGTGCGTGATCTTACACCAAACATGCACAGCATGCATTATGGGTATGTGTATTACATGTGTACATGGCCTACACCTTAACTATGACATGCACTTTTTATTTACAATAATAAATGTAGAACACACTCACCAGCATCTATCTGCTGCCTTGATGTCACCCCAGAGGTACCTACATAGAGATGTGACAGTTTGTTAGTGGCCACAACTGTGGCATTGCTACTGTGTGTTTGCAATCTTACAGAACAACAACAGTTTACATTCACAGGGCTACAGATTATGTTCCAAATGATCAATATTGCACAACAACAGGCTCCACATCTTTGAATGACACACTCCACATCTTACATATGCATGATCTACCAATACAGATAACAGTAGTCTACAGATATGCCATGTTACCTGCATGCTCCATGTGTGCTTGCTGGGTGGCTCCAACCTCCATCATGGAGTATGTCTGCTGCTGTTGTTGTTGGGCAGGTGCCTCCAGGCTCATGAGCAGCTCCTCCACTCTGGTGAGGGGGGATGGATATTAACACCACCCCCTGTTGCAAGCTGTTGTCTATGCACATCAGCTACATGCTGACGGACATGTCTGAGAAGATCACTGCAGTGGTGGTATACCTGCTTATATGTCCGGTTATGGAGGCCTACCTCATTGACCCTGCAGACAAGATCTTGCCACATTGCAGTACGCTCCTGCTGGTCCTGGCTAGTTCATGAAAACATGAGACGGTAGTGCTGAATCATACTGCTAGTAATGATATCATCTTCAGCACTACTGTAACTTGGGTTCCTGTGGTGGGCCATGATACCTGGAAGACATAAATACAAAAATATGTCTGAGCAAGTCATATGGCACATTTAACATTATACAGTATAGATATCACTGAACTGCCATATATAGCAACCTATAAGCTAACCTGGAGTGAAACACTGTAACTGCCACTTATCACTGCTCACCCCACAACTGCTTGAAAGTGCCTTACTCACTCTCTGTCTAATGAACCATGTTCTGCACAGCAACAAAAGAAAATCACTATATACGACTATACAAGAGTACCTGGCACACTGTATGCAACACGATGCACCACCTAGCCACAGCAGATATACAACAAGCTGATGTGTAAAGAAATATATCAGCCATCACAATAAGTGCAAGGTCCAGTAAATGTATTACTATTATACCACACAATTGTTAATGCCAAACCCATGGCCAAAATATAAGCAGAATTGGGAATATATGTCACATACTGCTGTAGTACACTATGAATGTTGCTAGATACACAGTTATAAGTATTACCACACATATGTCAAAGGACATGTTACAGACATTCCCACACACACATCAGACATAATTACAGGACACAAAGATATGACAACCCAGATAAGCTTTCAGTGTGCACTATACAGTACTGTGTGCAGTACTTACACAACCTTAATCTTGAGAAATGTAATCTGTGAAGAATACAGGGACCACACAAAACAGTGGATGCAAGCAATGTGGACATACACCATACTTTGCTGTACAGGCCCAGAGCTTCAATTAGTACTATAGTACACACAGGATTTGCATTCAACATCGGTACCAATCAATAATCATAAATGTAGTGCTTTAGCCTCCAGTGACACACCCTAGTTAAAACCAAGGGACTTAATCACACTGTATGCAATAGCACTTGTTCTGCCTAGCAACAGAATACACAGCTTTTGCTAGGATCAAAGCAGGGACCCATAATACCATAACATAAACAGTTTCCCACTAAGCTATCCCACAGATACATATCTTTGATGTATTCACAAACATATTGACCATCACAGTCAGTCAACAGTACAGAGAATCTATTGCAACAAGTAGATGTAGGTGTGTATGAGTATATATAATGTATATATATATATATATATATATATATGTGTGTGTGTGTATAAATATATATATATATATATATATATATATATATATATATATATATATATACTGCGGTGGTGGTGCTGCGGTAGCATTGTCGCCTCACAGTTAGACGTTCCCCGTTCGATTCTTAGTTAGAGCATCTTCTGTGTGTCGACATGCATGAACGGGCATTCCTTGTTGAAGGTTGTGAGTTAGGCCCGGCAAGCCAGCACGTAAAACTCTACTGGCAATCATTAGCAGACCGGAGTTCCGCTGTGGCGACCCCTAACCGGGAAAAACCGAAAGACACACAAAAAATATATATATATATATATATATATATATATATATATATATATATATATATATATATATATATATATATATACATATACATTCATTTCTCTACATATACATATATATATATATATATATATATATATATATATATATATATATATATATATATATATATATAGGCACATATACATTTCACCTTTCATAGTGAGAATATCAATTATACAAAGGATGTAAGGTGTACAGTAATGTAATAAAATCGCACAGTCTTGGGCTAAATGCATTGAAGGTATTCACAGCCCAGGTAGCTTTAGCAGGCCTTACTGGCTTCAACATTGCAAACTGAACAAACCACCCACAATGTTTAACCACCACATGTCATATACCAACACTGTATGCTGTCTTGTTTTTCACACACTATAACCTACATACAAATATGTGCATACTAACCTTCACCAACATATATATCTCCCCCCTTTGCAAACAGTTGCAATGCGTCCCCTGCTCTATGCACATATACAGATGTGAATATATATGAAACATATATATTTCTCCGTATGTGTGTGGCATACACACACATGGTCCACACTGTTGCAAGTCCCTGGACCTCACAGCTGAACTGTTGGGCCTTGCTGCAACACAAACAGGTGTCACATATGAACACAGACTAACATTAGGGGGGTATACATGGCAACAAATGCTAGATAGGTATACTAGACTGCTACAGCAGTTTCCAACGCTAAGCTCCACTTTAATATGACTATCATGCATGTGTTGTTCTGTCACACCCATGTTTATATAATGTCAGCGCTAATCCCCCCAACAGCCATTGGCCACACTACTGTACAGAACACAGGTAACATGGATCAGATCTTTGACATTTAATGCTGAGCTACACATTTCACAGGTATGTCCCACTGCCCACAGGTGCACACAGTATTGTCCATAGCAGTAGTTAAGCAGAACATCTGTGCATAAAGAAGTACTGCTGCCACGTATGAATGTTTCGCATTATGTAGACTATTCTTCATTAACATCTACTACATGCCAGTAAATACATATGTGTCACATACCTTTCCTTTGTATAATTTGGTAATATTTATTTTTCCTTCTCTCTCTCTCTCTCTCTCTGTCTCTCTCTCTGTCAGTCTCTGCAATAGAGTGATTGAGTTTGTTGGCAGAGATTGCAGCCTGCTTTTGTAGAAATTTGCACATGAGCATGTGATGGCCTCTGCACCAATTAGTGCAACCATTTGCTAATTGCATGCAGCCTGCTGTGTAGTAATTGCAGTAATCACTGTCATAGCAACCCTGTACTATAAATTGCTGACTCATGTAGGTGCGGCCCTTTCAGTTTTCCAAGATGGAGATCATCCTTGTTTGGTGTGGACATCATTGTTTTAGACAGAAGGTTGGTATAGTTCTTATATCAGAAGCCAGTGGTGTAGCCAGAGGTTTACATTTTGTACTCAGACCTAATGTTGCTGCTTCCAGTATCCACTTGTCAGTGTAGAAATGTACTCACCCTTCAAAATGCTACCCCAAGATACATGGAAAGATGTACTTTCTTTTCAACTGTTACAACTAACTGCCATACAAAGCTAGTTATAGAGATGTATTTCTTTGGCACGAGAATTGTTTGTGAACTGCTATACTGTGAATATTCATTTACTCAGTTCTAAACAGTTTGTGCTTTTTTAGTGTTGACATTAGCACAAGCTGCTCAGAAAAACTGGACACATTTCAGTACAGTGAGAATGCTTACCTGCATCCTTGGTAGACCCTGCACACACAGGTATATTCTACATTTGGGTTGGGTTGCAGAAGTATAGAGATCGTAAGTAGTACTGCGTGGATTTTATCTTGCTGGACTTACAGGGTTGCTGTGTACATGTTAGTTTATCAAGGCAAGTAGTCTGTCTGCGTAACTCCCAACTGTGGACCTATCCACATGATAGCCATAGAAAAGCCTGTTATTTTTTGTCTGTGCACCACACAGGTCTTTTCAGCAATAGAGCAATGACATTCTTACAGTTGGTTGCTACCAGTACATGGCTACATCCATGAGTATTTCAGTGTTGTATTCCTACATAAGGGTATGCTTCCGAAACTCCTTCTAAAAAAGCTATTTGCACAGTGTGTAACAGCAGAAAGGCTAATATGTCTCTGTGTTTCTGCCTCTGCCAGACCTCTCAACCAGTCAGGTACATATTTGAACAGACTTAGGGAAAAGTCAAGAAAAAGTCAGGGACAATCAGGGACACCTTTAAAATATTAGTGCCATTAAGTTGAAACATTGAGAGAATCAGAGCATATGAATTAATACACCTTTTCTGAAGTAAAAGAAGTGTCTAACAATTAATTATTGTCATTATTCATTAAGTGTAATTCACCACCTTTCTGCCCAATTTGAGTAGTTTTAGGAGGGATTCAGAGGGACAGAGCTAAAATTTGTGTCAAAATCAGGGACATCCCTGAAAATTAGGGACAGTTGAGAGGTATGGCCTCTGCCCTCAGCATATATGCAAGTGTTTGACCTGCTGTGATACTGTGTGGGGTTGTAAAGTGATGGTGTAACATTATTTCCTGCTAGAATGGCTGCTTCTCTTATCACAGTCATGTAATGTAATCCCACAACAACTGTTGGTGAACATCCACAGAACAAGTTGTGTGGTATGGTATTCCTAAGTTTCCTTTACATTCACTCATTCTGATGCATGATATAATTATTTAAGCACCAACTTGATGTATATCTCCTGTGGCTTAGTGGTACTTCATGTTGTGTAGTGTGTGCAAGGTCCGGGGTTCAAGGCTTACAGAGGTGTTTTATTTTGTTCCTGAGCAGAACAACGGCCCTTACAGACAGAGTGACTAAGGCACTTTTAAGCAGTTGTAAGCAAGTTTGTGCAGGTTTGTGCAATGCTTACCATTGCTTAGCCAAGTGCAAACAAGCGCAAACCAGCGCAAACCCACTCACTACTGCTTAATAGTGCTTACTCCCGCTCACCCCCGCCCTAATTTCTTTGAAAGAAAAGAAAAATGGTGAGATAGGAAAGTGGTGAAAAAGGGGCACAAAGAGGGAAAGACAGTATGGAAAATAGCTAGGGATGTGCAGGACGGCTGTAGGGAAGTCCATAGCTGCCCATTTCTTCAACAGCAACAGCTGTGCATATGCAATAAATTTGGAGGTAGATATGAACCCTTCAACCCCTGAGAGAGGGGTGAGGACAACAAAGTATGTTGTAATGCCAATTAAATAACATTTCATGTGTCCAGTGGACATGTGTGCAAAATGGGCAGCTATTTATGGGGCATAATTTTTTTTTTTGGGAGCAGATTGCCCTTTTTTTTTCAGGTGAGAGTGGAATGTGGGGTAGGGGAAGTAGGTATATTTGGGGAGGTAGGTTGGGGAGGTAGACAAGACAAACAAGATTCATACAGGGGTGGTATATGACACATGTGGTGGGTGATCACTTTTGGCAGGGAGGGATGTTTGGAAATCGCAAGCCCATAAGCCCACAGATGGAAACAGTGGGACTGAGGTCCCCACCCATGGGAAGTCACCACTGCTCCTTCATGGCCCAGAGGGTGGCTGTGCTGGGGGCTGTGTAGGAGGGGCAGGCTGACCTGGGAATTGTGCCACTTGGGCCTCAAGCTGGCGTAGAGGTTCTGCAACAGAACATTCAATCTCTCTACGCACCACAGCCAGGACCGTTCGAAGGGTGATAGGTGGCCCTCCACCCATGCTTGCATGGGGGGGAGAGCCCCATCCCCTGCAGTGCTTCCACCCAAAGGTGGCACAGGGATAACGTAGGAGGAGGTCCCAGGCTGGGCACCAGATCTCCTGGTGCCAGGTGCCATGGCCAGCTGAGGTGGGACAGGTGGGTCAGCTAGGACCGGCCTTCCCATACGAACTATGTTTTGGAGAGTTTAATAAAGATATGGGTTAGTAACAGTCAACAGCATTCCCAATTAGTTATAACAGCATGCAGAAGTATTCCCATTAAACCAACACACCAGATTTTCAACAGTTGAAAAGCAAGCATAACACATGCATATATATAGAACAATAGTGGACATTACAACAGCATGGAGGTTGAATTGATGGCAACAGGCCACCAATATTGTGGTATTTTAACAGGGCACATACATAGAAATAAATGCAAATATTTATAAACCAGTAGGACATATGTCCCAACAAATGTTTTGAGATTAGACATACCAATTGAGGTGTGGAATTGCATTTTTATGCACATACATTAGGGTGGGAAAAGATAGCTCAATTAACAACTTGTATATCCTTCTAGTTTTCACTACATTCCTATTAACTGCAGTTATTTGTCCCTTGCATGGATTATTACACTACCCAATGTCCTTATATTGTGCAATTGGATTTTGCTAGATCATTATATACATGAGCTGTATCTTACATACAGACTGTCCAAGATGCAGATGTTACTGCAACATATTTTGAGAGTTGTTCACACACACTACTGCTAAGATGGTACACTGACAGATCTACTTTCATATAATTATCTAGATATGTTCAGGTGAAAGTATCAGTTATATGTTAACAGCTCCCTACATTTCTAGCAGCACACTGACATTTCTGGGGAACACAATACCAAGCTACTCATGTGCCAGATTAACCTGTGCATGCTGGCCATGAACCAACAGTTGAGGGCTGTACATATGCATACAAGCTACTGGCACTCCCTTCATTCACGTTATACGGGCCTACCCAAGTGTGGGTTAACACTGCTTAATACAACACTACTATTTGTAGAATGCAACAGTAGAACAACATATCAAAGAAAATGACACAGATGCACTCCATGAATCATACATTTATTAAAGGATTATTACACCTTTATTTATTGGGTTAAAAGACTTTTTGAAGGCTCTCTCATTTATTTTATATAACAGTACATGCAGAATAATTAATAACCTGCCTCATGACTCAGCCTTTGCAGCCTATCATCATGCACTTGCTGGTTCATAGCCTGGTCACCTGCAGCTGTGAAGTAAATGCAGTGATACTGAGACATATCTATCCATAGTATAGACAAGCATAGCAATTCTTAACTACTTAATACAATGGCTACTTACTCAGTACTGGGGCATTAGGCATCACACAGGATTCCTGTATCCCCTGGTCCAGTTGATCCTCCCTACATCACTTCAGGTCAGAATAATGGTGCCTGACCCACTCACCAATCTGAGGAACACCAGTGACACTGGTGAGATCACGAGCAAGACTGTTCCAGGCCTCCGTTTTATATTCGGTACCCTGGTACTGGCCACAGAGGAGTCTTTCCTCATGATTGTGGACAAGGAGCCAAACCATAATTTTGGACTCCTGGATGCCCCAGCGTTGCGCTCTAAATTGAGTGCCTTCACCAACACCAGCCATGCTGACTGCAGAAGGAAGCTACAACCAGTTATGGCAAGTATTCCCACCTGTGGAGCTTAAATATGCCTCATTTCCTGCACTTATTTGTTATTGGCCAGTTTTGGAAAAACTCAGCTGTAGGCACGCCTGCTTAGCTGATGTTGGCAATGTTTAAAATTCCTTTGATCAATATGTGTCTGTTGAAAGTGCATGTTTGTAAAATGCTGTCATGGCGGAGTGGTTACGTACTGTGACTATAGTGCACAGTATCCTGAGTTTGAGCCCTGTCACTGCTTTTTATTTTCCTGCTGGGCAGACCTGACTGGTTAAGGAATAGTAAAGCAGGTGTGAGCGTGTTTACCTGACTTTGCTCAACTTTGCCCGACTTTGCCCAACAATGCCTGATGTTGCGCTGGTTAGCGAGGTGTGCAGCTACATACAAATACATTGCGGTTGCACTGGTTAGCGCAGTGCACAGCTACGAGCAAATACATTGCAGCTTCACTGATTAGCGTGGTGCACAGCTACGCGCAGTTGGATTTAAATATGCTCAATAATGGTAAAATGTGCTTAGCAGTGCTTTATACTGCTTAAAATAGGGTACTCATGCCTCAGAATGCATAACCATTTCACCTTCATAAATATATATATATATATATATATATATATATATATATATATATATATATAATTCGTTCACTACTACATTTAACATTTCAACGCTTTTTATTAAACTTATACATAAAAAATGTCAGGAAATATTTTTGTATACAGATTTCCCACAGAAAATGGAACATGCAGTAGTGGGACTCGAACCGGGAATGCCTCCTCTTTGTGCGAAGGCTCTAACCACTACGTTATCGCTTTGTTGCTTAATTTGCATATATTTTTCTTATTATCCTCTTCTGGTGTCTAAGCTACTAACTGTAGCTAAGCAATGGGCAAACCCGCGCAAACCCACGCAACTACGGGCAGCTATATTGGAAGAAAAAAATTATTTTTATTTTTAAATTTGTAAGTTGTTTAACATATGGGGGAGTGTAGTTTTACATTGTGCACATGTGAGCAGACTCACTCATGTAACTGGAAATTGCGGCATTTCTTCATTGCATGGGCATGGATTTTTAGACTGCTCGGCAGTCCGACACGCCCCCTACACTAATCCACGCTCCGTGTAAGCTTTAGAGTTGAGGCAGCGCACCCTCATTAATATGCATGGGGAGCTGCCATCATACTCTTACATTGGCGCTTCCGTGTAAGACTTATCTAGTCTTACATGGAAGATTAGTAAATCCGGGATAGACATTTTTTTCAGTGATGAAAAATCATCTTTTTAAAGTTTATTTTAATAACATCTTCATGAATTAACATATTCAAGAACTGTTTCTCAAACTAAATAATTAACATTGACATAGCTTTTATAGTTTATGTATACAGGTGTATGATATTTCATCAAAATGTAATAACACCAAACCACAAATGGACAAACTCAAATGTGTGATCCACAAAATATTGAAAACAATATGTAAAAAAGAAATTATTTATTTTTGCTGGAGGCAAACCCCTCTTCATCCCCATGAGGAGGTCTGCACTCCCCCACACCCCTACTAAATAGAAGTGCCACACCAAGATC
This sequence comes from Protopterus annectens, assembly GCF_019279795.1. Classification (NCBI taxonomy): domain Eukaryota; kingdom Metazoa; phylum Chordata; order Ceratodontiformes; family Protopteridae; genus Protopterus; species Protopterus annectens. The sequence goes on along the minus strand of NC_056744.1, from coordinate 1,046,314,260 downwards.
ACACTACAGTTGGGAAAGGGCAAATTTCCCACTTTCCACTGTACCACGATCTTACTCAGGAAAAGCCAGTAAAGTGCAATCAGCTGATTTTCTGTCAGCTATATTGGCTTTTCCTTACTATGGTAAAATTATATTATACTGACATGTCTGTATCCCATATCCATCTATCTATCTATCTATCTATCTATCTATCTATCTATCTATCTATCTATCTATCTATCTATCTATCTATCCATCTCTCTCTCTCTCTCTCTCTCTCTATATATATATATATATATATATATATATATATATATATATATATATATATATATGTATGTATATATGTACATACATGCATACACATGCACATACAGGCACTTAAATTTAAATATAGATGTACAGCTATCCGTCAAAATATAACCTACCAAACACAACTTGTTCATCATGAACCAAATGGAAAAAAAAGCATAACACTTTAAAATATGTTTTTTGCAGGGAGGCAAATCCCCCTGCACCTCTCCCACCCCTTATAAGCTCTACTAATAATATATACCAAATCCACGATTCCAAGATACTGGGGAAAGTGCAAAATCCCTGATTCCCCACTGTATCACAATCTTCATTGCTAAAAAGCCAGTACATATATTAAGCTGATTGGCTTTCAGTCTGCTGTTTCAGCTTTTTGTGTGTTCAACAACCATAGTGTTTGACTGATTGTCTGACTTTTATATTTATATATATATATATATATATATATATATATATATGTATATATATATATATATATATATATATATATATATATGTGTGTGTGTGGGTCCCCTTCTAAAGACCGAACCGCCGATCCCCCGACACAGAAATCACCGACACCAGATAACCGACAGGTACGTATACCGATAGGGTGATTCGCCGACAGCGGAAAGACCGACAAGGGTAATGTGTGATCGCGACCAGGTAAGTGTGCGACAGTGACGGAGGTAGGAGCGGTCAGGTAAGTGAGTTAGGGTTAGGGTGCAGGTAGGTGAAGTGTGCGTTAGTGTCGGAGCTTGGGCTAGGGGTGGGTAAGTGAGTTAGGGTTAGGGTGCAGGTAGGTGAAGTGTGCGATAGTGTCGGACCTTAGGGTTAGGGTTTGGGTCAGGGCTAGTGTGTATGCTATGTAGTGTAGTGTGTTGTTTACGTTCCGTGTGTCGGTGTTATGGTGTTCGGTGTTTCGCGTTGTCGGGTTTGTGTGTTGTCGGTTTTCTGGCGTCGGTGATCTCTGTGTCGGGGAATCGTTGGTTCGGTCTTTAGAAGTAGACCCATGTGTATATATATATATATATATATATATATATATATATATATGTGTGTGTGTGTGTGTGTGTGTGTGTGTGTGTGTCTGTATGTGGTTCTCATCTATATGTGTGTGTATGTGTGTGTGTGTGTGTGTACATATATGCATATACATATACAGTATGTATGTATATATGATTTGTTTTCCTTTCCATGAATTTTCAGCATCTCATAGGTTTTGTGAGCTAGCTTAAGAGATCAAAGTTTTAAATATTTACAGGGTTTTCATGTAGGAGGTCGCAGTACTGCTGAGAGTGGTAATTTGCCTCAACCTCAATGTTTTGTAATTGGCATATATAGCTTGTACTCCTGCATAATTTTTTTTTGATAATTTTGAGTTTTGGTCATTCAGGTCTTCAAAGAAAGATGATAGATCATATATACACACACACACACATACACACACACACACACACACACACACACACACACACACACACACACACACTTTATTATCAGCTTTGGAGTCAATTTAGAAATAAGTTCAATTTTCTTTCCATATAATATACTGCTCCAATTGAAAAGTAATTAATAGATTCTGTTTTTTTTTATTTATATTTTGCAACAGTTTGAAAAATAATGAGCTGCATACTAAGCAGCTGCTGCACAGAAGTGCAGATTGTTCAGTTAATCTCTTTACCATCTTACAGCTCATCTTGTTAATAGTCAGAGTAGTAATTAAAAGGTCACCTCAACTAATCAAGGATATTGCCAGAATCAAATAATATATCTTTTTATAGTTTAAATCAAAGAAAATAAGTATATCCATTTTATAGCTCCTTCTAGATAAAAGAGTGTCTCAGAAATACTCCAAATGATCTATAACTTGTGATTGCAAAGTCTTTTAATAACAAACTAATTCACTTGACTTTGTATGCAATAGCAAATGAAGCAAAAATGTTGAAATAATGCATTTGATAATGAGTGACTCTCTCTCCACTGTCATTTAAGTGTGTGTATCTGGATACACTTTCAGTAAGAAGAAATGTTTTGGTATCCTGCTAAAGAAATAGAACTTATGCCATACCGAATAAAGTTAAGCTTTTATAAACTTCTTACAAGAAGGCTTATGAAGATACAATTATTGATCTCAGAAAAAAAAATCACATTAAATGCTGTTGTGCTATGACTAATGCAAGGAGCTTACTGCTTTTTGCTTCAGAAAAACTTGAGACAGACTTAAATGTTTTTTTTTGGTTATTGTAATGGTCCACCATTGGACCAGTAATCAAGGACCCTCAATCCTCACTACTGGCAACAGTGGAGGACGTACATGGGGAGGATGACAAGGTACACACACAGTATTTTCAGATTCTGCTCTCTGCATCAAGTGCAATTTCCCTTAAGAGCACACAGAGACCACAGTCAGTCTCCCTCTTTCTCCAGATCCCCAGTAAGATTCCACACTGGCACAGCTATAGAGTTGAGATCTCAACTGAGTGGCCAAGCCAAGATCTCCAGTACCGTCTTTGTCCAACCAGTGCTTTGTGTTCCTGCCCAAGTAGCTGACACATACACTCTTTGAGGTTTGATTTATGCAAACTCACACACCTGAGAATGGCTGGTACATGTTTACGAGCTTTGCTCCCTTTTTCCCAGACTATAAGGTAGTTATCACTACCACCAGCCAACTGCTTATTGCCCTTAACAAAGGGTGTCCAATCTTACTGTATAATATTAATATTAATATTAATAGTAATAGAAATGGTAACTTGACCAAGAGCAAGGCTATTAGGAGTGGCCCGCACAGTATCACCAAATAAATATGCAGGTACTCTCAGAACTTAAAAATCTCTACACAGATCAGCCACAATGAAAGGTTTAAATATATTTAATAATAAATAATAAAAGAACAAGAAAATACTAAATATGTTTTCAGAGTGACATCAGAGTTCAAAACCACAGGGAATATTTAAAACAACATTGCAGAACTGTCTCAAATAAATAAAGACAAATATCTAAACTAAGTGTTGCTATATTCCTGACTATATGTAAATATATCTATAAGAATTATACTATACCCTAGTTAACTTACTTAATAAGAGCAAGGCCGATGTGGTGAATGGTTCTTAGTGTTGTTGTTGTCAGGTCCAATACAGAATACAGAATGGTGTGTCTCTCTAAGAGACCTCTCAAATTAATATCTCAAATATTACTGCTGCGATAGCTTGCAGAATATAATTTCTTGTCATCTGATTCTATACCAGGTGAAATCCCCCACTGCTGGAAGCTGGTAGTATTTATCATCTACCTGTGAAAATACATAGACCTCAGATCTTTGGCAGATATTGGAAGTCATAAAACAATTGCATTCCTTCATATTCAAAACTAGTAATTATTTTACCTTAAAGACAATACAGAGAATTCCCTATTATAGACACTCTGTCTATTGCTGTCACAAAGTAATTTAATTTCAGCTATTTTTCTGAAGTTAACCTCCTGTATTCCAGTTTCCACTATTAAAATATATACATTTAAACAGTTATAATAGTGCATGTACATTTCTATTCTATTCCAGGAGGGCACGCTGTAGTTACATTTTAAGCACAAGCACTTTATAAAATATATTTTCAACACACATGTCTGTGCAAACCTAGTTTGATATACACATGGCATACAGTTCCAATACATTTGTAACACAAACATCATATATAAATCATGTTGATATTCACAAATGACATATACTGTAATTATTTACAAAATTCCAGATAGCTGTGGTGGCAGTATCTCCTTTTGTGACAGTTATGAACATGGAGGCCATTGACTAAGCATAGAGTCAGACTATAAGAAACAGAATGGATTTGCTATGAATACAATATAAAACCGATGTCAAGTAATACAAACATCCTCAGATAAGAGTCACTGAAAAAAAAAATGGTCACATCTGTGCAATATCAAAATCATTGTGTAATACCTCAGTAATTCATAAACAGTGAAATAAGAGAATACACCAAAACACTATATGCTTGTGCAATATAATTCAGTGTACCATGCAGTAATGTTAATGAGGTATACTAAAATACAAATAAAAGCATCACAAATTATTTATGGTAGTAATGAGAAATGGGGAACATCATAATATTATGATATGCACACACGGGCATCTGCAAAAATCTTAATGAAGCAGCACACTTGGACCAGCAATGGCAGACAGGAGAAAGACACTACAAGTAGGTTACATACATTTTGTCAGACTGCACTGCTGCTAGCAGCTCTGTGTCAGCCAGATCCCTATTAAGCTAAGTAAACAAAAGCTCCTTCAGTGGTACCAGGAGGAAAGAGCAATCCCAGGCACAGTTAATAACATCAGCTACATTGGCATTAATGACAGCTAGTTAGCATGGCTGGCCCGGGTCTACTTCACAATGTCAAAAACCGACAATATCGAAGCTGATATTGTCGGCACCACAACATCGAAAGCTCCGATCATTGTGCAGGTAAACGGAAATCTCCATAGGGGGAGACTTCCATTTACCTCAATGTAATGTGGTCTCAGAGTTGGAATATTTAAGTAGGGGGGGGTGTGGGGGGTGCCGGGGGGCTTGCCCCATTGCCTACATTAGTTAGTTTTTATTTTTGTTTGTTTTGTTTTTTTTAAACATTATTTGATGTTTTACTACATCGATCACTAGAGGTCGATCTTTAGTGATTCGATGTAATAAGATTTCGATTACATGATATAGACGTGGCTGGCCCATCCCTTGAAGGCCAAGACTTCAATGACACTCTGTATTATAGTCACGGGTATCATACTAGTCACATGCCAATTATTTGAAATGGGACCAATACACATACACATTGTGACACATGGAAAAGTGAATCATGTTTCCTGATATCCCAGAGAACAATGAACTACCCTACAAGTACTCTGCAGTGTATCAGGTCTGCCTGTGGTGTTAGGTAAAACAACCAGGTCTATGTTTAGCTGTTGAATGACATTTACATCGAATGGCTAAACACAGAACCCTACCAGCGAACATTTATTTCAGCAAATGGGAAATTAACTAGCTGGCTATCTCTTCACCATCTGCCCTTTTCCCCACTGTAGTGCTGTCTTGGAGTTGGTATATATAGTTGGGGAGGTTTGAAGAACAAAGCTCCCCACATTGGGTGGTGTGGGGTGGTAAAGCCCCCGACCTATGTTCATAGGTTCATAGGTTCATAGGTTTATACTAGGCTATCTGCCCTAAGGCATTTATAAGCCTAGCCCAAATTTTTGTGGCTTACGCCACCCCTTATATGAAAAAATACTGTGCCCATTAGTTTGTTGTGCCTCTGTCCAGCAGTGACACAGAGATGATTCCCGGGGTAAACCTACGATCTCCCATCCACAGGTCTAGATTTCTCTTGAACAGAGTCAGCGAGGTGCTCTGCCTCACATGGACCGGGATTTTATTCCACAGCATAGGGAGTCTCTGAGTGATAAATCTATCCCTCCAGCACGTCCTATTTATATCCGTGCTAAGGTTTAAGTCGCTTGCTTTAGTGGTTTTGGTGGATTTGGATTTTTTGAGGTGGAGCATGTCCATTAATTCCGGGTTGGACATGGCCTTGTATGTCAGGCACATGTCACCTCTGAGCAGACGGTATGCGACTGAATAGAGCTGGAGTTTCTTCAATCTGGCAGCATATGACAGATTTTGGAGTCCCTTTATCCTTTTGGTGAGGAACTTTTGGGGTCTCTCCAATTGCTGCAGATGTCGGGTGAGATAAATCCCGAATGGGGCATTGTACTCGATCATTGGTCTGATAAGTGAAGAGTACAGGGGAACAATAACCTCACTAGATCTGGATGTGAATCCCTTCATGATCAGGTGGGCAATGTAGAAGGTCTTTCTAACCACTTTAGCAATGTGAGTGTCAAAAGAAAGGCCACTGTCAACCTGGGTCCCCAGGTCCCTGATAACCTCTTCTGTGCTTAGTGGATTGCCACCTATATGGTAGCTTGGGGTTACCTTGTTTTTCCCGAAGGGTATGACTATACATTTATTGGCGTTTAACTTCAGGCCATGTCTCTGGCACCAGCTATCTGTTTCCGTGAGTCCCTTCTGAAGGATATCCGTGTCGATGCACTTTCCACTATGGCGCCCAGTTTGCAGTCGCCTGCAAACTTTGTCAGCCAAAGTCCTCCTATGCTGGCCTGTACTTCTGAGAAGTAGATGCCAAACAATAGGGGGCCAAGGACCGAGCCCTGTGGGACACCACTTGTGACCGGCTTGGAGTCTGACACAGCGCCAGCAACTCTAACCCTGTGGGTTCTGTCCTTAAGCCAGTTTGCAACCCATCTTGTGACATATGGGTTTACATTTAAGCTGGTAAGTTTTTCTACAATACCCGAGTGGGGTATTGTGTTGAAAGCCTTTTTAAGGTCAAGGTAGGCTGTATGGACTGCCTTTCCCTCATCAATGGCCTTGGTGACTGTTTCGAAGAAGTCGACCAAGTTCAAAAGGCATGATCTTCCCTTGACAAAGCCAAACTGGGTAGGGTCCAATGTCTGCAAGTCCCCTATATCTTTGTTTATGAGCTCCATTATGATCCTCTCCATAGCTTTGCAGACTAGACTTGTTAAGCTTATGGGGCGGTAATTACCAGGGTCTGTAGAGGCGCCGCCTTTGTGGAGTGGGACTACAGTTGCCGTACGCCACTCCTTGGGCACGTATCCTATGGTAAGGCTGAGATTAAACAGCTGCCTTATGTGTGGGTTTAATTCCTCATTTAGCTCGTGTAGCACACAGCCGGGGACACCATCCGGTCCCATTGATGCTGTGTTTTCAGCTTTAGAGAGTGCAGCTTTCACCTGCGCATTTGAGATGTCCGGGAGGCTACACTCTGCTGGGATAGTTAGCTCTCCTTTAGGGGGGGAGAGGGGGGTGAAGTTTGCACTGAACCTGTCTGCCAGTATGTTGGCAATGTCTGTGGGTTCAGTGATTTTTGTATCATTTTGGACTAATTCTGAGCATATCTGGGAGTTTCCACCCAGGTTCCTAACATAGCTGAAAAAGGCCTTATGATTGTCCTTTGAATCCATGGCAATTTTTCTCTCAAAATTGGCCTTAGTTGATTTTATGAGTGCTCGTATTTTTTACTAATAATGATCAGGGGTGACTTCCCTTTTATGGATTTTGTTCTATCATGTAATAGCTTTCTCCTCTTATTGTAAAGTTTGTTAATGGCTGGGGTCCACCAGACTGGATGTTTGCCCTTTGTGGAAAGAGTCTTGGTTTTATTTGGGATTGCCTGATCCATGCAGTCCTGGAGGTGTTCATAGAAGGCATTTGTAAGGGCTTCCGCAGCTTGGGTTGTGGTTTCCACTGGCTCAGGGGCCTTGAAGGATACCACACCAGTCTTGAGTAGTGTGAAGTTTGCTTTAGAGAAGTTCTTCACTATGGTCTTTTTGTTTGGGGTGGGGCGGATGTGGATTTCCAGTGAGATTAGTTTATGATCAGATCTCACCAATGAGGGATATACTTCCGGTGTGGAGCATTTTGTCCCCATGTTTGTGACAATGAGATCTAGTATATTTTCTCCTCTCGTGGGAACAGTGACTAGCTGTTCCATGGCATTTGAATTTATGAACTCCAGGAACCGTTGGGCTAGAAAGTTAGGGCTTGAGTAATGTTCCCAGTCTATATTCGGGTAGATGTTGGTTTGGAATACTGTGTTGTGTGAGATGGCGAAGTGTAGGCTAACTACTTACTTTCCCTGTCAAAAAAAATCAATATTCACTGAATGAACCTTCATTGTATAGTGTTCAATGTTTAGCCATTTGATGCAAATGTCATTCGACAGTTAAACATAGATCCACAACAACCTGATCCTATATAGTAGTAGTCAATATTTCATGAGTATCTGAGAAGTGTTTTCATAGAAATAGCAAAAGTGTTACCTCTGTTATCATCCCATCTTTGAATAACTATAACTGCATCATTGTTAATATCATCAGAAAACATGCTGGGTGTACCAGTGATGCTCACATCTGACAAGATCTCATAAGATGCACACAGTGCAGCAAAGACACAGCTGTGTCACATCTCAACAATGAGCACAACTTACTTATGCGTAGGAGTTGGAGCATGTGTTTCTAATAGCTGGTTGATGTTCAACATGTTGGGTGTCATCTTTTGCAAGCTTGGGTTTATCATCCCAGTGAAAGTCTGACATACTATAGCATGTAGCAAATGTCAAACATTGAGAGTACCCATCTAAGTCCAAGGTTCTCAAGAAACAGCCCTACCCTGTAGACTGGCATCCATACATGCTGGTGAGGCGCTGTTATTAAACCTCCATGCCATAATCATACTGTTGGTACATTTGATCTTATGTGATGCATCTCTATGACAAATAAATGGCATATGGACATAAGGAAAACACTTACATTAGATGTACAATACTATGAGCTGCAGAACGTGCATCTGACATACCCATGATATACCAGACATCACACTAGCATCAATATGTCATTGGCAGACAACAATCTCATTAATGCCTGCTAAACATCAAGGAAACAATAAAAAGAGATATGATAACCATTTGTATGCCGAGCAATGTCAACACAGTTCAGCACTAGAAATACCTAAACAAATGTACAGATTATATCTAGGCTTCCAACCAAGAGCATGCATATGCTGGGATGCAAAGATATATATAATACATTCACAAGTGGCAATAAAAATGTACAAAACAGGCAGTGCTTTCTCCCATACATGGGATTCCCATCTCCACACACAACATTATTAGCCCCATTAACTTTCTTTCATGATGACCAGTGCATATTACAACAAGCTGCTGATCCATATCCACATGGCTAATTACACAAATAAGGATTGAACAGCAGCTATGGACAATGTAGGTGCTACATAAGGCCCATGTGTTTATAGCTTGGGAAATTATATGCTTTCAAAGGTACAGTGTACCGTTAATAAAGGATGCACACATTTATGCCACTGCATGCACAAAATGTTCTATAATAAAGCTTGTACACATGCAAGGCTGCTGCAGTAAAGGTGGATGATTAAACAACATCTGTAATTGCTGCTCAACATTTATACATAACCACTTGTGCCCCTGCAGTGATTTTTTTTGTATAGAAAGTGAAGTATATGTGACATACAGACCTGAAAGTGTAAATGAAAAATGCCATCAACAATACTGATTGCAGCATATAACTCAGCCATTGACAGATGTATAAATAAATTCTCATAAGATTGCTATATCTTTATATCTCAGATGTTAATGACATTAAGTACAAGTTAACAAATGAGATTGCATCAGAGAACCATACAAGACTATATTATATAATCTGGAGTTCCACACGGGTCAAAATAGATAGAAGGATAAATAGATAGATAGAAGGATAGATAGATAGATAGAAGGATAGATAGATAGATAGATAGATAGATAGATAGATAGATAGATAGATAGATAGATAGATTAATATCTAGCTAGGTAGATAGATATGTATATGCATGTGAAGTTGTGTAATTCTTATTTCATGTTGTGTTGCAAAAAAGGTGTGCCAATTAGAATTATATCTTGTCTTCTATTGCTCTGGCAATGATACCATGTATCATCACGGGGTGGCAGAGAATAATATACATGTTATTTGCATCTATATATATATATATATATATCTATATATATATATATATATATATATATATATATATATATATATATATATATATATATATATATATATATATATATATATATATATATATATATCCCCCTCATGTAAGGCCATGCTTTTTTTTCTGTTAGACAATACTCTTGACTGGTATTCTGGGTAGTCCTGCATTAATAGCCAGCACCTAAGATACCTCCGCAAGAAGTGTGACCCAAAGCCTTTGAGCTATATTCGTAGAGTCTATTGCAAGTCAGTTTGTAAACTGTTTTGCTCAAAAGAACCAAATAGCATGGGCTGTGAAGTCATTATAATGCCTGTTTTCTTTTGTTAGTCATTATTTTCCTACCCTGCTTCACTCGCTGTATATTCTTCAGCACTATAGTGCATTGAAGCATGTTGCCCACATGATGCATTGCTGCACATTGAATTCTGAAATCTTCTTCAGCACAGTAATTGCTGGACCATAGGAAGTGCAGTTTTATTAATGACCATCTAGTTACATTGCATATCATTCAAACTGTGCATGTCCAACTCAGTGTATTGTAATAAAAGTAATCCTAATAAGAACGTGAAAAGACCAGTAATTGCTTAAATTATCCATTTGCTGTTACCTAATGTCAATGCAACTATGGAGTTAATCATGCAACTAATTTTGTTTTGCAGTTGTACTTTTGTTTTCATGTTTTACATTGTGTTATAAGACTTATTTGTTTGTTCAGAATTCTAAGCAGCCAGATGCTCATACTGTTCACTTCTGATTATGTTTGTCTTGTGGTGTGTTGTACTAGGTGATTTAGAATTCCATCTCAGTTTGGTGGGAACATAATCCCTTTCTGGCTGCATTAGTTCAGTAAATCAATTTTTAGGGCTTTCTATGGTGACAAAGTGCCACAGTTTCAGTTTGAACAGCTAAGCTGTTAATTCATATTTGGGATTATTTCTGCCTTTCATTTAACTTTGAATGTACTCCCCTGAACTGAAACTTACAGATGACCATTGCACTTTGGGTATCATGAATGCACTGGTCTTTGTACCAGAAGCGCACCGCCAAGCCTTTGAGTTTTGCGTTAGTTCCTTCACCAATGGAAATACTGCTTACATCACTGTTGTTTCTTTCATGTCTATAACATATAATGTGCACTGCATTTATATTGATATTTTCTGTGTATAACAATTTTTCTTGTTCAAGATAAAATGGTATTTTAATCTATATATTACATTCACCTATTTTTTATGCTAGGGGTCATTAGATCATGCTTAAAAAAATCATTGTATTTCTTCCTCATGAGCATACACATACAGCAATTTTTATTACTGAACTGAGCAGAGATTATAAAGTATATTCATTTAACATGATGCAGTCAGGTTACTATATTACCAAATTTTAGTCTATAAAATCCTAACAATATTATAATGTTATTTAATAAATAAAATAATATCATGCATACGCACACACACACACACACACACACACACACACACACACGCACACACGCACACACGCACACACACACACACACACACACACACACACACAGACACACACACACACACACACAAATGCATACATGAAAACCATGTTATTCTGCATGTCCAGATGTGTAAAGCCTAATTTACAGGACAAATACAAAGCTATGCTACAATTTAAATAAAGCATGCTTGCAAATAATAAAGAAAAACAATTGCCAAATATTTATAACAAGATGTAAAACCTGGTGTTGCTCTTAATTACCAATGAGCTGTGACACCTTTGGAGGAATGTAATAATTTTACTAGACCGGAATAAAAACCTCATGTTACCAATCTAATTATGAAAGCCACAAAAGGCCAATGCTCTTTCTCATACAATGCAACAAGTAGTTATAATTGTTTACCATGAACTTTAATTAACTTTTTAAGCATGCCATGTTTTGAAAGATTGCTAAAGCAGTTCGACTTAATATTTAAAAGTTTTAATTATGGTAGCTTAATTGTATCACTGAGCCTCTTTTGTCTAGCTAATGTAGTTTATGTTTCTTGTCACTTGCGAAAAAGGAAAGTGAAATTCATAAGCTAAGCTTTCTATTCATTACAGAAAATAATATCATGTACAATTTAGAAAAAAGCTACATCAGATGTATTAATACTGTTAACGGAAAATGATTAATGAAATAAAGTAGCACAAGAGATTATTATCTTTGACTAGGTTTTCATTTCTATAGAACTAATGTGTTATCTGCAAAGCATGGATTTAACAAAAAATATACTGACATAAAACACATACAATGAAAGATATAACACTGATTTGTAATCATAATATATTAAAATTCTAAAGTGTATTATACAAAATAATAATCACAGGCATTTTAATATAATTGTGAAAGTACTTCAAGTAGGTAAATGCATTTTTTTCTATGCTCCAAGGTTACATTTTAGAGCAAATATTTGTTGAAAATGATGATGAAATTCTTTTGAATGAAAAACTGTTATACAAGGAATCTGTTTTATTCTTAAATATGATACTATGGTCCCTATGAAACTAAATGAAGAGGTTAATTGGAAGTATTTTTATTAATTGTTTAACTGTATTATTGATTGATTGAGTTTTTGTTTTTGTATAAAAGGTAGCACATTTTAGATGGATTTTGTAGCTCTTTGAAGGTCTTGTACTGAGGGGCTAGAGAATAAAGCATTTTGGGTCTGAACCAGTGGTTTTGATACATAAATTCATACCCTGGGGGATGGGGTCATGAATTGTAAATTTGCCATCTTATATCAATGTTAGCACAATTCTCTGCATACACACACACACACACACACACACACACACACACACACAAACACACACACACACGCATGCACACACACAAACACAGATGTATCAATCACAGAATGTGCACTCAGATGTTTACTTGCATTCAAATGAATGAATAAATACATGCATAAATAATGGCACATAAATGTTTTTCAACTTGTTGCTGTCAGAACCAAACACTGCAAAACTTTTAGAAGTCCCTCTGCCCTCTCAACTTTGGTCACAAATCAAGAGTAGATGTTAAATATTGCTCTTATGTACTTATAATGTTGCTAGAATAAAAGGTTTTACATTATCAAGTATTGTCTGAAAGATTTGAAATCTAAACTGTCACATTTTTCATTATTTAGTGAGTACAACCCTGAACAATTTGACAGAAAATTAATTACTTTACAAAAAAACAGACCAAGAATATGAGGCAATAAATAAATACATAAATAAAATAAAACAAAACTGCAGAACCAGTGACAGCTGAGAATTATGGCAGATTTCAAAAGAGAAACACTGCTAAGGTAATGATCTGCACTGTTATTTAAAAGCAACACATTAATCATTCTTAACCGCAGTGAGAAAGCTAAATTTCTGCTTTTCCAGTGGCAGAACATAAAGTCCATAACCTATATCCCCTGCATCCATTCATCCTCCATATTTCAGTATTAAAAATTGCAAACAAGGCTACATGCCAGCTAGTGATGCTAAAACCCATAACATTCGAGGTCTGTGCCACGGATTCATGCCACAAGCCTCATTTTATAGGGATGCTTATTCTTGTTTACAACTTCAGAGGCAGGTTCAATAAATATTTATTTATTTCATTTATTTGCCCTTTGTTGCCTGAGTTAATCCCACTAGGTTAGTAGCCTCTTTTCAGAGGGAAACCCAATGGGTATTTATACTACTAGGGGAATTCTAGACATGGATATGAAAGGAAGTAAAGCAGTTTCTGAGGCTGGATTTGTGCAGGGATCCTGCAGCAAACACAAAGTTGTAAGAAATGCAAAATGTTGGCTTTTGTATACAAAGTTGTGATTATGCTCCTTAATTTCACAAATATTTAACTAACTGCTACAGGACTGACATTCTTTATTTTCATACCTGTAAGTAAATTTAGAGTGTTACAGTACCTTTGTGATACGAAAATGTTGAAATGTTGACGCAATAATTACCTCAAAAAATTAATTATATAGACATACGTTTACAGCTGAACCCCATATATATATATATATATATAAACTGAGCAGAAGCTTTTGTCAATGAGTTTGTTCATTGACAATTGACAGAGTCAGTACAGATCGTCGAAAATCAGCTGGTCAAATTATAACAAATTTATATGGTAGTAGAATATTGTGGCATAGTGGGGATCAGAGAATATGCTCTTTCTCCACTGTACTGCAATCTTGGAGTTGTTATATATAATTAACAGGGGGTGTTGGGTGTTCAGGGGGAGGAGGCTTGCCCACCTGCAAAAGACATTGCTTTTTTTTTTTTTTTTGATCTTTTGCAGATCGATGTTTAGTGTTTCAAGATTTAGGTGTCATTGTTTGATCAACAAGTTGCTTTTTTGACAAAAGGTTATACTTCTTTATCTAGCTTAAGCTTGAAATGCACTTAACTCTGGTTTTGCCCAAGAATTAGTTTTCATATACTATATCAATACTTAATGGCTTGTTTTTAGGAATACAGTTGCAGTTCCCATACTTACTAAGACAGCAAGATCGCATTGCATTACATTAAGATGCATCTGCCCATGCTTCTGTGTTTTTTTCTTTTAATTTGCACACACGATTGCTGCCATGATTATGACAAGCACCCTTGGAACTAGGTTGCTTACGCACGTGTTTTGACCTTCAGGCACACCAAGGTAACCTACAGTAGTTTACCATGGAGAGTGTATTTTCATGGAAGAAATGGTGTAGTCTCACTGCCGTCTGTTTTATTATATACTATATTCATGCAATAAAAATGCAGGACTAGATGCTTAAGTTGTTATATGACATTATACTTAGTACACTGATCAACAGCCAGATACACAGTAATACACTTACTTAGATAAAGAGGAAACAGCATCAGTCACAATAAAGATGCAAGCTACTTTTGTACCACTGTTCCACTCACTGTCATTGAATGTGAGATATTTAATTGCTCTTGGGTTAAAGCCTTCATTGTAATCTACACGGCTTTTATATGGAAAATAGAAAGGTATATATTACTTGTTACTGTTATGTGTAACTTAGATCTGATGAAGCTCTGTCAAGGGTGAAAGTGTTTATTTCTTGTATTAATTTAATAGACCACGGTTTAAACAAGCAATACCAATTTGATTCCTGTTTTCTTATTTTTATTAAGAATGCAAAGTGATCTTGTGATCTTAGACATTGATTTTCCACAAGAAGTTGCAATAATGGTCTGTTTTAGTAATTTGTATGTACAACTAGTTTTCCCCGTTTGGCTACATAGAATATATATTTATATCTCTCTACCTATTTATCTATCTATTTATCTATCTATCTATCTATCTATCTATCTATCTATCTATCTATCTATCTATCTATCTTATATCACATTTATTATAGATTTTCTAAGCTGGATATGTACATGCGCATGTTCATAGATTCATAGGTGTATACTAGGCTAACTAACACTGGAGCCCTTATAAGCTTAAGCCATGCATCCCAAATTTATCCCATGAGTTATTGTGCCTTAGAGGTTATTTTAAGGGGTGCATGTTAATTAGGGAATGATTTAATGGTTCTTTGTATCGACTAGAGACACAGGCATTAAACCAGTGATGAATTTCCATTTTAATATACACTGATCAAGATTGCACTTGAATTGGGTTAGGGAAGGGTTCTGATTTACAAAGAATGGAAGCTTGTTCCAGAGAATGGGAATCCTCTGAGATACATACCTGTCCATCCAACATGTCCTATTTAAGTCACAAGCAAAGATTAAATCTTTAGATCTAATTATACTGGTGCTGTGCATTTTGCAGATATATAAAAGCTCCATCAGAGTGGGATCCAAGGGTGCCTTTTATGCCAGATATAAATCACCTTTCAGCAGTCTATAGGAAACAGAGTGTAGAGATAGGATTTTGATGTGATCTGCATTGGAAATTATGTTTATGCCCTATATTCTTTTTGTGAGGAACTTCGATGGACATTCCAGTTGCTGCATGTTACTGATCAGGTACATACCAAAGGGGGTATAATACTCAATGGTTGGTCTGTCGATGACTGAGTACAGTAGCACGATGATTCACCAGATCTAGATACAAGGCCCTTACCTATAAGATGAGTGACATCCTCAAATCTCTGACTACTGTCCACTTTTAGTGGTGTTTTATCAATTAGGTAGTTTCCCAGGGTGACTAACTTCCCAAATGGTACCTATTATGCATTTCTTGGCTTTGAGTTTTTAGCCATGGCTTTGGCAGCAGTCATTTGTCTGTATTAGATTAAAGGTGGAGATGTCTGTATTTGCATCAGTGATAAATAAACTTCAAGGATGGTCAAACAAGATAATGCACTTGAGTTGCTTCAAGTTCAAATCACCATAGGCAAAATCCAATAACACTTCCTTGCAAGTTATAGGTCCCTCTCTCTAACCCAGGAAACCTGTACATTTAGTTAAACTTATTATAAACACTAACCATACAACTCAATACCATATTCATGGGTGACTTTAATTACCCCACTATTAAGTGGGAATCCTATACAACACCAAACGCACATGCACAGAGATTCCTGGATTTTGTGAACACAAATTCTCTGGACCAGATAGTCAAAACACCAACCAGGGGTACAACCATACTGGATCTGTTCCTCACTAATATGGAAGAGTGCTGCACACCCCCTACTGTAATGCCTTCCCTGGTAAGGTCAGGCCACAAAATGGTCTCCTTTGAAGTAAAAATAAAACATGGACCCCCAGCTAAACCTGGAATATTCAAGAACTATTCTAAGGCTAACCTCCTGCTATTAAGTGAGAACCTGGCAAAATTTCAAGTACTCATAAATCCTGAGAACACTGCTGCCTATGCAGAACTGTTCACAGAAATGCTGTACAAGCATGTTAATAGCTGCATAGAGGCAGCTGTACCCAAAAGGAAGAAGTATACAACTAACTCAAAAAACAAGCCACTCTGGTGGAATCACAAAATCAATAGGCTGTATAACAGGAGGAAGAAAATCATGGCAAAAATTAGTAGGTGCAGCACACAGCAGAATAAACACACTCTTGTCAAACTAAACAAACAACTCAGAGGACAAATAAAGTCTACTAAAGCCAAATTTGATGTAGGTTTGGCCACCCAAGCCAAAGACAACCACAAAGCTTTCTTTAGCTATGTCCGCAACCTCAGAGGCAATACACAATTCAGTGCAGAGCTCATTGTAAATGGAGCCACCTTTACTGAGCCAGAAGACACAGCAAACCTCCTGGCTGATAAATTCATCTCCAGTTTTACCCCTCTCTCCCCCTCAATCTTCTCTCAGGAAATATCAAATATAACTCCCCCTACTATCACTAGGGAATAGGTCCTTAATGCTCTCTCTAAGACCAAGACTACTGCATCAATGGGACCAGACAATATCCCGGGATGCCTTCTAAACAGCATAAAACATGACTTATCAGGGCCTTTGGAATTACTATTTAACTGTAGCCTCCAAACTGGTTTAGTGGCTCATGAATGGAGAAAGGCAACTGTCATCCCTCTGCACAAAGGAGGGCCATCTATAGACCCTGGAACTACAGAACCATAAGTCTCACTAGTCTTATACATAAAGCCATGGAAAGAATTATCATGGAGATGATCAAAAGAAATATAGTAAACCTTCAGACACTGGACCCAACCAGATTAGTTTCATCAAGGGCAGATCATACCTACGTAACCTGGTGGACTTCTTTGAGAAGGTCACCAAAGCAATAGATGAGGGTAAAATTGGTCACACTGCCTACTTTGACATGGCCAAGGCATTTGACACAATACCCCACTCGGGTATTGTTGACAAACTTAAGAGGTTAGGTACAAACCCATATGTCACCCAGTGGATAGCCAACTGGCTCATAGACAGGACCCATGAAATTTGAACTGGGGAGTCCACCTCTACAGACAGGCCAGTCACAGGTGGAGACCCTCAGGGATCAGTCTTTGGACCTCTCCGTTTTGGCATTTACTTCTCAGAAATCAAGGTCAATGTCAGTGGGCTCTGGCTGACTACATTTTCAGGTTATTGCAAATTTGGAGCTCTCATCCAATCTCACACTGACACAAATGTTCTCCAGAAGGGGATGACTCAGACAAACAACGGGTGTCAGAGCCATGGACTAAATCTAAATGCAAAGAAATGCATAACAGTATCCTTTGGGAAGTCATCCATCCCTGGTAACTATCATATTGACAACGCACCCCTTAGAGTTGACCCAGTAGTCAGGGACCTAGGGACTCACATAGACAGTAATCTAGCCTTTGATCATTATGTGTCTACAGTGGTAAGGAAATAATTTGATGTTGCACAACTTATAAACAAAGATATGACATCTAATTCCAAGGAAGTCATTGCTCCACTGTACTCAGCATTCATCAGACCTATCATTGAGTACAATGCCCCCTTTGGTATGTAACTATATCCAACAACTGGAATGTCCACAGAGGTTCCTCACTAAAAGAATACAGGGTGTAAGTAAAATGTCCTATACAGACTGCCTCAAGGCCCTAACCCTCAATTCTGTTTCCTACAGGCTTTTGAGGGGTTATCTATGCCTGGCATACAGGGTATTGTCAGACCCCACTCTGATGGACTGCCTGCATAGCCACAAAACAGACAGCACCAGAATTACCCATTCTAAAGACTTAAATCTTGCCTGTGATATAAATAGGACCTGATAGAGAGATAGGTATGTATCCCAGAGTCTACCATATCTATGGAATAGGCACAACATCCATGTGTACCAGAGTTTCTCCCTAACTCAATTCAAGTGCAACTTGGACAATTGAATGGGAAACCAGAAATTCATTCCTAGTCTGGCACCTATGTCTCTAATGGACACAGGTAAACTGTAAATGATTCATCTCTTAGGCCCATGCTTACACTTATCAAGGGTATCAAAACTTGTCAGAGATTCGGGATGCATGGCTAGGCTTAAAAAGGTTCTTGTGGTTATCATAGTAAACACCTATGAACCTATGAACCTATGTGTAAGATACTGGTATCCTTGGGGAGTTTCTATGATTGTTTGCAATCATCTGAAAACCTGGTAATCCAGCAGACCTAGCACAGATCCTTGATGGACTTCACTGTTCACCGGCCTCCTTGTGGATATGGTCTCTTCAGTCTTAACTTCCTGGTCCGGTCTGTGAGCCAGCTGCCTATCCAGTGAGTTATACAGCTGTTTATGCATAATTCTATGAGTTTGTTTACAATGTCTGAGCAGAATATTGTATCAAATTTAAGGTAGGCAGTATTCACCATTTTGCCTTAATTCATTGCCTTGTTGACCTTTTCAAAAAAGTCCACCTGGGAGAGTAGGCATGACTTGCCTTTGATGAAACCAAACTGGGTTGGGTCCAGTGTCTGAACATTTCCATCATCAATATTAATTATTTCCATATAATTCTTTCCATGGCTTGGCAAATAACACTGTTCAGACTAAGGAGTCTGTAGTTTCTGGGATCCATTGATGGTTTGCCCTTGTGCAGAGGAATTAATGTTGCAGTCTTCCATTTTCATGGCATGAAGACTGTGTTGAGGCTGTGATTGAATGGTGACACTGATGTCCCTGATAGGTCATATTTCAGGCTATTTAAGAGGCATGCTGTGATATTATCATGGCCAATCATAGCTGTATTCTTGGCCTAAGAGAGCACGTCTAAGGCATGCTCCCTACTGGAGGGGTTACATTAGATGTTATTTCTTGGAGGGCAGCTGGGGGACAGACAAAGGAGTAAGGTGGTGCGGAGTTTGTACATTTATCAAGAGTTCATCACACTGTTCTGTGCTGCCTTTGGGGTTTCCTGACTTAGCCAAAGTATTAGAAGAGATTCACAAAAGTTATCTAATAAAACTGACTTTACAGTAGTTGTTGCTAGAGAAGAACTTGAGAATCCATTAAAGATTCTTTGTCTTTTCAATACTATATCTATTTCTACTATTCTGGAGTGTGAACTAAGTTGAAGCAAATGCTTGCAAGAGATAAAGTAACTGCTCAACAAATGTAAAATGTTCCTCAGGGTTGAAGTCACCCCGTATCCCAGTATGAGCATATGTATCTTGCATTTTAGCACTGGCAGCAAGCCAAGATGGATTTCCTTTTATTTTCATGTGTCAAGGTAGCATAAGCAAAGCCTACAAGTACCACAACAACTGACAAATATGAATTGTGACAGGGCAGTGGCACATGCAGGAGTCAGTGACTTGAGATATAACGCCCTAAGGGGTATGCAGAGAGACATTTCAGAACTTTCCATGAGCGATAGGATCACAGGGAAGATACTAGTTCTGAGTAGAATATTTTCTTCCTTTGAATTTTTCCTAGATGTAAAGAAAAGATAGTTGTATATAATAATTAGGTAAATAGCTGGAATCAGTCCAGGGGGTCCAGCATGTGTCAGCATAGGACAAAATGTTTAGAAGTCCAGCTTACTTTGCGAAGGGTTATCTGCATTTCTTGTTTAAAGGCTTCCTTATTCTGCCGAATGCCTTCTTTGCCCCTCTTTTCTATTTAGTCAGAGTCCAGTTGGTTGACATCCCTACATAATAAACATATCAGTTCCAAAACTGGACATTGTTAGGCAGAGTCTCCTCAGTGCCAGAAATGTAATGATTCATCTTGAGGCACTATTGCATTTAAAAACCATCCATGTCTATATCATTACTGAGATATGATCTAAATGTAAAGAACACATTCCCCCTGTACATGGGTTTTGTGTTTTTCATGTCATCAGACATAATGGCAACTTTGGTCTCCATATTTGTCAAGAAACATATTACCTCCAGGCAGATCACTAGGGAAACACAAACTGAACTCATTGAACTATGGATCACTAGATGGGATTAATTTTCACGTGGGCTGGGGGTTGAATTAATGGTTAGGAGGTGTAGCTGACAGGCATAAGGTACAGAGTTTGATTTTCCCCTTTGAGGAAAACTGGATAAACTTAAAATGACCCATAATGGCAACTAGCCTAGTACTAACCTGTGAACCTATACTAGCTTGTTATAAAACACCTTCTTCATCCTCTAATGAACACATAGCAAGCTTCCACATTTTAAATTATCTCTCTGTTAGCAAAAACTTCATTATTTTTGATACCTTTAACTACCCTTCAATAAATGGACACCTATACATACAATGTGTAGGATATGCCCACAAATTTGTAGACTTCATAAATGAAATCTCTTTGAGTAGTTGATAAACAAACCTACTACAGGGCAAAGCATTCTTTATCTGATTTGTACAAATATAACTGTCTCTCACAATAGTCATCTGGCATTGACTTCCTGATGAAGTCTGACTGCACACTTATGATATTCTCCTTTAAACTCCCAAAACGCCTAAAGCAAACTCCACTGAAATCAAGGGCTATACACATGCAAACTTCAACACACTGTAAGACATAATATCAAAATTCACTTATGACTGTACGAGCTCTATCTTGATAAAGCAGCAAATTTCAGTAAGAATGCTGCACCCATTTAGAAAAATGTGTAGT
Organism: Protopterus annectens; assembly: GCF_019279795.1. Taxonomy (NCBI): domain Eukaryota; kingdom Metazoa; phylum Chordata; order Ceratodontiformes; family Protopteridae; genus Protopterus; species Protopterus annectens. The sequence goes on along the minus strand of NC_056744.1, from coordinate 1,046,292,813 downwards.
GCTAGAACTTTCTCTCAGAACCAGCTATCATGAAAAATTGAAAAATAATCCACCCTGGTGGTCTACCACCATGAACAAACTCTACAATTAAAGAAAAAAATCCTTAAATTATACAGCAGAGCCAAAAAGGTAACTACTATACAAGTTGCCCTTTAAAATCATGTAAGCCTAAGCAATTTCCCTTTCAAAAGAGATACTCAGACCCTGCACCTTGTGCTAGGAGGTAAATATCTTATCATTACACTAACCTCCAAAATGTGTACAAGAGTATGACAGCCAACATCAGTGTGAGTTGGATTTGAACGCACACATGTAAAGCACAATGGATTAGCAGTTCATCACCTTAACTACTTAGCCATCTATTTTAAGGTAACATATCAATAGAATTGCAATCTGTCAAAAAGAAAACACTATCAGATCCACTAAAGGAGCTTATGAATTTAGCCTGGCCTCTAAAGCCATATATAATTATAAGTATTTCTTTAGGTATGTTAAAAAACTGAGAAACAGTACTTTACATTACTCTGAACTTATTTAGAATGATGCACCCTGTTCTAACCCAACAGACATTCCCACTATCCTCACAAAGAAATGTAGGGCAAATTTTACACCCATGACTACAAATCCTTACAATTCATGAATCCCTTATTCACATTGTTATCTCTAAAGATCATTTCCTGAAAGTGCTAACCAAGACTGAAAAATACTTCCTCCATAAAACCTAAAAAATTGGCTGGAAGCTTGATTATTATTGTTAAACATGCCCTTAAAGAACCACTCCTTTAATTATTTAATCAAAATCTCAGAGGCAAGACTGTTTATTTCACCCTGTTCATGGGAATCAAGCTCTTTTCATCTACTTCAGCTGCCTTCTCATATCAACAGTCACACTGACAGACAACATTCAACAGAAAACCAGCATTTCTGTCCTACAGCCATTAGTAATTGAGACTTTAAATTTTAGTGGTAACAGTATTGGCAGTCAAGTTTATAAGTTTTAAAAATGCACAGTAGTTTTAATAAGTTGTTGTTAATGTTTAAAAAACAAGACAGAAAAAAGTTTCATTTTCTGTACTTGTGGCAGGGTCCTCAGCAGACCAAAAGATTGTAAATAAACAAAATTTTTAAAAGAAAACTGTAACCAGTGACATTAATTAAGTATAATTTACCACCCTATAAATAAAAATAATAATAATGTAATATCCAGTCATGCTCTTTTAATCTATGCAAAGCTCACTTATATTAATTTATATTCAGACAGGTATCTGTTCACTCAGGGGCATAATTTCCCTACAGGTAGTTACAGATATTTAAAGAATTGATACTAAGTTATTAATCAGTAACCCAGACCCCCATTTCCTTTTACATCCTATGTAGACAATAGCTTAAATAATTAAACAACTTTAGAAACAGATATTTGCATTTATAATATTTACAACATACTAATAGCCAAGTCAACAGCCCGTAACATATTAATTGATCATGTCCCATCATATATCACCTGCAGGATGTTATTTATATATATTCCTCATCCAGACCAAAACAAGGATAAGCCTTCTTTATAACCAGGGACCCAGTTCATTGATATTTTTGATCTTGTTAATGCGGATGTAGTGCAGAGAATTATAGAAACTGAACTAAATGGATCTAAAGATTTAGTGGAAGCTCTTGTGGCACTGGGCAGATGTCAACCAAAGAATTTTAAATTAAAATATTGTGACAATGGGGTTTTAGATTCTTACATTACATTACAGTATTAAAAGAAATAAAATATTCATGGTCACCCCTCTATTACGTTATTTCCTTATCCAAAGAGAAGCTTATGTTCTAAAAGGGGACATGGCTTGGTAACACTATGGCCAAAGATTCAGAAAATTAAAAAACAAAGACAGATAAAATGTGAAAACAGACATATGGACAAATTGCTTAGTGTCATAGTGGACAAATCAAAATCTGACCTTAGCCAACAAGAACATCTTAAAGTTAGCTAACCCAAAACCTGTTGGGCTTTCATTTCCAGAAGCTGTAGTTGGCCTTCATGCAGATTTCTTCATATTTGCAAAGTTTTTGGTGGAAGACATCCAGTCAATTAAATGCTGGTTCAATGCTTTCAAAAGTCCTTCAAACAATAGTAAATTTCAAGGCTGAACACAGTTCAGTTCAGACCAATTTCCAGATCTTGGTAGATCATTTATTCAGGGCTCTGGCAAATCTGACTATTACCACAGATTTAAATAAAACATGGGATTATTCTCTCATAAAAGCTGAAGTTCTCGAAAGGTTTTTAAATGATTACCCCAAATAATCAATTACTAACTTTTCAGTTGAAGGTTTAATTTATGTTTTTTCATTAAGATGCAGCATGGAATACATTCAGGTTTGATCCAAAAATCTATTGTCAACTCAAGGAAAGGAATCCATAGTACAATCCCTTATTTCCAAAGAATGTCAAAAAAGACAGATGAAGGGTACTTTTCAAATTCCTCCATTTGAACCATTTGTTATTTCCCCATAAGGCTTAATCCCTAAGAAGAAACCAGGACAGTACCAGTTAATTCATCATTTGTTTCACCCAGAAGGCCTATCAGTCAGTGCCATCACAGACAAGAACATTTCAAGAGTTTATTACTCATACCTTGATGATGTGGTAACTATCATTAAACAAAAGGTAGTCCCATGGATTGCAAAAGTAGACACACAATCTGCCTTTTGCCTCTTACCCATCCATCCCCAGGATTGAAATCTGTTAGGAGTGAAATTCAATAACATGCATTATTTTGACATTGTCATTCCAATGGGGAGTTTTGTTGCTTGCACCAGTTCTGAAATTCAATAAAGTTCTTATATAATGTTGGAAGCAGCTTCAACCAACTCACCCTGGGGTTCAATAACTTGATGACGTTTTTAATTATGCAAGATGGTGAGGTTCAAACAACAAAAAAAAAAAAGCATAATTTTATTGGTTTATTTAACTCTTTAGCAGTTCTCTTTGCAATGGACAGAATAGATGGACCACTTAAAGTGCTAACCTTTTTTGGGAATTGAAATCAACAATGACCAAAGATGCTTGTGTTTATTGACAGAAAAAGTAAAAAAGTCTCTACTGCTATCAACAACTTCCTGTTGATCAAGACAGTAACAATAAGACAGTTTATGAAATTAATGGGAATACTCAATTTTGTCTACAGAATCATATTCTCAGACATGACATTTATCAGGTCATTAGTGGGTCTTTTATAAGGGCTAATTTCCCTTTGGGCTACAACTGCTTATCTTTCTACCAAGAAAGTTGGGTAACAAATGAAACACTTCAACTGTTTACAGATGTGTCCAGTAAATTTGGTACAGGAAGTTATTGTAATGGTGATTACTTTCTTTTCCCTGGACCAAAACCTGGTTGGGTCAAAGGAGACAGGAAATCACATTTTTAGAGTTTTTTTTCCAATTTGAATTTCAGTTCTTATATGTAGGAACAACTTAAAAACAAATGGTTAATTTTCAGTTTGGATAATAATGCTGTAGCAGAGGTCCAATCAAAATGAAAAAAAAATCATCATAAAATCACCATCATCATCATCATCAACCCTCCATTTTCCATTTTCTATGCGGGGTTGGGGTGTCATGTTAACTGTCGCCATCTCTCTTGATTCAATGCAACATTCCTGCCTTCTTCAACGCTCGTGCCTGACTGTCACAGGTCTTCTCCCACACAATGCATCTACCACTTTGCAGGGCACCCTCATTTCTTTTTACCTTCTTCCTGTCTGTCCCAAGTCTTCTTTACTAGATTAGTATTTTTGCTTTTCTGTACATGTGCCTGAGCCACTGCAATCTGCTCTCTTTAATCTTTTCTGCAATTGGAGCTACTTTGGCTTCTGCTCTTTTCTCTTCATTTCATCTGTCCCAGAGTGTGCATCCTGCCACCTGACTCAGGCACCTTTATCTTCCTCATCTGCTCTGCCATTACTGCCCTGGTTTTTGACCAGGCATTAGTACTGGTCACACCACTGTTTTGTACACCTTGCTTTTCAGATTCTTTGGCATTCTTCTGTCATACCCTATACCTGACACACTCTATGCCAGTTTGCTGCAGTACCTCTGATTCTAGTTTTGACCTCTTCATTCAGATTTCTATTCTCCTCACCCACCCCTCCCAGATACTTAAAGCTATAAACCTCTTCCACTATCTTCCTTTCTATCTCGTCACAGCTTCATCTGTTTTCCCCAATTTGCTGCCATTATCATTGTTTTATCTGATTTAGTTTTACCCATGTGCATTCAGTTTTTCCCCTATCCTTTGTTGAAGGTCTTGCTCAGAGTCTGCCTGTAATGCCATATGGTCTACATACAGCAACTTTGTTAATATGTCCCCTCTGACCTGTTTGCTAATGTAGTCCATCACCAGTATGAACAGCAGTGGGCTCAGAGCTGAACCCTGGTGCACACCCACTCCCACTGGAAACCCCTCTGTGAGACCAAACATTGTTCTTACTCGAGTTATTGGGTCCTGCACTAATTCTACTAATGTTTCTGGGACTTTGAACCATCGCAGTACTGTCCAAATCAGCTTTCTTGAGACCTTGTCATATGCTTTCTCCAAGTGTAGGAATGCCCAGTTGGACTCTTTTTTCATCTGTAGCTTCTTCTCAACTATCTTTCTCACTGCAAACATCATCCAGTTGTGCTGCATCCTGACATGAATCTGAGCTGCTCATCTCCCATCTTACTTTCTACTGCTTTACATATCCATTTATCAATCACCCTGTCCAGAACTTTCATGCAATGCAACAAGAGTTTGATACCTCTGTACTACCACAGCTGTGGTTGTCTCCTTTGCTCTTGCACACTGGCACAAGTATATTCATTCTCCAGTCAGCTGGGATATGCCTTTCTCCCCACACAGTTATGAATACCCCTAGGAGTCATTTCTCCTCTATCCTACAGAGCATCTTTATAATATCTGCTGTGACCTTATCTGAGCCTACTGCGTTCCCTGACTTCATGTTCCTTAGTGCTATTCTTACTTCTTCTGTAGTGGGTTCCTCTTGTTCTCTCATTGTATGCTGTGTTTGAGGCAGTACAGCTTTTCTGGGGTTTTACTTCATTCAGAAGCTGCTGAAAAAACTCCTTCCATCTGCCTTTGATGTCCTGTGGACTGGTGAGAAGATTGTTGCTGGCAACCTTTATGAATGGTGTCTGATTATCTTCTTTATCTTTCTGTCTTTGCCTTGCAACCTGGTATAGTTTCTTTGTGCCACCTACTGAGTTAATTTGCAGAAGCTGGTAGAGTACCTCTGATATTCTGTTCTTTGCTATTGCAACTCCTTTTTTAACTTCACAAATGCCAGAAAGGTAAACAAACCCAGAAATCCAAAAAGACGGCTCGCACTAGTTGCAGGCAAAAGTTTTGTTCAGAACAGCAGTGAAAGCTTGTAAGCGCTTTCGTCCCAAGTTTAAAACAATACAGGAACTTCATCAGACAAGCTAAAAAGAGCTAAAACTGCATTTAAATAAAGCAAGGCATATTACATCATTTCCTCTTTGCAAACTTAAAATGAAATCATGTTCATAGCTAAAGGCTATGGTCTTGGATACCAAATGTAAAAGTGTTACATGTCGCTACACAGTACAAACTTAAATTGATAGTATAATGCTTAAAAACATATAATAAAGGCATATTAAAACATATTAAACATTTCATAAATATATAACTACAGTTATACTAGTGCTTCAAGGGGCTTAGAGTTAAGCACTCAGAACATACAAGTTCCTATGTAAAAATAACTTCAAATTGAAAAATGTAACACCATTTATCGTATCCATTCTGTTCTAATATACTTTCACATCTCTTAAGTATGTCATCATACTGAAATGGGCAAGACTGAAAATAAACTTGGGACGAAAGCGCTTACAAGCTTTCACTGCTGTTCTGAATAAAACTTTTGCCTGCAACTGGTGCAAGCCGTCTTTTTGGATTTATTCCTTTTTTAACTTCTTTGTTAGCCAACCAGTATTTCTTCCTAGCCTAGTCCCTTCTTTTCTATCTCCCACTTTTTCCTGCACTCCTTTTTTCTTTTGATGACTTCCTGGACTTCTGCATTCCACCATCAGCTTTCCTTATGTACCTTATTCCTATATCTGTCTCAGACACATATCTGTTCTATAGTCCTCACACATGCTGTTTTGACGCACTGCCATTCTTCTTCAAATCCACCCATTTTTTTCCTCTTCTTGTGGTGTTAGAGCCCTGAGTGATTCTTTGAACTGTCATACATTCTCCTCAGTCAGCTTCCAGGTCTTCATCTTGGTATCTGTTGACCTTAGAGCTCAGACCACTGCAGTTGACTGCGCCTGTGGTTTATGCGGTGGGCCAACTTTTCTCTGGGGATGACTTTGCAATCACTGAATCTACCACAATGCCCTTTCCGTATTAGGATGAAGTCAGCTGAGTTGCATTATGCTACTCTTGTAAATGATCTTGCCACTGTCTCATTTTCTGAACCATGTGTTGCCTACTAGAACAGACAGAAGTCTAGAATAGCCTTTCCTTCTTTTTTCCTGTTGCCCCACCCATGTGGACCCAGGCAGTCCTCATATCCTGCTCTGTATGTCCCGGTATGTACATTCAAGACACTCATTATTAACACCAATTCATGTTGTCTGCAACTGCTATATGAATGCACTCTTTTCCACATAACTGCTGTGGGGGCATAGGCTGAGATTATGAATACTGTCCTATCATTACGCTAGACTCTGATTTTCATGACTCTTACCAGTTCTGATTACATCCCTCACTGCCTTCTGAAGCCTCTCTCTAATCACAGTTCCCACACCATTTCTATCCTGTCCTCCTGAGTAGTAGACTCTGGATCCCAAGTGGCTTTGCTGCACTGCCCTTCTATCTTGTCTCTTGGATACATAGGATGTCCAGCCTCCTTCACACAATCATGTCATCCACTTCCAAGCTCCATCCTGTCAGTGAACCTTAAGTATAGCAATTCACAGTTCATGTTTGGCAGATTGATTGGTTTTACGTACAACTTTCACTCAATAGAACTATCCCAGGTAGCTCAGGCTGGGCAACTGAACACCAGCTGTCCAGTAGCTTATTGACTCAGGGCTGCTTGGCTTTATGGTGGGCACACACTGCTCAATAGGGGCAGATACACCCTCCCACTATTAGCATGGGTCCCTTGTGTAGGTCAGAGTAGGCAACATCCTCAACCCATTTATCACCAGCAAATACCCATACCCTTTTTTGCGACATTAGTCAACTGATCAAATCATCTGTAGACATATTTAACAAGGCAAGTGGCTAGCCCTGCCACGGCCTGCAGTCTGTTATCCATGTTCACCTATTTTGTGGATACTGTACACAACATTAGATGCCCAAAGCAGTTGGTCTGTATACCTCTTCCTTATAGCACACCATGTTTTGTGCTGCTGCCCACAGTTACATTCTTTGGTAAGTTTGAGATGGAAGCAATCAGCATGTTTTTGGAGGTGGAAGAAACTCCAAAGATATACAGGGAGTACATGCAAACTCCAAACAAGCACTGGTTTTGAGTAAATTCTGCTTTAAGATTATTGTTTCTCTTTACTTTGAAGATCAATATGCCATTAATTTCAGAACACATTGCTGGAACAAAAAAGCAATTTAGCTGTTTTACTTTCTCATTTACAGGTCCAGAATCTCAAAGTATAGGCTAAGAGAGCAGATATACTTCCAACTCAGATTCCTTAAGAGGTTTGGAAGAGTGGAGAAAGCTAACTGCTTTTTGGGTTTGGAAGTCATGGGGTTAGTAGTAAGCATATACTAAATCAATTAAAATTTTGTTTATTTTTTCCACAGGTTAGAAACACAAAATTGTCAATGGTCATATCACACCATATTATATTACTTACTTCATTGCAATAAAATGGGTCATTCTACAGCATCATTTAGGGTCAAGTTATCAGTATTAGATTTATTTTCTATCCAAACATTGGATAGTGGTTACAGTTTTTAAAGTTTGCAGTACTGAAAATGGTTACAATTCTAGCAAAAGACAGCCTTTAGATTTTGCATTGTTAAAACAATTTTGCAACAATTGTGCAAGGTTTACATGCCACATCTTTTATAACTATTGCCTTCAGCAGAGTCAGTGAAATGGTTGGCACTCTCAAGTGGCCTGATGTAGCCTTCACTCAGGAATCAGCTCTAATTTGGATTTTCATATCTAAGATCAACCAATAGCCATCAAGTTTCACTACAGAAATGCAATGACCCTCTCACATGCTCTTTATCCTGGGGAATACATTTAAAAAATATATACTCCAAACCAAATCCCAGCAATTTAGATTTTGTTTCTACAGGAAGATTTAGGATTTCCATCAATGGTGTTAACAAACAACAAAAAGTCAAGGAACATGCCTTAATCATTACTCCTTCCACTAATTTAGAATTGTTCAGACTTCCAACTTAGCAGCACTAGGGCAGTCTATGGAAGTTTTCAAGATGTTAGATAGATGGTCCTGCAGTTGCTTCCTATGACAGCATAGTTGTCAGGAATGCAGAGTTCCTATGCATCCTGTAAGAGTAGGCCCATACAAGTAGAGAGTCGATTATCCAAACTAATTGCGACCTAGATTAGTTCAGATAATCAAAAATATAATTAAACCAGATAAAAAAAACTTCTAAAAATGTTTTTGATGAACATTAAACAAGAAAAATGAAACAAACTTACTGTAAGTACAAAATGGTACAGTATATTATTGTAGTATAAGCTCAAAAAACACACACAAGTGAATTAATATATAATGCTTAAATATTCAGACTTTGTGATTTTTCCTACCCAAAAACTCTGGAAGGCTGCATTCTGATAATTGACAGATCTCTGATTATCATCATTAAGGTAATCAACACTGTAGTGTATTTTACAGAAGACTTCCCTGTGCTTCTGAAATTAGTATACTGGTCACTGTTTTCAAAGTCTATTTGCTGAAGTGCTGGTACAGATGCATACATAAAACAAAGACCGCAAAGTGGCACATGCAGCCTGACATGATGTGTTAAGTATCACAGTGAAATAATCAGCATGGGATATGGAAAACCAGAGTTATTAAGGAGTGTTTGCAAAAAGTTAAGAAAAATGTGATATAATTCCATGTTTCCATTAATAATGCAAAAATAGAGTGTGATACTGTCATATCGGGAGTGGTGTATGCAAGCGGGTCCCCTTCAGATAGTCCAACTTTTAAAAGCTCGACTTTCATATGGCCGAGACCATATGATCGAGCTTTTAAAAGCTCATCTGCTCTGAATGGAGATCTCCATACAGCGTGGAATGGAAAGATTTCTCATTTCTGCAATGTAGTGCGATCTCGGAGTTGGTATATTTAAGTAGTGTGGGGCGCAGGGGGGTTTGCCCCCCTGCTAGACACATTTAGTTTTTATTTTGTTTTTTGTACTTCTTTTTTACATGGTCGATGTTTCAAATGGTTGATCATATGGTCTCGGCCATATGAAAGTCGAACATTTGAGATGTCGATCATGTAAAGAAGATCCATTCAAGCAGTGTGTCATAGAAAAAAATCACACTAAAACATGATGGGTAATGTTAAGACATTCTGAAATATAATTTTGTTTTTATTTGTTAGAGCAGTCATAATTTTCATAACTGCATAAATTTCATAAAATACTTGCAAACAACAGGTGAACGAATGGTGCCATCTTATACAAAACATTATGCCACTGATACGTAGCATCTAACATAAATGGTTTTGTAGATTAATATTATTTTGATATATTGTGAAACTATCATATACATAATTTGCATAGATTCAGCAATATCACAAAACAGCAAAATGCTATCACCTGTTGTCATACATCATTGGAAAGCTCATGAACAGATGAACAATTCCATCTTGCAGAAGTTTTAGATCAATCATATATACTTAAGAGGGGTAGATCCCTTTGTTTGACCATTACACTAGTGTTTTTGGCAAACAAATAATTTTTTTTCTTTCATAAATCTGCAATATAAAAGTGAAAATAATATTTTAGAAGAGAATTTATTGAAAAAAAAAAAACTAATTCCTTTTTACAACAGACATGGTGAATCAATTGACTATGTTCTAACTTCCTCATGTAATACAAAGAAGGCATAGAATGATCACCGTGGTGGAACAGAAGTCTATTAAAACAAGCAGGATTAAAGAAACAGAGATGTTAGAGGATGAAAGATGACTATTCAACTATCAATATTGAGAAATACAAGGAATACATGAATAAATAAAAAAAAATCTCCATGAAAGACTACATCGAGATATAAATATAATCTGGTTAAGTTTATTTGTGACAATGCAAAATCTTTCTATGAACATGGCAGAAAATATATATATATATATATATACAGTAATTGGCCTACTATATCTCTATAAGATATAAATAGAAGACCAACAATGTAGCTGTCTCTTACAAGTTCATAGAAACCTTTTGGAAAACATGTTGTGTGGTCAAAGTGTTTGCGGCACAAGCAGATACAATAGGTGACGATATTTGTCATATTATAGTTTCAAGTTAGGTGCAAGAAGCATTTAATACAATTAATAAACCTTCTCCTACTCGCCAGATAACATAGTTATTTCCTATGGAAAATAAAGGATTTATTGCTTCACCCCTTACAAATATCTCTATCAACCAAAAATGCTTCAAGCTTATCAAATGGTATATAAAATCAGTATTTGCCAAGCCTCCTCGAAACTGATTACATGTATAGACCTGTAATCATAGGAATGCATACATATCTGCTGACTTCACCATATCAAAACATAGTGATAGTTTTAAAGGCTGAAAAGAAAAGTCTAAGAAGCGGCTTAGTTTAGCAGAAGATATATCTATGTCATGCAGAAATGGAAATCAAACCAGAAGCAGACAAAATTCAGGCAGCAACTGAATGTGACAAAAAACAAATGAAAGAATATAAGGAGAAGGATCAGATGAGAAGGCAAGAAATGTGGAAAAGGCAAAAATATAGTTGCAAGTACAGAAACTTCTTGGAACAACCTTATGTCGATCTGGACCTGATGCAGGAATGGTTAAGGAAAGGTGAATTTAAACCAAAAGATGAAAGGTTAATATTGGAAGCCCAGGATAGTGGACTACATACACGTTGGTTTACAAAGTCCATTGAGCATATAAGAGAAACAGACAAATGCAGGTTCTGTAAAACAGAACTGGAAACAGTCATACATCTTGTTGCTGGGTGTGATACACTGATGGCAGAGGTCCTGTACACTGAAAGGCATAATAATTTGGTAAGACTGTTGCATTGGAGATTGTGCAAACATTACAATATTGAAGTAGCTGAGAAACATTGGAAACATGATCCACAAAGCACTATAAAGAATGATGAAGTTTATACCACATAGGATCACCAATTACCAATAGGTCAGAAAATAGATTCAAGAAAACCAGATATAGTAGTCCATGAAAAGAAGGCAAAGTAGCACTGAACATTGAAATTCTTACAGTAAGTGATTACAGTGTATTATGTATTGAGAGATACAGTCTTAAAGGATTTACAGGCAGAAATTAAGGCAATGGGGAAGAAGGACAGCCAGACAGTTCCAATAGTACTAGCAGCAATAGTTCTCACAAAAGAATTTACACTCGTATTTAGATATGTTCCAATATATGTAACTCCATATGAATTACAGAAGGAGTCAATTCTGGACACATTGCAGGTGCTGCATCGAGCATTTTTGGCTAACATCAAAGACTGAAACAATACTAATTTCATGAATGATAATCATGAATGGTAATCATACTTTGACTTAGGAATGGGGTCCATTTCTGATATGGTACTAAAAACCCAAAAGACTTGAGAAATTAAAGAGATGTACTGTGTATTTGTATGGGATTTTTATGATAGACAAAGCAAAAATACTAGGAAAACCTGGTAGGTTTCTCCTTCTTTAGTTTTGCAGAATGTGTCTGATTTTTCTCACATTTTGCCCTGTCTCTTGGCATATGCTAATAGAAAGTCCAGCTGCTCAGTGTTACTTCAGTGGCCAAACATTTTTATTGGCATATGCTAAAATTACAAGGATCATTTTGACGGAACAATCTAATGAGCATGCTCACTTTTAAACAGTAATGAGCCTTTATTGTATAATTTAGAATAACTAGACTCTGACTGCTCTTGTACAGTAGGATTTTTCACTTGCTATCTGATATTTTCTCTTAGCAACAGATCAAGAAAAAGCTGCCCCAAGTACAGTAGTAGTCACGTTGTCCCAGACTACATCAGACATAAGAGCTCCTAGCCCTCAAACAGCACCTTGCCATTTCTGTTATCCTAGATATCACTTTATTGTTTTCTCCTCTATGAGATGGAGGATTGTTTTAAATTTTGAGGGGCTTTTCATTATTCGTCCTTGCTTTTATAAGCCTTATGATATCTTGGTAATCTCTTCTATTTAGATGGAAAAAATGCATAAATACCTATTTATCTACCCTGATTCACATACAAAGTCTGATTATTGACATGTTTAGCATTCTAATCGTTGTTGTTTGCAAATAGGTTCATAGGTTCATAGGTTCATACTGGGCTATCTGCCCGAGGGCATTTACAAGCCTAGCCCATAGTTTTGTGGCTTACGCCACCCCTTTAGTATGGGGAACTATACCCATTATTTTGCTGTGCCTCTGTTGAGCAGTGACACTGAGGTAATCCCTGGGGTATATCTGCGATCTCCCATCCATTGGTCAAGATTTCTCTTGAACAAGGCCAGCAAGGTGCTCTGCCTCACATATACCGGGATTTTATTCCACAGCATAGGGAGTCTTTGGGTGATGAATCTATCCCTCCAGCACGTCCTATTAATAGCCGTGTCGAGGTTTAAGTCTCCCGCCCTTGTGGCTCTGACGGATCTAGATTTTTTGAGGTGAAGCATATTCATCAAATCTGGGTTTGACATGGCCTTGTATGTTAGGCAAAGGTCACCTCTGAGCAAGCGGTAAGCGACTGAATAGAGCTGGAGTTCTTTCAGTCGGGCAGCATAGGACAGATGTTTGAGACCCTTTATCCTTTTGGTGAGGAACTTTTGTGGCCTCTCCAGCTGCTGCAAGTGGCGGGTCAGATACATTCCGAATGGGGCATTGTACTCAATCATTGGGCTGATGAGTGATGAGTATAGGGAGACTATGACCTCCCTTGATCTAGATGAGAATCCCTTCATGATAAGGTGGGCAATGTAGAAGGTCTTCCTAACTACTTTAGCTACATGGGTGTCGAATGACAGACTACTATCAACCTGGGTCCCCAGGTCCCTGATAACTTCTTCTGTGCTCAGTGGATTGCCACCTATTTGGTAGCTAGGGGTAACCTTGTTTTTCCCGAAGGGTATGACTATGCATTTTTTGGCATTTAACTTTAGGCCATGGCTCTGGCACCAGTTATCCATTTCTGTGAGACCCTTCTGAAGGATATCTGTGTCAGATGTGTTTTCTACTATGGCCCAGTTTGCAGTCATCTGCAAACTTTGTCAGCCATAACCCTCCTGTGTTTGCTTGTACTTCGGAAAAGTAGATGCCAAACAAGAGTGGGCCCAGGACTGAGCCCTGTGGTACACCACTTGTGACAGGCTTTGAGTCTGACATGGCTCCAGCAACTCTGACCCTGTGGGTTCTGTCACTCAGCCAGTTTGCAACCCATCTTGTGATGTATGGGTTAACATTTAAGCTGATGAGTTTTTCAATGATACCCGAGTGGGGTATTGTATCACAGGCCCTCGCCAGATCGAGGTAGGCTGTATGGACTGCCTTTCCCTCATCAATGGCTTTGGTGACTGTTTCAAAAGTCAACCAAGTTTAGAAGGCATGATCTGCCTTTGACAAAGCCAAACTGGGATGGATCCAAAGTCTGCAAATTCCCTATGTCTTTATTTATGAGGTCCATTATGATCCTCTCCATGGCTTTACAGATAAGGCTTGTCAAGCTAATGGGCCGGTAATTTCCAGGGTCGGTGGAGGCACCGCCTTTGAGAAGTGGGACCACAGTTGCAGTGCGCCACTCCCTGGGTACGTATCCAGAGGTAAGACTATGATTAAACAGCTGTCCTAGCTGTGGGTTTAATTCCTCGTTGAGTTCGTGGAGCACACAGCCGGGGACACCATCAGGTCCCATGGATGCTGTGTTATTTGCTTTGGAGAGAGCAGTTCTCACTTGGGCGTTGGAGATGTTTGGGGGGCTGCAATCGCTTGGTATAGATATCTCTCCTTTTGGGGAGGGGAAGAAGTTTGCACTGAACCTGTCAGCCAGTATGTTGGCAATGTCTGTAGGATCAGTAATCTTCACATAATTTTGAACTAGTTCTGAGCATATCTGGGAGTTTCCTCCCAGGTTTCTAACATAGCTAAAGAAGGCCTTATGATTGTCTTTTGAGTCTTTAGCTATTTTTCTCCCAAAATTTGCTTTGGATGATTTTATGAGAGCTCTTAGTTTTTTACTTATAGTGATCAAGGGTGTCTTACCTTTTAAGGATTTTGCTCTATCTTGTAGTAGCTTCCTCCTTTTGTTGTAGAGTTTGTTTATGGCTGGGGTCCACCAGACTGGACGCTTGCCTTTGGTACAAAGAGTCTTTGTTTTGCTTGGGATTGCCTTATCCATGCAGTCCTGCAGGTGCTGGTAGAAGGCATTTGTAAGTGATTCAGCGGCTTGAGTACTGTTTTCCACCGCCTCCGGCGCCTTAAAGGAGACCACACTAGTCTTTAGATGTGTGAAGTCGGCTTTCGAGAAGTTCTTTACTGTTGTCTTTTTTATTTCAGGTGGGGGTGGGATGAGGACCTCCAGTGAGATTAGTTTGTGATCTGATCTCACCAGTGAGGGGTATACTTCCGGTGTTGAACATTGTGCTCCCATGTTCGTGATGATGAGATCAAGTATGTTTTCTCCTCTTGTGGGGATGGTGACTAGTTGTTCCATGGCATTTGAGATTATGAATTCCAGGAACTTTTGGGCTAGGGTGTTTGGGCTTGAGTAGTGTTCCCAGTCTATATTAGGGTAATTGAAGTCACCTAGTATGATGGTGTTTGGTGATACATTTATCCTCTAGTGTTTTCAGGAAGGCCATGTGAGGTTCCTGAGTTTGTGAGGGTGGCCTGTAACATGCTACAATTTGCAGAGCAGTCTTGCCTATGGTTAATTGCACCTGGATGGTCTCCGATGCATCGTGCGTTGCCACCAGTCTTGAGGTGTGGGTGTCTTTGATGAATATGGATACCCCCTCCTTTCTTGGTATTGTCCGGATTTTGGGGCCGGAACGCATGATAAGAGGTAAAACCTGATAGTGCTGGGGTGCTCTCAGGAGCCTTGAACCAGGTTTCTGTCACTGCACAGACATCGATGTTCTCCATACTGAGAAGGGCCTCGAGTGCGTGCATTTTGAGATTTAGACTTCTGGCATTGAGCAGCATTACCCTTAGTTTTTTCCTTTTTGTGTTCTAGGGTGGTAGGTTTAGAATTTGAGCCTTGCCTAAAAAGGCACTATGGGGTGGCAAGAGCCTTTGCCAATATCTGGAATCCCAGGGTGACAGGTGCAAGCTGTCCCTTGAAGCAGCGTGGCTTGTCCAGCATGTCATCCCAGGCAGACAGACATTGGATCCCCTTTGAATGACACCAGAGTTTAAGCCAATTGTTAAAGCTGATCATCTTATCTCTGTATTGTGGCATCATTCTTGGTGAAGGTAGGATACTGCTCAAGGTCAGGGTCATACCTGCCTGGGCTACATAATCAGAGAGCTCCTCAATGTCTCTTTTCATCTAGTCCAAGGAGGTATGTCTCAGGTCGCTTACACCAGCGTGGACAATGACTGAGTCATATTTGTACCTGCTGTTGAGAGACCTGAGTGCTTGCGTTATGTGGCGGATTCTAGCGCCCGACAGGCAGCTTACTGTGACCTTTTCCTTACTCAGTCTGGTGAGCGGGACACCAGTGTGTCTGACTATGGAGTCACCAATGACTAGTGTGTCTGGCATTGTGTTTGGCCTTAAGGGCTGTGACTGTTTGACACTCTGACTGTGAGGTCTATGTGTTGCAGGTGTTGTGTTCTGAGGTGGTGGTTGTTTGGGTGTCTGCTTTGGTGGCCTCTGCTGTTTTGGTAGATTTTTGATCAGAGCCGAGTATGTCTTTGTGTGTTTATGTGTATGATTTGAGGTTGTGATGGTACTATGTGAGACTGGGTCTATAGTGTGTGTGGTAACCTTCTCCTCCTGACTGGTCTTGCCAGTCCTATGTTGAGAGAGCTCAGCCTCCAGTTTGGCCGTATAGTTGCATCTCTCGCATGTATTTGTGTTTTGTGGGAGGAGGAGAGGGTTGTTCAGTGTACATGAGGCAATTGTAACATTGCCTCAATATTCCCAGGTTCACCAGCTGAGCAGAAGAGGACACTAGCAACTGATCCTCGACATGCTAGAAGGACTAGACAAAAACTTTAAAAGAGATTCCGGGGATGTGGGTGACCGAGAAATGGGGTTTGCCTTTTGGGGTGCTATCTATAAGAGTGCCGTATCAAGGTAATAAGTACTGTAGGAGCAAGTGCTAGGTTTAACAGATAGAGAAAAGTCTACTTGGAGTCAAGTAGAGATGATCTTTTAGGTATTAGAGAAAGTGCTAGTAACAGGGATGCTTAAAGGTAAGATTGAAAAGAATGCACTCTGCAGTGTGCACTAGAGAAGTTAGATATGAAAGTAGGTAACTTGAGTTTTACCTGTTTAAAAAGTTAAGGTTTAGTGGAGAGTTACTATTTTTAAAACAGCAAGATGGACTGAAAGGGGTGGTTACTTTTGTATTTTGGTACTATGAAATACTGTAGGATGGCCAATAAATTTAAATAATTGAAGGGGTGGGATTTCAAAAGTGATGGTTTTGTGATTACTCACATAAGCCAGTGAAAGTAGAGAGAAATGAGATATATGGTCAGATTAACATAAGAGGCGGGCAACTAGAAAGACAGTGGTATTTAACAAGACAACTTAAATGGGTGGGAGGGAGAGAAAAAATTCTGCCTGACTCAGAACAGAGAGAGCTGTGGTCTCTTTTGAAGTTTTAATATGCTGTTAAAACAGAATGCAAGCAAAACACAAGATAAAGAAAACAAACTACAGTATTCAAAATATAGAAAGGCAATGCTGAAATACAAAAAATAACAGCAAACTAACCTTTCCTTCACAGCAAAGTGTAGCAGAGTCTGGATGAGCCTTTCTGGTAAAGCTCTGAAATGTTTTAGTTTACTCCTTAAATAGAAATTTTAGTTCCTAGCTCCACCCCCTCTGTTAACAAGTGATTATGAATTATGTCACACTGACTGACATCACTTGTCTATAGCTTTTTTGCTTAGGCTTTTTTTCTTAGCTACTGACGTGTCATTTTGTGTCATCAATGCAATGCTTTTATGTCTTTCCCATTAATCCAAAGCCCTGTCTTTAATGTATTTCTACTAGTGTTTATTGTCTTACTAATACTCTGATACCCTATGAGAAAAGGAGAGAAAATCCCATATATTTTCAATGTTTCTTTCCTTGATTTCTTTCAAGGCTTACAAGAAAAATCCATTTTCACCTAAGATCTTTGGTCCCATCTCAAACAAATGTAGTTACAGTGCTAAAACATGCATTCATTCCTAACTGTATTCACAGTACCAAATATAGCCTAAACACTAATTCAGAAACAGCTGCTTAGCCATTTTTGGATCCCCATTAAACTCAGTATCCTGTCTTTACCACTGGCCTTGACAAGCATCTACTCAAAAAAAAAAAAAAAATAATAATAATAATGTATTAGCCTCTTTCTCAAAGCCCTTCCAAAGTTTCTTAACTTCTCATGCATTCCATCATCTTATGCTTTAGTCTCATTTTTATGTACTGCTGTACTATTCTAAATATCATTTTTTTGAGGATAGCATGCAAACTTCCTTAGGTTTTGCTGTTTTCACATTGCACTGAATTTAGTACCTTCAGTAGTGGTGCGTCTGTAATAGCTCCACCACTGAAGTGCCAGGTGTGTATACAAACTGTATAGAAGTACATTGTCATGTCTCCTCACTTCCTATTTCTTTCCAGTGGGAAAAACAAAGTACTCCATTATCTGCTTATATCCCTTATGTTCTAGTCATGGGAACTGGGTAGCCCTCCTTTGGACATTCCTTTTTTTTTTTGGTTTTATGCAGAGCCTTTAATTATCTGCCCGCTTGGCTGTACTCAGTTGGTTGTTTCATTCTGCAGGATGGGAGCTTGTATCCATAGGGTGACAAGAGCAGAATAGCCTATTTATTACTGCTTAACTGGCCGATATGTTCCCTAGTGGTGAGAATTGGGTGTTAGGGAGCAAGCCAACCTCCTGATGCTGTAGATCAACTAATTCCCCATGGAGCTTCTTCTCCTTTTTCGGGTTCATCGAGCTTTGTTGCTTACTGCCTGTCATAGGAAATGCACCTCCACATGCTGAGTTCCCTGGCATTTGCACATGCACCATGGCAGCTCATGCTCACTGAATTCTGACTCTGGATAATTCTGTGGATGCAATGACTAGTGCTCCTTTTAGTTGTCACCTAACCATTGAACCACAGCTGCATTCCTCCCCCAAGGGTGGTCTGGTCAATAACATCCACTTAATCCCATTCACCTCTTCTTCATTCTTCTAGGGCCTGAGCCCTTAATCAAACTCTGGTCATCTGGGTCATAGTCTGGTTTTATCCTTCCATGCCACAGAGACAGGATTCCTTTGGACGGTCTTGATTAACTTGATTTCCTTGACAGTGCAGTGATACTAAAATTGCACATGTTAGTCCATTTGTGACTATTCATGAGATATGTAAGGTAATACTTCTCCAGACACTTTTCCAAAAGTTAAAGTCTGGCATGTTACTGGCTTTACTCAGAACTTTTCCGGGTTTTGCTTGTTATTCTTTTCTGTAGTCTCCTATAAGAACAAGGACTATTTTCACAGGCTCTTATCAGATCAAAATCCCTTTCCTGCAATGGAATTCTTGTTTTACTCTTCAGCTGCCATTTCTCTTACCTGTTTACTACTCGTTACATATATTTGTGTAGACATGCTCTCATTCTCCTCTGTCCCAGTCAGAGTACTTGCTGAGCCTGACACCACCTTCTCTTTAGTGTCTGTGCAGAGATTACTTGCTTTCTCTTTCTGTGTGTAAGTCATTTCACTGCATCTTTCCAAAAACATGTTGATCGATTAACAACTATAACTGCCCAAAACAACTGCAATTAACCTTGCCATTTTGACCCAAGGTATGTCTGAAAATGGTCTGTGAAGCAACAGGGCAAACACATTGGGTTAACAGGCAAATACAGATAACTAATGCAAAACATTTTAAAACTTATTGCATGTACTTGTCTTGCAAAACTATATATGCATTAGAAGAAAATTTGTAATGCCATCACAAAGACACAAATACAGGGATATCAGAAAACCCAAGAGAAAATAATTCTACACAAACTGGCTGAAATTTTTTTCTTTAACTTTCCTTCATAACTGAGCTTGCTAGCTAAAAGCAGACTGCATGTACAGAGGTCAAAACAACGAAAGCATTCAAGGCTTAGCTACATGCATTTATAGTGCAACTGAGACTGAAAAAAGATAGTTACAAAATGATATCTTGCTTCTACAGTTTAAAAAAAAAGATGTACAGAAGGACACAGAGCAAAACTATCATGACTCTGTTTTTCTGCTGTAACAGAAACAAATTACTGAACTTGAATATCAGAATACAATGTCAAAGACCCCTCACCCGGGACATCATCCATCATAGTGTTGTGTTAAAAGTTATAATATGAAGGAAGAAACAAATATGGACATAAAGTTCCATTTCTTGTCTTGATGTCACAAACTGATTTAACTTGGCAAATTAGTCAGGATTAGAAAACCATGTTTCCTTTATTCAGAAACATAGAAGAAAACTGTGAACAAGATGTTCAGAAACTGAAACACTGAGACTATTATAATATATTTTCTAGTTTATATTTCATAAACTGTATTTCTGAAATATGTAGAAGACTCAACATCAATATTCAATATGAGCATTTACAGATGAAATCCCTTTAACTCCAGCAAACCCACAAACATTCCCTTCTTTTGCAGTCTTGTAATATGGCATTATTCATTATTATGCACAAGAACAATTCTTCATTTTGACAGGGAGGGTATTCTATCCAACCTCTAAGAAAGCCTGAATAAAGATCAGCTTCAAAGATTATGTCACATACTCATATATATTACAGAATAAAGCCATGCTGAAGATCAACAAAGCTTCAAAGACCCGATTCAGTTTGTAAAGATGTATTCACTGCAGCAGTATGGACTCCTGACTCCGAGAAGGAAAGTAGCCAGGGATCTATCACTGGTACTTCACAGATGTTTTCTCTCCCAAAAGTTTCAGCAATTATCACAGTTAGAAATATAAGTAGTGATGCTGTAACATTCATGGGGTTTGTACAGAAAATCTTAGTCTAACAGAATTCCTCAAACCTCAAACTCTTAACTACACCAGATGAGATATCCAGCTATGTGAGCCACTGTGCTAGCATTAAGATATGTGTTATAATTCCCGGCTCTACTATAGTACTCAGAATCACCATGTTTATAAGACATAAAACTGTACTTTCATTTCTTACTATATTCAACTTCAATTAAGTGTGGGAGATTTGTGACTTTTCTCCAAAAATCAAAAGGTAATTGTTAAGCTGAAAACAGGATTGAAGACTCGTGTATCCAGTGGCTGTAGACTTTTATATTAACTAACACGGCAGAGCCACTTGTAAAGATATGGAATATCAGCCTCTCTGTGATTACTTTAAGTTTTGTTTGATATCATTAACAGTGAGCTCTGCTCTTTTTCAACAAAATTGTTTTGCGGTATAAAAACTAGTCAATGTACCATTGTGAACATGACCATTTGACATAACAGATATGCCCCCACGCCTAGACAAGCTCGAATTCAGAAACCATATTTACTTTCAGAAATAGTTAAAGCATTCTGCTGCAAAGACCACCATTCACACAAAGCATATGTGAAAGGGCATCCTCCAAAATAGGATTGGCCATCATTTAAAAATCCATGAGAACCGATCTTATGGAACAGAACAAATGCAAACACTTTATAGACACAGGCTAATGCAAGAGAACACTAGCACTTTGTGCACTCAATGCCTCATAGAACTATTCTGTGCTGCACATTTAATAACGGGGTGTGGCCCTTTGACAACATATGTTATAACATACTTGTTATAATTTGTAAACTTTCTTCATAGCAAAACGCATACTATGTGTACTATATGAGACAGTGGAAGCTTAACTTGATTATGTATATATATATATATATATATATATATATATATATATATATATATCACTGTATACTTTTGACAGGATATCTTAACTACGCATGCTATACTACACCTGCTATCATTCTCAACTTTGCCTCCATAGCAAAAGTTCAAGGCTCAAATCACTTTAGCAACCAACTTAACCCATTTCAGGAAACATTGCGTTTGTGTTCCTAAGTCTTAGTTCATCTCTTAACAATTTGTTTGCAATCCTGACCACAGCAAATGCATATGTTTTCATTGTTAACCTGTTGTGACTGTCATATTCTATTGATATAACATTTTGTGATATTTTAATGTTCTTTGCAATTTTTCTGATTCATGCACAGTTATGCAATTTCTACTGTGAGTTTTGTGTTTCTATTCATAAAATATCTTTTGTCAATGTAATATAGATGAAGTGGGTAACTGTCTGCCCCAAGAGGCCTGAGTCATTGCTGAAAAGTATCCTTGAACAAGTCTACCTGCCTGGTTAACAAACCATGCATACATAAATAAATAAATGAATACATCCAGGGGGTGGATAAAAGTGTGATGCAAGGCTTAATTCTAATTACTTTTATATGTGGGACAGTATTCATTTAGCATGTTTTAGGATTCATTTCTCCATTTAACAGTGAAAAGAAGTGCATTGCTAGGAAGCATTGGATTTTACCTCCCAAGTGGAGAACAGTTCACTTCACTTCACTAATCGGTATTATCTTAACACAACATAGCAGTACAATGCTTTTGCAGATAAAACCCCAAAGATACCATGTCTAGCCTTACACTCATGCAGAAAACTATAATGATATTCCTGACAATGCAGAAAGTAAACTGACTAAAGGGAAAGTGTAGTTTGCAGTTTTCTCAGTCTGACAGATGTGGTCAATGCCATTTAGGCTAGCTGTAATACAATGTAGCAAGTATGGCATGAAAACAATTTGCTGTACATATTTTTCTCTGTTTTTGGCTGATCCTGCACTAATCATGGAGCTATGTCCTTCAGAGTTGCTGTATAGATGCATTATTTTTCTGGGAATAGTTGAAAGCCCTTTGGATAATTTAATTTCCCTGGGGGGAACAGTTGAGCAAGTTGGACATAAAAGTCATCATCCTTATAGCAGGAATTGGAATTTTGTATTTTAAGCCCTAGAAAACTTGTGCATACCCAAAATGCCCAATGGGTAGGGGTCTGTGGGATACTGCAGTGTATGCATATGCCTCAGCTCAGGCATAAACAAATCACCTAACCTCTTTGCCTATAGCATGCCTGTGTGATCTGTAGTCTTCACAGGAGATTCTGCTATGGAAAGTGTGCCCAGATGCATGCCATCAGCCAGTCCCATTGAAGAGAAGCGAGAAAGTTAAATATTGTCATTCTTCGCCTTCCTCTGAAAGATGCCAAAGCCAATAATCAAACACAGGTCCCCTAGGTCATACCCATGGCTTTATCCTGCTATATGCACACAATAGGCTGAATTATGCATAATCTGCAGATTCTAAAAATCAAAAGTGACTAAGTATGTTACGTAAACAAACAGTATTCCTGGGCGATCCATGAAAAGAAGCATTTATAATAAACGAAGTGCAGTACATTGATTGAATGTTTACAGGTAAATATCTGTACAATATAGGAACAAATGTCAGCAGAACAGATGCATTTGATTGTGAGAAAAATATGGTAAGGGACATGAATTAACAACCTAAATTTTACCAGTATTGTTTCACCACTTGCATTATTGTTGAAATAATGCTGGCTTTATGATATAAAAGACAGAGACTTAACTATGACACAGATGACAAGGGATCACTCAGCAGTCTCAGGACTGGAGGTCTCACTAAGGGTGAGAGAAAAAGAAGGGTTTGAGTCCACTAACTTCTGTCAGGGTTGGCTAAGTGGGCTGCATGCCCCAAAACACCTCTTCTCTTCAAGCTCTCTGGTGGAGACCTTAATGAGAATAGAAACATTTGCCTCCAGGACTAGGATGTCTGTGGGATTGTATTACTTTTGAAATGCTGATTTTATACTCAGCTCCGCAAAGCATCATCTGTACATATGCAGGAAATAGTAGGCCTA
This sequence comes from Protopterus annectens, assembly GCF_019279795.1. NCBI lineage: Eukaryota > Metazoa > Chordata > Ceratodontiformes > Protopteridae > Protopterus > Protopterus annectens. The sequence continues at coordinate 1,046,269,365 of NC_056744.1, read as the reverse complement.
AACTGGAAGATCTAATCACGAAGATATAAATACAAGTGTTCATGTGTCACTCTGACAGGAATAAGTGGCCCATAGATATCGCATCTCAAGGGGAGTAAACACATCAATGGAGTCACTGGGGAGAGGCTTGATAGGATGTAGGACAGAAGCAAAAAAGTTATATTATTTATTTTATTTTACATTTGTTTACCTGGAAATTCTGACTGGACATAGATCCTTTTTCAGTGGAGGCCTGGGGAGAAAAGCTCCAGAAATAACATGAGTGAAAATACAATTACATATACTAAGAATAGCAGTGTAAATTATTATATATAACTTCACATTTCATGCACATTTTTGTTTTATCCCTTCTAAATAATGTGGAGTCATACACAGAAGGTAATGTAACTTTTTTCTCTCCTATTATCTTTCCCACAACAATGCTAACTTTATAAATAATATATATTACTCAAAATTCAAGAAAATAAAAATCTTATCCAACTGCAAACTACTATTTTATACTTTTATTTCTTTATATACATGGGATAGCACTAGTGAAATGCTATAAAATCACGTACTCATTTCATATATTTATATATATATTTCTTTTATATATTATACTTATTTATTCATGTATGTGCCTTCCCTTTCTGTTTTAGTCTCACCCCGGGATTCATGAAACTTGCACCAGGTGCAGGCGTAGCATCAGCATTCTAACCCCAAAGATGGCCGCTGAGCGATTCAGGTATGAGCCGTTTCCACATGCACTACCTGCGTACGTTACGTCCACACAATTCCTGAGCCTTGTATGCTAATTATCTCATTTGCAGCAGTGTAGCATGCAAATGAAGGTATGTAGCGATTCAGGAAGTGGTGCAGGCATAGTGTAAGCATGCAGAAATGTAAACCGTAAAAAAACGGTTTACATTTTTGCAAACATAAAATCGGAGCCATGACAGCCTACCAAACACATGTATTATATTGTTAATATATGCCAATGGCTAAATATATAGCCAGTGGCATAAAAAAAATGTACAAAATATAAAATTAACATTTAATATATATAGTCGCACTGTCACGACGTGGAAGTGCAGGGCAGCGGTGCACAAAGGGATCACAAGGAATATATAAAAATATAGAATAAAACCGCAATGAAACACATATCACGATTTCTCCATAATAGTAAATGGCAGGCATGCTACACCATACTCATGGCGCAAGGGTTGCTAAGGAGCAGTGACAGTGTTATGCGTAGTAGCTAGGAATTAGTAGGCAATGCCATGCAAATGAGAGGAGTAATAGTGAATCGCAGATCCCCCACTGGTATAAGGATGCACATCACAGCGTAGCATTATAACACCGAGGTGAGCCCTTGAGATAAAGATGACATCAAGAGAGGGGTGTGTTGCCATTGCTGCAAGCACATTGGAGTATTGCTAAACCGGTCTGCCCCTAGCTAGGCAAAGCTGCAGGATAGGAGTGTGTCAAATTGCCCATAGCTATGCTTAGCTGAGAGTACACAAGGTAACCGAGTATGCATGTGAACGGAGATGAAAACGCGCATAAACCCAGTAAATGGGTATGCACGGCACGCACTGCAGCTGAAACAGGAAGGATATAGGAAAGAAATAATGAAATGGTGCAGCAGTGAAATTGGAGTACAAATGACTAATTAACACCTAGGAGCCTACAGTGGGACATTGACAACAGCTAACAAGACTGCAAGCAGCTACCTGCAGAACAGGGAAGGGGAGGGGGTGTACTGCAAAGAAAACAGCAAAGTGTCAAAGCAGAAAAAAGGCGATATGCAGTATATCAGCTACAAGGCACATTTCGCCATGTCTGGGTAGGGAAAGTACAAAACAAGAAAGATGACAGGTGGATGCAAGCCTGATAATGGGAGGGGATCCAGGTCTAAAAGTGAATTAAGGGCAACAGATTAATCAAGACAGGCAAATAGATCTCCACAGTAAAGGCCCCACACTTTCAGTACTCATTGCAAAACCCATAATTAAGACAAGCAGCAGTTGGAATAGCTCATACACACCCACTTACATCACCAGCATCCATAGCACAATACTATAAAGTGTGAAAGCACCTCACACACATTTGTGTATTCCCATACATTCTGCACCAGTGGTGTATACAGATGGGGAACTTTTATTATGTACATGTTAGGGGCTGCCATAGCTTTGATCCATCAGCATGTGTTGGAGACTGAAGGTGGTGTGGAGGATGATGCACATAACTACCACAGGCACCAGAGGAGGAGGAGAGTGTTCAGACCCAGGGTAACCTACCAGGGGCTACATGATCTGGAGAGTGTAGAGCATTACAGGGTGGACAGGGACACCCTACAGCAACTTGTGGAGCTGTGCCGGCCACGCCTCAGAGCCAGAAAAAACAGAGGGGAACCCATCCCAGTGGATATGAAGGTATGTGTAAGCCTGAGAATACTAGCTACAGGTACCTTTCAATGACCAACTGGGGATATCATGGGTATCTCACAGGCATTAACATCCAGGGTACTACACCAGTTCCTGGATGCCATGTTACCACATGCCAATGAGTACATATACATCCCCCGAACGCAGGAGGAGTTGGCCAGCAATATGCGTCTCTTCCACCATGTAGCAGAATACCCGGAGGTACTGGGTGCAATAAACTGTATGCACATACACATCAAGTCACCACCCGGTGAGCAGGGTAGGTGCTACATAAACTGCAAGGGATACCCCTCTATCAACTGCCAGAACATGTACAATGCCCAGGGCATTATCATGGATGTATGTGCTGGCAGCCCTGGAAACTATCACGACTCCCACATCTGGTATGCCTCACAGCTGTATCGGTTATTTGCCAGGGGGGGGGGCATCCCAAATGGCCACCTGGTGGGGGATGCTGGCTATGCACTGGAACAGTGGATGATGACTCCCATCTGAAATGCACACACACCCATGCAGGAATGCCATAATGAGGCACTCGCACAAACCAGAATCATTATAGAGCGTGTGTTTGGGATGCTGAAATCATGGTTCCATTGCTTGGACATATCTGGTGGAGCCTTACAGTACTCTCCAGGCACATGTGCCCACATCCTCATAGTGTATGCCATGCTACACAATATGGTCCTGCAGAAACAGCTGCAGCAGGGACAGAATGGTGAAGGCCCTCACAGCCCACCACCATTGCCAAGGGCCCCACAGGCACAGAGGTAATCAGACCACGAACACCCTGAGCCAACCCCAGTAGGCAGACGGAGGCGTGCCCAGTATGCCCATGCCTTGGCAAAGAGGGAATGTAGAGCACACACCCTGATGGTGTAGGAACCTAGGCACTGACACCTTTCTCCACCTGCACACACAGTAAAAATGGATGGCACACGTACAAGACTACCTGTAAATTGTCATGTAAAGGCAGTCTACTGAGTGCATCCAACACAGACAGCCCTCAACTATTACACACACAACAGCCATTGGTACAAGGTAAGTCAACACCTGAACAGTAAATTAAGCTATCATATGCAGATACTGTATGTATAGATTCATAGGTAGGTACTTGGCCAACTGCCAGAGGCCATTCATGAGGCCAGCCAAAATGTGTCAGCTTTTGCCACCCCATTGATTCATTAACCATCCCTCTGCGGAGCAGAGCCAATGGTGGGATCCCTGGGGTGCAGCTACTGTTCCCCATCCACCCTTCAAGGTTTCTCTTGCAGAGTGTTAGTGAGGGGCTCTGTATAATGTAGTTAGGGATGTTGTTCCAAAGTATGGGGAGTGTCTGTGACAGGAAGCTGTCCCTCCAGCATCCTTGGGTTATTGTTGTGGCAAGGTCAGCTCACTACAGTGTGTGGCTCACTGCGACATGGATTCCCATAGGTGGAGCATATCCATCAAGCCTGAGTTCAACATGGCTGTGTTGGCTAGCAGAGACCATCTCTGGGTAAACGAGATGCCACTGAGTAAAGCAGGAGTTTATTCAGTCCAACTGCATAGGCCATATGTTGGAGGCCAGTATTCCCATTGGTGAGGTACATTCATGGACCCCCCCCCCCAAGCTGTTGGATGTGTCCTCTGAGGTACATCTCACATGGGTTATTATACCCTATGATGGGACTGATGAGTGATGAGTAAAGGGGCACTATAACCCCAGTATGTCTAGATGGGAATCCTTTAGTAATCAGATGGCCTACATAGAAGGATGTCCTAACTACTGTGGAGATATAATTGTCAAAGGGGAGCTCACTATCTACCTTAGTCCCCAGATACGCCATTACCTCGTCTGTATTAAAGTGGCTGCCGCTCATGTGTTAATATGTGGGTGCCAATTCAACAATGGAATGACCATGCAGTTAGTGGCACTTGGCTGGAGGCCATGTCGTTGGCACCCTGTGATGTTCTCTGTGAGGCCCTTTGAAGGATGTCCATGTCAACTGGACTATCAATGATGGCTCCCAGTTTGCAGTCATTGCCAAACATAGTCTGCCATAGTCCACCTGTGTTTGCCTGTACATCTGAGACGTATATGCCAAACAGTAGGGCTCCAAGGACTGAGACCTGTGGGACACCAGTCGTGATTGTTCAATAGTTGGACCTGGAGACCGCCAGTCATACCATGTGGGTTCTGTATGTAAGTCCACTGGCAATCCATCCTGTGATGTATGGGTGAATGTACAGGCTGGTGTGTTTATCAATAATACCTGTGTGGGGCATGGTGTCAAAAGCCTTGGTGAGGTCCAGGTAATATGTGTGAACCACCTACCCCATCATCTAATGTCTTGGTAACTGTATGTAAGACATCAAACAGGTTCAGTAGGCATGAACTGCACTCAACCAAGCTGACCGGGGCTGGGCCACATGTTCCAAGGTTACCAATGTCATTGTTAATGAGTGCCATGAGGATGCGAACCATACCATTGCAGACCAGACTAGTCAGGCTTATGGGTGGTAGTTACCATGGTCAGTTGTGATTTCACCTTGATGGAGTGGAATAACCGTTGCTACCCTCCATTATATGGACATGTAGCCTGTGGAGAGGCTGAGGTAGGAATGCTTAATTAGGTGGGGGCAGGTTGTCTTGTACAATTTGCAAGATGCAGTCTGAACACTGTCCTACTTCTGTAGTATAGCATGTTTATTGCAGAGGTCCGCCAGACTGGTGTCCTTGTCTAGGAGGAGTGAGTCTTGGTTTACCAGGAAAGGTATATGCTGTGGTATCCGTGGGTGGGGGAGATGCTAGGGTGCGAAAACAGTGAATAGTTCAGGGTCAGACCTAACCAGTGACCAGTTAACCTCTGCTGCAGTGCACCTGTTGCCCATGTTGGTGATGACCACATCTAGTAGTTTCCACCCCACATTAGGGAGGTTACCACCTGATACAGGGCATATGAGGTGATACATTCCAGGAAGCGCTGGTCCTGGAAGTGAGTACCGGAGTACGTTTCCCAGTTAATGGTATGATAGTTGACATCAACCAATGACAGGGTGTGCATTAGGACTGTCATGTTCTCCCCTGTCTCAAGGTAGGTGAAGTGGATGTCCTGGGTCATGGAGGGTGATCCATAGCAGGCCACATTCCACATTGCAGTTGCGGCTGATGTTAGCTGCACAATCATGATCAGAGGTATCATGCTGCCACGCTAATTTGGAGGTGTAGGTATCCCTGATGAATATGGATATAGCCCCTCCATGTCTGTCCGTCCATGTTTTGTGGCTGAAATGTGTGGTATGGGTTGCAGTCTGGTAGTGCTGGTGTGCTCTCAGGAGCCTTAAGACAGATTTCAGTTAATGCACAGATGTTGATGTTGCCCATCGTGAGTAGTTCTGTGAGTGCATGCATGTTGTGATCACAACCCCTGGTGTTGAGTAGCATAATCCTCATTGAATCTGTTATTGTGCTGTTTATGGAGCTAGTATTCACCTGCGAGACTCTCCTAAATAAGGCACCATGGGGCTGCCAATAGCCTTGGCCAGTATTCCAAAGCATAACACTGACACATAGGCCAGTATGGTATCATTGCATTCATGTTCCCCTTCTGTGCTTGTTTTTCATCTCCCCTGTAGGTAACCTAATGGTAAGCAATAGAAAGCCTTAAACTTATACAAGTCTTCTAGCTTCCAAGATAGGCTTTTAGAGTGACTAAGTATCAGTGTTCTGTATGTTCTTGCTGTACTCAACTGTTTCCTGACTACATGGTGAGTTCTCACTGTATATTGAGATCTGAAGGTCTGTTTATTCACATATTATGGCTGTGATGGCATGCACATTAGAGGTTCACAGATAGCCTACTACCTATCTTCCCAAGGGCAATTAGAAGCATAGCAACAGTGTGTTGGCCTTCCCTGCACCATTGATGAAGTAAGTGAGCCTCTGTCAAGCATAGCCAAAGAAGCAATTCCAGGCAGAGTTGCTGGAAGCTGTTGAAGACTGGGGAAGTGGAGGCTGATAGGGGAACTTAATGATCTAATGAGGGCATGTTAATATGGCAATTCAACACCATTCAATTTCCCCAACAGGTCTTGCAGCTATCAAATTGGACAGGCTCCCCACCCCCTGGCTGTATGGTTCTGGGACACATGATCCCAGGGGTGTATAGTCTGTTACCCATTCACACAACATGGTTTCTCTTGAAGTGTGTCAGTGAGGGGCTATGCCTAATGTAGTTAAGAATGTAATGTATTGTCTCACAGTACATTTGTTATATGTTGTTATTTCAAGAGTACATGAAGCTCAGTGAGTTTAGGGGCTCCCGCACTTTGCTTAGCCTAATGTACACATAAAAATCATCTAAATAGGAAATAGGCGGAAGCAACGTTAATGTCAACAGTGTAATGGTTACAGCATCCGCATAGTATCTCTGCATTCAAGGTTACAATCCTGATAATGGTAGGGATGTTTATCATGTGCAAAAGTATACCTCAACCACAGCTTGCATATATAGGTAGTAATCGTCTGTATAATAAACATTCGAATCACCCATATAAACCCATGTGTGCAGGAGAGTATAGTCAACAGAAAATGTAATGTTATGTCAGCACATAGTGAGATGTTACGTCACTGACATGTATATATCGGGAGTAGTTTGTGGATGTGGCTGTGTTTACGCACACAGGTTATATGTTACAAAGTTTGTTTAACTGTGTTTAACCACTGCTATAATGTCACACAAACACTTTTAAACATGCTTACAACTGCTTAAATGAGCCTTATTCTGCAGTAAAAAACCTTCATAAAGCAATGCAGGTGTCGAACCCAGGACCATGCACACTTTAGTCATGGGACATACCAGTAAGCCATCCGAGGTGCACACATGTTTCATGGTCTTGAGACTACACCTTATACCATATGCATTTCACTGTAACGATCACAAATGGGACAGTGACTTTGTGTACATATGTACAGTACATTGCAATGTACTGTAGTTTGTGAACCACAGTCTAGAGATGTATTACTGTTACAAACTAATACGAAATATATGTCTGTGTGTGTGTGTGTATATATATATATATATATATATATATATATATATATATATATATATATATAAATATATATGCGTGTGTGTCAGTGATGTCTGCACACACACACACACACACACACACACACACACATTTATATATATATATATATATATATATATATATATATATATATATATATATATATATATATATTATACAGTTACATCAATAGCCATATATATAAATATCTGTGAACACATTTCGTGGCACAGAAGCACTCCAAAGGAATTGGAGTGTACACAAAACACATGCAGCTCTGGTATTATAAGAATTAATAGGGGGAGCATACATGGAGTATGGGGACAACATAAAAAGGACACAAAACAAGAACTTTTCATATTCATAATACATCCTGTCATGTCACATTGCAACACCTACTTTCACAAACATAAAAACATTAACATGTATCAGACATATGTACACCAACTGACTGTCACATTTTGTTTCAGTAGTGAGAAATATCTGTAGTACAATGTATATTCTAAACACCATAACATTCGTACATTTCTCAGATGCCTTAGTGGTAAGTCAGTGAGTGTGGTGTTCATGTTCCTGAGTTCAAGGGCTGTTAGGTTATTTTGAGGGCCAGAATAAGGGCTTTTGGATGCAGGTGGACAAAAGCTCTCTTAAGCAGGTGTAAGCAGGTTTCCATGTGTTTGCGTGATGGTAAGCGGTGCTGAAACACTGTAAATGGAGAAGCGCTTCACACGTTTGACCATTGTTTAACATCGCGCAGTTCACGGGTAAACCTGCTCACAACCACGTAAATGTTCGTTATTCACACTTTCCCTACCAGGGCCTACTCTGAGAGGTAAAATAATAACACCATTCAGGAGTAGAACCCGCAACCATGTACTCCATCCTCAGTGTAACCTTATACTATGCTACCTGGGATGTACCTATCCCAGTTGTGTATGCAGACAGGTTGAACTACAAAAGGAAGGAATGTGTTGAAATAGGACAACCCACCATGTACCCAATTAAAGGTGTATGCTTATATATATATATATATATATATATATATATATATATATATATATATAGAGAGAGAGAGAGAGAGAGAGATACATAGACACATGCTGATATATACAGGTCTACATATATATGTAGATATATAGATAGGTTAAAAACATGTACACATCTATGGAGGTACAGATATATATATGTACTTCCCCAGTGGTGCAGCGGTTGCGTTGTTGCCTCACAGCAAGAGGTTCTCCCATTCGATTCGTGGCTTGGATTGGGAGTGCCTTCTTTGTGGATTCTGCCTGTCCTCTCCACGGTCGAGTGGGCATTCGAAACACATGCGTTGAATGGGCGTGCCTTCGTTGAAGGTTGGGCATTGGGCTGGCAACTCGACATCATAAAAAACAACTGCCAATCATTAGTGGACCAGAGTTCCGCTGTGGCGACCCCTAACCGTGAAAAGCCAAAAAACAAACAACAACAACATACACACACACACACACACACACACACACACACACACACACACACACACACACACACACACACACATATATATATATATACACACACACACACACATATACATACATGTCTGTAGACATGTATGTATGTGTGTGTGTGTGTGTGTGTGTATATATATATATATATATATATATATATATATATATATATATATATATATATATATATATATATATATATATATATACATATACATACATGTCTGTAGACAGCATCCAAAGTGGTCATATCTGAGTATAACATGGACCATAGTAATCACATATTCCACCCCCCCAATCAATATGAACATAACATATGAAGAGTATATGCCAATACACTATTACAAATATGTTCTATGGACACAGTCACAAACACAGCTGCAATGACTGCAAATATCCTTGACAGAATTACACAGACAGCTTTCATTTTGCAAATCTTTATTACATCCCGATGTATTGCCAAAAAGATTGAATGACTAACAGTACCTGCATGCTATACAGGAAGCATGTAATAGTGCCTTAATGAATCAGCCTGCAATTACCATAGTATTAGTCCACTAAGGGATAGATGTTCACATAGGGAATGAACACCCACATACATATAGACGTTGTATGAATGGGGTTCCTACACACCTGCATGTGCTATGTACACCTACCAACATCTACCCCACAACCAAAATAATTACATCAATACATACTGTCATACCATAACCAATTATGCAACTACTGTACAACATCTGCTGAAACCTTAACATACCTGGACACAGACACACTAACATTTTCCTATGTGAAATAATTGCTGTTATACAGTTGAACAGCTGTTGATGTAACAGGGTTTGTATGAACTAATCCCGTTTCAGAGGGTTGAAAGGTTCGTACACCAGGAAGTTTTACCGAGTACTGATTATTAGCACAGTATGCTACACATTAATGCCAAACTAAATATGTCTGGTAGGCACACTGTAGACCCCCTAACATTATATGCATAGCTATGCAGCCTTTAGCTGGTCAAACAACCTGGCCAGACTGAAACATATGCAGACGTATTAGGTACAGACAAACCCTGCAGAAGTAGCAATGTTCAGAAATATGACAGCAGTACTCACATTTAGACCAACTCCTCTAGACATTACACACAATATATTACTGTTCGTCTCCATACAGCTTTTGCAATACATTCCAAACAAAACTTCCATGCTGTCTTCATCACAAGTAAGTCAAAGGGACAACGCTCAAGTGGAGTATTCAATTATACTCCACTGTAGCCATGGTATTGGCTAAGGCAGTAGCAATGCAGCTGATGTGCATGTAATTAGCTACTTAGGAACACCAATTGGTCCTCGGGATAGCATGTTACTGATCTGTAACTATAAAAGGTTGCCTTGTCACACATTCAGACCATCTGTATCTACCTGCAGGACAGTACAAAACACTGAAAGACAAACTGAAAATTAGTATTACACCAGTTAATAACACCTCCAATTACTAAGACAGTATGTATAACATGTAATATGTCTGTGTATGTAGTATATGTACTATAAGAATTACAGTGTAATCAATGCATATAGTGGAAATAGCTATCTTGTAGTGATGTATTATTGAGCAGTAGTAATGCTTGTAGTATTCTATGTGTGTATTGCTGTAGGTCACATGGCACACTCCACATACACCACAAGGGATGATATGGGCTTGGAACCCACCAATTAGCTTCCAGCCACTGTCAGTGTCAGGATTGGTCCAATAAGTATGTGCTATAACAGGGTATAGTATATGTCGATATATTGTAACAGTCGACATATGTATGGGTGTATAAGTAAGATGAACATGTTAAAGGTGGGCTTACCATGCAAATATGGTGTGCATTGTGGGATAATGTGCCAATAACTGTGTACTGTACAGTATTCTAGGCAGATCAGTATTCTATTCTACATAGCAGTTCTGTTATGCTATGCAAACAGTAGTTATGTCTATTGGCAATTACAATACTCACTGACAGGATACATAGCATTAGCATTCATCACAGGTTAGTAGCATGATAGCAAAGATAATTGGATGAGCTAGGTGACCATCCATGCACATAACACATGTAATATCCACTTCTCTACTATCATTTGCAAGAAGTAACAGCTGTGCATGTGTACATGTTATGCAAATGTGTAGTGACCCTTGTTACAGGGCTGGGCCAAATGGCTATGTGCACACCTACATAGAGTGGATATTGAGGGTACAGACACACTGATTGAACTACCAGGTTTGTGTAGCCCAACCTCTCATTGCCAACCTAACAGCCACCTGCACATACTGTATGTAAGGTAGTGCACAGCACTGGTAATGAAACAGGTTACATATCATCAGTAAATCCAGTGTAACATCTGCAGTAGGAGTGTAACATGTAAGAGACAGCTGCCCATGTGTAATAACCGGATCATAGGTGATGGCTCACACTATCTGATTATATCCTGATCATACGGATAGTAGCATCAGAGCCTATTGATACATGACTCTGTTTGGAGAGTGGGTGTCTGCGCCCAACACAGCTCATGGTCCTGGTGGATATGTGAGTATATACCCAGAGAAGGAAACAGACCTGTAGACACTTGCATCATCTGTAATCAACTAACAGGATGTGATGTGCTCCTCAGAGGGGGATTGCTGCTAAATGTAGCTACATTGTTTCCGTAATAGCCAGTGTTGTCATGTCCATAACACAAATATTTACATGTGAGCATCACTGTCTAAAACATCTTCATAGGCAATACGTAAACTAAATACAGTACTTGGTACTTGTAGTACTGACTGCTCATACAGGCATGTCCACTAGTCAGCTACTGATGTTTCCTAATGTCAGCTTTGTGCATGTGGCCATACTGGGGGAATGTAATCTCTATGCCATGTACACTGCAAGACCCACCTAACACCACACCCCACACATTGTTTGGGATGCAGCCACAGGAGAAAGCTGGAAGGCAGCCCAATCTACAGCCATGACTGGACTGGACAGTCATGAGGTGTAGGTTAACACATTCAGCTCATCAACACAACCAACACATACCCTTACCAGAATACAGTAAGGACACCCACACACACTACCAGAAATCACGCACATTCACAGAAGTGTAAGTATCTGGCCAAAACAAGTGACCCCCCCCAAGCAGGATGAGACAGACACCAAAATACACAAACTGTATGACATAGTTTGCATAATTGTGCCACACCTCTGAACACATGACTGGAAACATGCCCAACAGTACTCATTTGTGACTGCAAACTCTAGCACTATGGTACACACCAACCTATATGAGGGCATACATACTGTCAGCTACCTGTCTGCCATGATTAGCCACATACTCATACACTCAGACCACCTTTTGAACTATACACATGTCTCTGGCATATTCCATGTTGTTGTGCAGGACCTGTGATGCAGTAACCTGGACTGCATGGAAACATATGTAGGAACTGTCAGGTCTTGTAGCCCATGCAGGTATGTCCCAAGGTCTGGGTAGCATTCTGCCATTGGCCAGAATGATACTGCAGTACAGGGACAAAAGGATTGTATTCCACAATTGTCTAGTCTAGTGGTGCATGTCTCAGGTATCCAGTATCTGTCGTCCTGGGATAACATGGTTGACAGACCATGATGCTTTGCCAGACAGGGCCTGCACCTGGCACCCCTGGGAATCTGGATACTGCCTAGGGCTCATGCTTCCCCTATAGTGCCTTCATCATGCACTGTTCAAGTGAAGGTCCACTGCTGTTACAGGGACAGCCAAGCAATAAACTGTGGGTCTCGCTACACAATAATACATGTCAGAAACACTATATCGACACACATATGTCAATCCCTAACATGGAGAACATATCGGTGCAGTGGCTGAGACATGTTTCAATGCTCTGGAGAGCACACCTGCATGACCATGTTATAACACATACCTCACCTCTTGCCCATTATCCTTTATTGGAACACATGGGCCGCAGGTGTGTCCATATTCCTGAAGGATATGTACACCCCCACGCTAATTGCACTTGCATAACATCAGATGCATAATGCTGAGCAACTACCTTTGTGCCAAAGTGGAATTCAAAATGCATTTTGAGACAGATCACCCACCAGGCCGCGGACTTCCCAACTGTCATAATGTGCTGTAATGGGGAAGATTAGGTCTGAAACAGAACCATAATAATGGCTACTCTCAATTATTCCAGTATGAGCAGGGAAGACTCCTCATGTACCAACACCTGCGCTCAATGCATGTTGGATTCCATCGACCCCACTGACCTGGATCACAGTAGTCACACAAACAGGGCTAACAGTATGCTCACATAGTTAGTCTCCAATGCCAATGTTATGTTCCTAAGAGCAGAGTGGTGAGTGCCATGGCACCCATGCAGATGGACAATGTATGTACAAAATCTGAGTCCTACACAAATGAACCTTAAGCAGTCACACATGTGCAGTGATTGTGCCATTGAAACAGAACCAGGATTCAACCCAATACATACAAGTAGGCAAACTGGTGGTACCATGCTTTAAACTGTACCACAGAAGGTAGTAACTTTTGCAAGAGTGAACACACATGAGTGTAGGTGATTCCTGGTCAGCCTCAGTAACATGCAAATACACCATATAAAACCACGCAAAGCTACTGTGAAACTAATCAGCCACCTATTATGAGGCCAAGAACAGAGCATTCTATAGCTGTGTCATTAATCGTAATGGCGTCGACAAGACCTGCTGTGCTGCACAGCACTATGGCATGGGAAGTACTGCACTTACAGAAATAGAACCCATTCATCCAGATAGGGTCTTGGAGAACATAAACCCACTCCCACCCTCCCACCCCTAACAAGTACACTTAGTAATATATCCATGTACACTACAGGGCCCCTGTAGTAACGAATATGCAGGTACAAGCTGCACTCTCTAAAGCCATACAAACAGCTTTCATGGGACCTGTCAACATCCCAGGGTGTATCCTACACAAATGTAAGAACATTCAGCTATCCACATACACATCATTTTCAATCATAGCTCCATGTCAGGCTGTGTACACACCAAATGGTGCACAGCAACAGTTATCACACCCCTCAAAGGAGGAGACACCATTGATAATGGGACATAGTGCATAACTATCCTGCTGAGTTTGGTCTGTACGGCCATGAACCATGGTCAGCGTAATTGATGTACTCAGTACAGATGTAGATGACAGTAGGGTTGATTCACACTGCATATCATGACATTGCCAGGTCATAGGACACCATCACCCATACTGTGTTCCAGCTACACTCAGTAAACTAGGTGTATATTCCTATGTCACAGGAGTGGTTGGCAACTGGACTGCTGGCAGAACTCACACTACAGAAGGTGTCTGATGAATACACGCACATCAAACCAGTGCCAGCCACAGAAATACAGGGGTCATTCCTAGTACTCTCCTTCTTTGTTATTTATACCACATAGACTAACACAGAAGGCATCAGCTTATTGATGTTTGCAAATGACTATGAACTAGGAGCAATAGCTGACTCATTGTGTGCTGCGTTCAACATACAGAAGGGCCTTAGTGTGTCAGATGTGTGGTGTGTGATGTATGGCCACAGTCTGACAGTTAAGTATTGCATTGTCATCCCCTATGTTACAAACCCTGTACCCATTAACTACCACCTAGGCAGCAGTCAACATAATGGCAACTGTGTGTATGGGATGAAGCTGGACAGTACTTCCCTTTGATAGTTACATCACCACAAAAGACAGGTAGTCGTATGTGGCACCCCTAATCATGACAGGGTGCCATCCAGAAATATAGAAATAACTGTTCAGCCATACTCAACACCCATGTGACCCATAATAGATCACATAATTCCTTTAAGGGTTATTGCCCATGTGTAGGTGGCCTACACTACACTTCACAATCCTTAGCTGTACTATGTAGCATGCAGCCTACCCTGAATAAAGCCATGTCCAACCCAGAGGTGTTGGACATGCTACACTTAACACACCCTGATCCAAAATAAACACATACGTCATAGACATCCACCTTTCTAATACAAGGAACACAACATGCCTGATAGATCCCTGTCCCATACACTTAACATACTGTTGCCATACTATGCATCCCTGTCCAGCGAAGCTGCACATTGCCCCTCTCTGTGACATGGTGTGATGACCACATGCCAAATATATCAGTAACTATATGTATCAGTTCTGTGGCACTGCTTGAACTGGCCACTGAAACTTACCTCTCTGTTGCTTACAGCAAGGTAACCTGTCTGCCTAGGCTCATAAATGGCCCAGGGCATATAGCCTACTAGATAACTATGCCCATACATGCTATAGTTGATATCCAACCCTGCAAATACCAACAGGCTAGCTATTGTCCCATGTGTTACACATGTGCAACACAGGCAATACATGGCAGGATGCTATACAGCTGTACAGTGCCATGTAGATGTATATGGCAAAACACATACATGCTTGCAAGTCTGCAGGGTCACAGATCATGTCCCTAACAGTTATGTATGACTGTATGTGTGGCATATACACAGCATTAAGGTCAATTGCATTAATGTGAACACATCCATGCATGTGCTGATAGGTAAAGACACAACTACAGGCAAACAGACATGCTCACATCAAGACAACATCCGCATGGTGTATGAGCAATGTAATCACATAACACACACATATATGGCAATAACATCACATCACCAGTAGGTGTCAAATGTGTGTGACCTATATATGTCAGTGGTGTTAGTGTCATGTAGATTTACAAAGACGTATTTGTAATCTTAATAAATGTGATACACATGTATGTTCAGCTGTACTGCTGCACTTCTCTGTGAGTTACTGTGACCTGTCCCCATTGTTATGTCTTCCAGGTATGACACGTAGCAGACTGCCACCATACAGCCACTTGGAGGATAAGGTCCTCATCCAATACCTCCTCAACAACTACACAACACTCTTCAGCAATGTGCCACAGGATACACAGCAGCGGGATGCCCTATGGGAGGAACTCTGCAGGAGGGTAAATGATGTTGGCAGTCACAATCGCACCTATCAGTAGGTGCACCAACACTGCACTGACCTGATAAGATGGGCAAAACAGCATGCTAATGCAATCGCCAGGGAACAAGTTGCAACAGGAGGGGGGCCACTCACCCATCCCCCACAAATATGTCATACCTGGAAGACATAACAATGGGGACAGGTCACAGTAACTCACAGAGAAGTGCAGCAGTACAGCTGAACATACATGTGTATCACATTTATTAAGATTACAAGCTACTGGCAAACCTGGGGACACCTGAAGACTTCCGTCTACAAGCTTTAGCTGGTATTGTGGAGGTGGGTGTCTCTCAACCACCGAGCTTGGAGTTGCCTGATAAGTCACTACTGCATATAAAACTCAACTATATATCATATAGTTACATGTGTTACTGCACAATATGTAATGTAACATCATATGTAAGACATGTATGCACACATGCCACATACTATAGTCTGCTACTCTATGTATGCACAGATGTGCATACTCCATAGTATAGTGCATTGTATAGGCTTATGTGCTAACATGGACATTGCACCCTGTAGCTATCACACAGGTGTGGATAATTATCTTACACCCCTAACACCCCTGTTTAGGTACCTGTGGCATTTTGCAGTGACAGCCGCCTGTGTCAGGTGAGATTGTTATTATTTACCAGGCCTGATAATGCACGGAAAATATTAATAGCATGCTATCTGCCATAACACACATACACATAATGTATGGTGGTCCTGTTAATGGAGACTGGTCAGACCTGCAATGCATCACACTGTTTACCTATGTGAAACAATTGAAGACTATATGAAACACCTACACTAAACCTTCCAAACTGTCATTGCCAGATGTGTGGACAATAGTGAATACAATGGTGGAGGTGTGTTCCACTATAGGGACAGATACTACATATCAGCATTACACATGTTGGGAATACAAACAGTACTGTACAAAGAGCATATGTGAGCCTACACACTAAATGTGTTGGAGATGGAGTATGCCCGGCCCACAGGATACACCCATGTGGAGTATGCCCTTGCTATGGATGTCACACAATGTCATGTGCTATCAGACATGTCCATGACATGTAGTGGGCTGACTACAACACTGCCCAACTATCCTGCAAAACATGTCTCACATCCCATACATACCACCCTTTGTCTGCATAACCCTGTCCTCAGTGGGGCATATGACATCTATTGGTGTATGTCATATGGGATAACACTGACATGTGAAATAAGATCGCCATCACAACCATTGGACTGAACATGTGTACACATGGCCATGGAGGATGGCCAGAGACATGAAGCAACACACACAGTAGAAGTGATGTACATGTGTGTACACCCTGTTGTACACTGGCTCAACACAATACAACTATGACCTTTGTGTAATGGTGATATTGCAGATGTGAAACACTAAACATCATACAGGCTACTAACACAAATGGTGCAGTACAGGTATGTATGCTAACCACCACTATAATTATGTAAGGTGCATGCCATCTGCTATAACACATGCATGCTGTTGTGTGCAACTCAGGGATGTATAAGTACCACTATAATTGCCTAAGCTGAAACTATAATTGTCTAAGCTAATTGCCATCTGCCATATCACCTGTATGTAGCGTGTGTGTCAGTGTGTGTCAGTGTGTGTCAGTGTGTGCCAGTGTGTGCCAGTGTCTGTCTGTGTGTGTCTGTCTGCATGTGAGTCTGTCTGTATGTGTGTGTCTGTCTGTGTGTGTCAGTCTGTCTGTCGGTGTGTGTGTGTGTCTGCCTGTGTGTGTGTCTGTCTGTCTGTCGGTGTGTGTTTGTGTGTGTGTGTGTGTGTGTGTGTGTGTGTGTGTGTGTGTGTGTCTGGTATAACTTGTAATGTACAGTTCTTGTCTTCCCCTCACAGGTGTTGATGTAGGTGCATTGCCCTCCTGCGGTCCACCTGATGTTAGTGTCCCCACAGACTCTAGCAGTGATGATGATAGTATGATTGAGGCATAGGCAGGGTTGTCAGGGGCTGAATCTGTGCCATTGATTGCCATTCTACCTGTCTCCCCCTCATCCTCGCACACATTTCCCCTGCCTGCACATACCTCATCACCACCGGCCATAGAGGAAGGACAGTTGGCGGGTGGTAGCATGCAACAGGGAAGTGTGGTGACTATGGAAGGTGTGCCTGCACACCAGGATCCCAGTCAACAGACTGGTGATGTCCCACACAGGCATGTGCCCAGCGTTGCTCGTAGGAGGACCATTGGCCAACATGCCCCTGTGAGACCAAGCACATCAGCTGGAGTCACCAGAGGCATGTTTAGGTCTGTAATGGAGGCACAGGCACGTGCTGAATGGCACAACAGAGAAGGTCTGAGGCATCAGAGGGCTGCTGTCCATTCATTAACTGACAACATTGAGGCACTTGCAAATGCTCACCATCATCTTGCAGATGTGTTGGATAGATGATTGGGTGACATGGTGGGAGTCCTTGACCATGGCATGTCAATCCTCAAGCGTGGAATGTCTGTACTGGAACATCTAGTGGGAGTGAGGCATCAGGCACGTGGACGTAGGTCAGTTACATCATCTGTTGAAGGTCTACGTGAACATGCTACTGAAAATGCCCACTCCCATAGTGGCGGTAGCAGCAGCAGTGCAGCTGGTGTTGTGCAGTCCACACCAGGACACAGCAGGCCATGAGCATGTGGTCCTGGATGGTCCCAACAGGGACACAAATCCAGTGGACATGTGTCATCAGACAGTACCCAATCTGGACCTCTGCTTGGTAGTGGCCATGAAACCCCTGGCAGGTGCAGGTCACATGGCCGTGGCCAGACACCATGAACTTTGAAACCTGCCTTATACAGTCTGCAGCTGTCAATATTAACCCTGTGTAGGCCAGCCACATGCCAGACCTGTGTGCATGCATACACACACACACACTGGAAACAAATGTAGGGCACCTCAACACACACACATAACATCCACACATGCCTAATGATATAACAGGCCCTAACACACATGTATGATGTCATCCAATGGCACAGCCTAGGCTTCTGGCAAACATTATCACCATGTACATATAATGATGCCTGTGTCGCATCCCTGTCATCCACACCATTGGTGCAGGGACATGTTCATATGGTCTGATGCACAGGGTGAACATACTAGGTAGACAATTGTAGATTAATATTGTTGAGTAGTGCTGACAGGCAGCAGACATACCATATATTGCAGTTATAGAGTACATTTTGTACGTTTGACAGTATGTATCATGTGTTACAACACTAACAGCAAGTTGATCCTGACATTCTGCCTTCCTCTTTCAGGTGTAGTTGCATGTGCCGGGGGATGTTGGTGTTTGCGGGAGTCCCATATGTGCATGTTGACTACCCACAGGTCAGTATGACAATACCTGCATGCACATTGTAGCTTCCACATCACAGTTATATTCTCCCATGTTTCAATTATGTTTACTGTTCTAATGATCCAAGAGCATGATAGCTGTGTAGTAAGCTACTGTGTTCAGAGACGTCACATTCATAGTGGGTGACATCACAGGTATAGTTACCTGGAGGGTGGAATGGGTAAAAGAGTGGTATGCCGGAAGACAAGGGTAAAGGCCAGTGGAAATAGTGGCTTCTCATTGGGAAGCAGTAATACCAACTGCCATAACAGCATGCAAACACAAACGCACCCACACACTCAAGGATTCACAGACATAATAACACACATTCTGACACACATTCTGACACACACACACACACACACACACACACACACACACACACACACACACAGTTGTCAATGTTCGGATGAGAACCCCTGCATATGTGCATATTATCATTATAGTACTACGCAATTACAAGATGCGCCACAGAGATTACACATGTACAGGTAGTTGGAATGGCCTAAGATCGAGGACATCAACAGGGATACTACAGTGCAGTGCATGTATGTGGGGAGGGGGATCATCAGTAGGCTATGTAACAACAGGTCACAGCCCAGGGAGTACATGTTAACAGGCAGTTAGTATGCCCATCTACGATTGATGATGTCAACAGGGTTGCTAGATTGCTTTGAGTGAATGGGGGGAGTGAGCATTAACATTTCACTATGGTAAAATACAGCTTCACTCCAGGAACCGGACAGCCACACACACACACACACACACACACACACACACACACACACACACACACACACACACACACACACTGGCATTCACAAAGATATATGCCTATGTTACAAACATACAGACACTTTACATGTGTGAGGTTTAACCACCTGCCTATCCCTTTCTTTCTATGTTTCACTCTGCACTGGTGTTAACAACAGTGTTCAGGAGAGTGAAAACATGTGGGATGTATTCCTAACCATATGTGACATATATGGGCACACACCCACAAGTGCCAGTACTGTGAATCAAACACCAGCCTATCTCATGATAGGTACCACAGAAGTACAGCACTATTGCTTCCAGTACAATGCTTACTGACTCTTTTCTTTGACAACTGTGCTGATATATGCACAATATATGCACAGGGAAGGTATTACTGGTACAGGTGTCATGAGGTTTACCTTCAGTGTCACCCTTACAGCATTCTACATTGTCTGTCTTCCACTTCAATTAACAAAACCTGACCTTAGCAGGTACACAGGTTGTTGTAGGACTGGTTTTAACACACCAGTGAGCTGTCTTCAGTAATCATTCATCTGCATGGAAGCCCCACCACTTAGCAGTCATGTCCAAACATATGTCCATACCTCATGTACGGTTACTGTACTTAAAGCATATCACCATATACAGCTGGAAATATTGAGGCGGTATTGCAACAGCATGATGTACTAAGACAACAGTCACCTTCAGACATCAGATACTGCACACACATGGAATCTACACAAACAGCAATACATGTACACATATGCTGTCTACATCAGTACTTGCACTAGCAGGTCAAGGGGATACATTCCACACCTCCCCCATGCCATGTGTGAAACATAGGCAAGCATTACACCATAATGGATGTTGTATTCATGTACTGGTAGGACACCACCACTTTCACCGAGTAGCCATGTGTACATATATTACAATAGTACATATCAGCGTGATACACACAGCATTATTCCATGGCATGCTCCTACGAACTGTTACTTTGACAGTGCCATGGTGAAGCCAGGGCACTGTAATGGTCAACAGTGAGCACATCATATTTGCCACACACACCCCTCATGTGTACTAGAAGAGTGCCAGCAATGTGCTCTGTTAGAGCTAGGCAGTACACTCATTCAAGCATGTGCGAGGTCTGTGGCTTGTAAACATCTCACCCCAGCATGTACTGGCTATTGTGGTACTAAGGCTAATGTCCAGACAGCACACTGCATGCATGGCTTGCAATTGTTGACATGGGGTATATGTAGGAGCTGTGGCCACACATGGCTGTACATATCATGAACATATCACCTGTGACTACTCAGGAACATACAGAGCAGAGCTGGATTTTCCTGAGTCTGTCAATACAGGCCTTGTGTAGGTCCTATGGTCCTGTTATTTGGGTATGTTTGTAGGCATTGTATTAGGTGTACATGTCTAAATGCATGCATGCCACATGGGGTGTTGTATGATATGATAGGTTTCATGGGTGACCAGTAGAGAGGGGATATTACTTCTGTCAACATAGATATCGCACCTTATGTATTGTTAGCATGCTATCTGCCATGTGCATTTGTGTAATGACTGTAGCTACCTGTACATAGAAAGGTAAATGAAATCTATAGTAATGTAATGTATGTTGTATGAGTGTGGGATGTACATATTCAGGGCAGGTATGATTAGGTCATATCCAACCATGAGGGTGTTGTTTACTGGTGTACAGCAACAGTCGACCTTGTTAATGCTGACAACATCCGAGGGACCCTGGTATATGTACAACTGAGCTGTTTACAAACAGTGGTATTATTGCATTGCATAACATATTATGCAGCTGTGTCTGTACAAGGGTACTTTGCATAGTTGATGTAAGCCTAGGTACAGTCCACCAATCGAGGGTCA
>NC_056744.1:1046239815-1046242315 GCF_019279795.1 Protopterus annectens | reverse complement strand
GTTGCAGATGTTGCACACCAACACACATATATGTTCTTACAGCACACCGACATGTCAGCTTTGTGGCACATGGAGTAACTACATGCACTTGTAATAGTAATGACTAGTCAGTCAGGGGTTTGAACCCCTATACTGGTAGGTGTGTGATAGACAATGCTTCAGTTTTAATCTCCAAGCCCTTCTCTGATGTACTTTGCCTCTGTCTGTCCCTCCCACACACTCTCTGGTGGATGTGGAGGTGTACACCTGCTCAGCAGCAGCTTGTGTATTCTAAGTGATGGTCTTTTTTGGGTGATGGCCTCTGCATCTATTGCAGTCCTCCTCTAGCTGATTGCATGTGGAACAGCTGTGATGATGTTCCCATAGCCATTCACATGAAAAACACAGTAGAATATCAGGCAACATCATGTTGGTGTTTGCCCATGAGTTGCTGTGAGTGGTACCTGGATCTGGTGTTTGGTAAATGGCATCACAGATGATATCTGGATGTTCCTCAAACAAATACACAGTGGGAAATAGCCTAAAGACAGGAGAGTGATGTGCCAGACATGACTACAGCATGTAAGTGTAGCTATGCTTCATTGATACAACTGCCTGTTTAACAAGGTGTGTGTGGTAATGGCTATTCTGCATGTTTTAAAACTGACAAGGCAGTGCTCTGTTTGTGAGGGACCCCCATCTGTAGGGCCACCTGTGGACTGGTCAATGTGTGGAACCATTTGTTTCCTATGTTACTCACTGAACACACATGAGTTACTGCCATCGCATCCCTGACTGGACATATGTCATATGAAACAGTGGTATGACAGACACTGACTGGGGTTCTCAGTGACATGACAATAATGGCCACTGTTCATAGCTGCAGTCACAAGTCTTCTACACGTTGTACAGATGTCATGCAGTATATATGCATGTGTTGTGCTCTCTCTGCAAATGTATACCATCTGTTGTGCTGGGCTGATGGTCGTATCTATGCATGCTGTTGTAAGTAATCCTGAATGCTGTTGACTGTTACTAAGTCATAGCTGTGTTTAAACTGCAATACCATAGGTTGTATGGGTTTGGTGGTCCCGGCAGAACCTCCTGTCCCACTTCAGCTGGCCATGGCACCGGGCACCAGCACATCTGGGGCCCAGCCTTGGACCTCCACCTCTGTTGGCTTTGCACTGCCTTCTGGTGGTACCACCACTAAGGATGGGGCTTGTCTCCCCTGGGAGCAGGTCCAGACAGGGACATATCTGTTGTCATACAGTCTCGGACGTGGTACGTAGGGGGCTCATTAAGGAGTTTTGAGGCCAGATACACCAGCTCAAGGGCAGAGTGTCACATTTACAGGGTGAGGCTGCCCCTCCTAGACAGCCTCCAGCACTGCCACCTTTGCAGCTGTTTTGGTGTAGTGGTGGCTACCCATGGCTGGAGACCATCGTCCCACTGTTTCCATCTGGGGTCTCATGGGCTTGTGAATGCCAAACACCCCTCCCTGTCTGAGGTGTATCCCCCCACGTGTCATATACCGACCCTGTATGCTGTCTTGTCTGTCATCCTACCCTACCTAGCTTCCACGAGCATACCTACTCTCCTTCCCCCACATCCCACTTTCACCCTACGGAAACAAAAGGCCAGTCGGTTCCTAGGATAACATTTGCCCCATACATAGCTGTCCATTTCACACAGGTGTTCAATGGACACATGTAACCCTTTTAATATGCATCACAACATACTCAAGTTGTCCTCACCTCTGTCTCTCAGGTGCACGATCCTAGTATGCGCATGACTCCTAAATGTTCCAGGTACACGTGATGTGGATGACCCCATTGTACATACAACACTACCAGTCCCTCTATGTTTACCCTGTTTACCTTTATCATTATGATGATATCGCACACAGCACCTTGCAAGAGTACTGTTCTCACATAATGACTGGACATGAACTGTTTTGTTAATGTAAATAACATGCACAGAGTGATGTATATGGCCAATGTACAAATGTTTGTGTGTATGACTGACACATGTTTGTCTGAGGGAGTCTTAATATTACATAGGATGACACCACTACATAATACAGGCATTGCTGGTGTTTCCCTTTTCATTCATTTGTAATGCTTTGTTGTCATATGGGATGTCCCTGATATATCTATATATATGTATGTATCTATATGCTGGACATAGACACTCACACATACATCTACATGATGGAATACATTTCCTATACTGTTGAATGACTGCTCTGGATGATATGTTTGTGATAAGGTCCGATATCTGTATATCTGCCATGGCTTAGTGGTAAATCACAATAGCTGTGTGTGCAGGGTCCTGGTTTTGAGCCTTGCAGAGGCTGTTTATTTTGTTGCTGGACAGAACAAGGCCATTGGATACAGTGTGATTAAGGCATATTAAAGCAGTTGTAAGCAGGGTGTTCGTGGGTTTGCACGGTGCTAAGCAATGCTAACCTCTGGTTACAGTTTCTTACACTCATTTAGCCTCTACATTGCTCTACAGT